>NC_048275.1:22510270-22822770 GCF_009762535.1 Notolabrus celidotus
TTTTTACTACTGCACTAATGATGTGCCAAAGAAGAAACCAAGAACATCATCATCATGGTGCACAACTCAACACTGACAAAGTGCATGCTGGACCAGGGATGCAAACTGCTTCATGCAGCTATAAAAAGAAGATGGTTTTACTGAGATCACAAAGATCTAGCTCGGATACATTTAAAAAAAGTATACAAATTATCATGTTCTTGCACCTTCAAGATTATCGGCGGTTTAGCTGATCTTAAAGCTGCTGTAACACCATTCATTATCACAGTATCATCCTCAGAATTTCAACTACTGAGCACATTCAAGAGCAACCAGTCACCCTGACATTTTAAGACCTTATTTCATTGTAAATCCTTCTTTCTTTAGGGGCACTCTCAGGAGATTTTCCCCTGCCTGCATGTTAACATTGAGAGAGAGGAAACTCAGTCTTTAGGTCGTGTGTAACATGACCTCAGAACACTTCCAAACATTCACTATGTATCATACTTAAAGTATGAAGAGCCTCCAGTGTGTCCTTACAGAAATAAAGAGGCTGAAGTGGACAGGAGGTCGCATGCCTTCCAGTGGACACCCCACAACCAAATTATTCCCTTTTCATCCCACTGTCATTGTCTTTTCCGCTCCAGCTTGATGTGATCCTGGCTGGGTCCGTTATTATCCATGCCATCCACCTTGAGGTGAGCCTTGCTGTACTGTTTGATCAGCGCCCCAGGCACCAGAGCCATGAGTGCGATGGCCAGGAGCTGGGCCAGCGTCCCCCAGGAGAAGATATCATCCAGAGAGGAGATCTCAGAGAGGATGGAGCCCGTCCGGACACATATGAAATTGTAGGGGATCAAACCTGAGAGGAAAATGGACAGCTAAGTGATCACCATCTTTGGCTGTTCGAGCAGTGTGTGTGTGTCTGTGTTCAGTGTGTAAGTGTAGTCTCACCTATGAACACAGAGAAGAAGAAAATAGGCATAGGGATGTTGAGGACAGGACAGGTGATGTTAAGGAACCAATTAGGAGTCATAGGGAAGAAACGGAGGAAAAGGAGGAAGAAGAACAAACTGCTACGATTGTCCTCAACCTGACAGAGGAAGGGAAGGAGGACAAAAGAAGAGGACAAAAATGTGAAAGAAAGAGTGGTAAAAGAGACAAAAGCAGTGACAAAGCCAGACAGAGCTCTCTTTGTCCATGCAGTTAAATGTAGACTATATATTTCTTTCAGGTATGATCCATTCAAAATACTGACATTGACTGTCAAACTTAAATGCTGAGGAAGATACTCGCAATTACTGCTTTAAAAACTGAAGGAGGGTTTTATCTTAATAGTAATTTACATTCCCCATGTTGTTTATGAGTCAATAGTAGCAAGCTTCAGTGGTCATGAGTTGAGAGGTTAGCAGCGAAAGAACGTAAAAGGTTGTTAATACGTTAATAATTTGTCTCCGTACAAAGAAAGGAAAATCTAACAGTGAGCCCAAGCCCGTTGCTAGCATTGCTTGTTGATTACTACTATACCTTCCTCTGCAGCAGGGCCACCTTATCAGGAAAGACTTGAACCACATGCTGCTTTCCAAACACTGAGGAGAGCAGGAAGCAGAACGTGGAGCCTGAAGTGGTGAGCAGGCAGGCCAACACCAGACCCTCCCAAGGCCCAAATATTGCCCCAGCCAACATGTTCTGGAGGAGGTATTAGCAGATAAAGAAATGATTAAGACTTGTTCAGACAGCTGGGTTTTAAAATAACCTGATCAGGCCTGCTCAGTTTTATTCACCTTATATTTGTGTGCTTCCTGTGGACTTACAATATTTTATTATAATCATAGGCAAACTAAAGGATGTTTGGTAACTTTCTCACGACGTTACAGTGACTGAACATTAAATGAAATCCCTGAGACAAAAATTGTGTGTTCAAGAGCCACTATCTCGCCCTTAAAAAAGGCGTTTCCCTCTTTATTTGGACAGTTTCAATACTCATTTTGGTATTAGGTCATCAAACAAGGAAAGGGTCACATTTTTGTTATGGAGTCAAAATTCAACCTTACACATCAACAAAGCCAGATGAAACCTATTCTAAACTTGGAGCATGCCTTAAGGACATAAAGATGAAAACTGAAGCTATTGGGCTTGGCTCTGAAAACCCCTCACAGACGAGTCATAAATGATAAAGCTGCGCTCAATGGCCTAATCCAGACATCCAGCACCACTGTAAGGAATCTCTTTGATTAGCATTACATCAAAATCAAACACATCCTGAAAACAAATGAAGCAGAAATGCTCGTCAATTAATTTTTTTTTCTAGGATGAGTTATTGTGATCCCCCATTATCAGGCTGGTCTAAGAAGTGTCTAAAGGTTGATCAACTGGTTGGCCAACTGACCCAAATTCAATAGTGTGTGTACTGACAAGAAGGGGTCTTATTTCACTGGCTACTAACAAAATCTAGAATACAATTTTAAGTTCCTTTTTCAACTCCAAAGCTGGCTGATGTGCCTTACCAGAAAAGAGGATCCAGGTATGGCGAAGGACTGTTTGTAGAGGTATGCACTGCAGAACAGCAGCAGAACGTAGCCGTAATGTTCTCTTTTGTAAAACTTGAGCATCTCAGCGAGCTCCCGCAGCTCATCCAGGTCTGATGGGAACTTCAGCCTAGATGGAACAACAAAGAGCAAAAAGTCTTTCAGTAATTTCTTCATGAAAAAACCTGTGTCTTCAGTCCCCCTGTGGTGAAACTTTTCCACTGGCATCAACATCAGTGCACATTAATGGATTAATGTACTCATATTCACCCATCTACAGGTCAGTCTGATCATTCAATATCAAGCCACTTATTTCAGACCTCACTGTTGAATTGAGATCAAGCAATCATGAAGGTAGGGATGTGAACGTTTAGTCATCTAAACTATGAAACATTGTAACTCACTCTAGCCTGCACCAGGACTACTAGCTGTTTAAACAGGTTATTCATATTTGTATTCCTAGAGACCTAAAATGCCAATCATACCTTATGTCTAAGCTGCAGCCCAGCCACCCTCCACTAGCCGGTGCTGCAGCTCCAGTTAATGCAACTGCCAATATTTCCCCTAATGCTTTATCAAACAAATGTAAACAAGTACAGATGGCATCTGATAGTGGGATTTTGCAGTAGCCTTTTTAAGATGAAGCTGTCTGGTTAACTTTGACATCTTTTACCACAGAATGTGTGATCCCATATTTAGCCGTGTTAAATAAGTTGTGCTCACGAGTCACTTTTGACTTCTTGAGTTTTTTTCTTACCCGACTAGCTAGTCAAAATTTTAATTTCTGTTTAAATGCTAAAGAAATTGCTTGCTTCAGAACATCCCAAAAGGAAGATGTGGGCACCTGCCCACAGTGCCAAAACTTCTACCAAATGGTGTGCTGCTTGCACTTGCATTCCTCCATCACATGCACAGATGATTTCTAGAATCCTGGACCACACGTTTGAGCAAGACTATTGAAGCCACACATTTGAGCTTGTGGACTAAAAAAAAGTGATGTAAGTTTTGATAATATTTTGTGGTAATAAATTTCACAAATTTGATGTATGGTACTAATGTTTAACTTACAAATATCACATATAAATATCACATGGAAATTTACCATACATTTTCCACCCCTTTACAACCCTAGTCTAGAGGGAGATGAGAAACTCCAACCCACAAGTACAGACTAGCTGAAGGCTGGTATCAAGGCAACTTGGGCTTCAGTAACATCGCAGCAGTGCCACAGGATGATCAACTCCCTGCCACGCCATGTTGATGCAGTAATACATTGCAAAGGAGCTCACACCAAAGTACTGCTTGCATAAATAATCATACTTTTCAGAGGCTGGACAATTCTGTCTCTCAGTAAATATTCTCATCATTTGAGATACTGGATTTCAGATTCTCATGAGCTATAAGCCAAAATCATCAAAATGAAAACATAAAGGGCTTGAAATACTTAGCTTTACATGTAATGAATATAGAATACATGGAAGTTCACCTTATTGAAATAAATTACCAACAAAAACTCTTTTTACAATATTCTAATTAATTCGTTGAGATGCACCACACACACACACACACACACACACACACACACACACACACACACACACACGCATGCACGAGTGTGTGTGTGTGTGTGTGTGTGCGTGCGTGCGTGCGTGTGTTAGCAGTTGGGACAGTAATGTGATACATTTGATTGAGGGACAAAAATAGTGTCACTGCATGCAAACTTGAGTGGAGGGTAGGAGCACCCTTCTAAAACACCCACACACAAACACACACACACATATGCACACAAGCCCCCCCTCTTGAAACTCAAGATGCTAACTTCCTCTACCACCTGCTCTAACTTCCACCATTCTTTCTTTCTATTGGTTAGCAGACAAACATTCTGTTCATTCATTGGTCAGCAGGTTGATGATGCGTGAGTTCTCAGATACATGAAGCTGCATGAGTGTATGTACAGTATTTAAGGGGGAAAATGTGTCATCGTGGGCACTTTTAATTTTGCTTACACATAACCCCAAGAGAAACACCTTAAAACATACACACACATAGACTGGTAATAATATACAGGGAAAGAACTCTCCATGGAGAGGGGGTTTCAAGTATGAAGTCACTTCATCACAACTACCAACTAAATGAAGCCAAGTCATATCAGGTTTACTCTTGAGAGAGTTCTTTAAGCAAATAAAGTTGCAGTCAGTCATTTTTTCTTCAACCAGTTTCTGAAAACTTCAGAAAGGCAAAAAATAACAAATGTCAATGTTTTCATCTTCATTGTTTATGTCCTATTAGCAGTCCAAATGATATTCATTTACTGAAAAAATAGAGAAAAGCATCAAACCTTCACAAAGAGGTACCTTAATATTGATAAACAGCTTACATGATTAAATTATTAAATACTATAACATTTTCAGAATTTAAAGCATTTTTGGGGATAATCGGTGACATACAAATTACTTAAAACATTTTCAAAACAACTTAAAGAGATGGTATGTTACATTACTGCTGTAAAATTGGAAGGTGAGAGGGTTTGTTGTGGTGGATTAAACCCTGACAGGGTAAGTAAAGACCCTTACACAAAGCAGAGGGCTCTTGTCTCAGTCTGAGGGGGTCATCATGACAGCATTATCTTATTTGTTTCTTTTTCTTACTTTTTATAGTTTAGTATTTTGACCTACCATGTTCACTACCAAAAAACATTCAGTAATACTTAGTGACGGCCTCAACAGAAACACACTCTTATGACTGCACAGACAAATGTTCACTTGGTACACTCAGGCCATGTTTAAAGCATTTGATAAGTAACACTATAACATCAGTAATATCAGTTTAGTGGGTGCAAACACACACACACATGGGTGGATCCTGCTCCTGGCATCAGAGAGTCTTGCTCTGCGTTATTCTATCATCCCCAGACATCCTTACACTGGACCGTCTGGTACATTGCCGCATACCACTTACACGAGTCATGCAGACACACACACACACACACACACACACACATGTACATAATGACAACAAAACACACTTTTTGGCATACACATTTTGAGATAAACTGTTGTCAAGTTGTAACACAGGTCTGAATGGTACATTAAATGTCATTGCCCTTACACATATTCAATGCAAAGTGATCCCATCTCAGCATGCAGAGGGAAAGAACACTGATGATGATGGGTCACAAGTTCTCTGGCTCCAAATCTTTTCGATTTGGAGGGTGGGGAGCTCTGAAGGGAACACAAGTTAAAAATGAGGGATCACAACAACTCTATTTCTCCTTCATATATATATATGTGAAACTACTGACTGTGCTATTTTTGCTGGTTAATTTCTTTTAGAAATTAAGAACGGTAAAAAAAAATTGTGAAAGAAAGTAAAATTTATGTCAACAGCATGCAACGAAAGGGTCATTAGCAGGTAGACATTCAGGCATTCACTCTCTTATTCATTCATTCATAATGATGGAGCAGCAAGACAAAATTATTGGGTCCCATTATTCAGAGGAACACAAGAGATGGAGGATAACCTCTGCAATAATGGCTGTGAGAATTTAAATTTCACAGTCATTAAATGATTGCCTTGCTATATTTAAGAGGACTTTCCACCAGTGTGCCACAAACCAATGAGTCATTGCATGTAAAACTAATCTTGTACAATAATAGCCAGTCATTCATTAAAGAAATTAAAGATTTCACCTTAGGCAACTTAAAGTACTTAAATTAAAAGTTATTGCTATGCAGTAAACTCTCAGGAAAAGTACATATTCTAACATTTAATGTTAAGACTGCATTGATGTGTATCACTCACTGAGTATTTATTATTTAATTGTTTGTTTGTTTGTTTGTTTGTTTGTTTGTGGTTAGGCAGCTATAGGTCCTGGGAATACGTAATTATCATCTGCACTGGAGTGCAGCTGTTAAGTAAAAATATAGGTAGCAATACATGTAGAAAAATTGAGAATATATAGGAATTAACAATAAAGTGCCTCAAAATTTAACTCAAGCCTGCTGTCAGTATCGAGATCAGAATCAGAATCAGCTTTATTGGCCAGGTATGCTTGAACACAGAAGGAAATTTTCTTTGGTAAACTGTGCTCTCTTTGTACAAAGGCAGAATAATAAGACATAAAAATAAAGATATAAATATTATAATAATAATAATAATAATAATAATAATAATAATAATAAAATCAACTGTAAACACAAAAGAATAGCAAATAGGCATGACTAATATGTTCAGGCTAAAAATAATATATGATAATAGTGCAGTGGTGAGTAGTGCAAAGATGCCGACGTGAACGTGAGGTAGTTTTAACATTAAAAAAGTATTTGTAGGTGATAGTTAAATAATAAAATAAACACAAATCTGTGATTTCTGCTTGGATAATTGTTACATTCTATATCTGCATGTTTATTTACAGAGAGAGTATCCCAACACTGTCCGATGCATAATTCAATAACTTTGGAATCAACTATATATATATAAAAAAAATGTTTTTGTTATTAAATTGAAGCCATTAATCTATACAAACAAAAAGTGTATGTCCCTTACGACAGCATGGAAGTTTGAATTGGTTTTTGAAAGGTGCACTGCCCTCCGTCATTGACGCTACCTGTACTCCTGGGCTTCCCCGTCCTCTCCCTCGGAGTCCGGCTGGATGTGCTCGGGTCCCGGGGGAAGGTGAGTCGACAGCAGGTAGAGGTAGACAGTCGCCGCGACCACAATGGTAGCCAGTCCCGCTAAGGAGCGCATGTTGCCCCCCGCTGATTCTCCCAGTTTCTGTCGTAAACTCCAGCTGGAAACTTTTAGACCGGCTTAAAGAGAAGGGGAACACCAGCTGCTTTATGAGTCGACGTGTTGTAGTTCAGTTGGACAGCGAGGACGGGGGGTGTCGCTTACCGGGAAACGGGTCGTATATGACGGGTGACATTCTGGCTGGGTTCGGCAGGGGGATCACATGGCAGGCGGTCACAAACAACTTTCTTAATGCCGAGGGAACGGGTTTCTATATAACTATCAGGAAACAGATAACACTTACGTTGTTGTATTTTATTTCCCGTTTAAAATATTGTTGACAATTTCCTCCAAAAAGGGATGCTGAACAAGGTAATTGAATATAACTCAACTAAGACCTGCTGCTGATCTTTTGGGGAAGTAGAGGGGGTGGAGGGTGTCTGTGTGTAGCCTATGTACTTGCAGGAATGAACCGCTGGAGGGAGACATAGTAAAGGCCATGTGGTAGAATCAGACTCAGTATTAGCACTGTTTAAATCACAAGGGGTCACTTGTAAATAAAATACAATTATAACATGATAATACTGTTTTATACGTCTTGAATTAAACTTTTTTTTAAATTGGACACTATTTGGGTTTTTTTATTCCAAAGATTAAAATAATCCATCTACTACTATTAAGTAAGTAAGTACATTTTATTTAGTATAGCACCTTTCATAGAATAAAATCACAAATTGCTTCACAGGAAAAATATTCAAATTAAAATGAAATCATAAAACATTTAACTGGAAGCCAATGTAGGGAAGATAGAATCGGAGTGATGTGGGTTGTCCAGCTGGACTTGGTCAACAGCCTTGCAGCAGTGTTCTGGACTAATTGAAGATGATGGAGGGACGACTTACTGAGGCAGGTGAAAAGTGAATTACAATAGTCCAGCCGGGATGATACAAAAGCATGAATGATCATTTCCAGTTCAGGATGTGACACAACAGACCTAAGTTTAGCAAAGTTTCGTCAATAGAAAACACATGACCGGGAAAGTGTTTTATGTGGTGATTGAAGTACATGGACTGATTGAATATAACTCCAAGATTTCTGAGTTTAGACTGGACAACAGAAGAGAGGGAACCAATACACTGAGCAACCTGGGAAGCTATAGTATCAGAACCAATGATAAGGACCTCCGTCTTGTCAGCGTTTAGCTGCAGGAAGTTGTCAGCCATCGAGTCCTAAATGGCAATATTATCATATATTGTTTGTTTTTAGGTGATCTGATGAAACGATTTTAAATGAATTTAAAAACATAACCATATTTTGTAGTCAGAGAAGATCCAGCAACTCATTTATAAATACTCTGTGATGGAAGAAGGTACTTTGATCTGTACCAAAGGAATGCAGCAGCATCACCCTGTAAGAATAATCTATTACAAGAAAAAGTCCAACATTAAGAATTTTATAAACATGAAAGTGTTGGCTACAGACATTTCTTGAAAGGTAAAAGTTCTCCCTACATACAGTAGTTGTCGGACATTACCTTGTAAACTGATCATTTTGTTTGATGTGGAGATAAATGTAAAAATATATAGGTTTTCTTTGTAAAAAAAGTAAAGGAAAAATGAACTTAAGCTGTCAGATAAGTGAGTAAAAAGTGGATAACTTCTGTATGAACATGAGGATATCGTAGTCTTGTTTAAGGACATTAAAAAGTTGTACTTTATTATTGCAGTTTTTGTAGAGGATGTACTTGGTCACTATTTACTTCCTACATAAAAATATACTTTTATCTATGGAAACTTGTGAGGTTTCCCAGACTCAAAATGTTGTTTATTGGATTTAGGAAAGATTGAGAACAAAGCCTATTTCACATTATGTTGCTTTTTTTTTGTGAAGAAGATTTTTCTTTTTTGTGTTGTTTGATTTCTGGCATTCTTTGGGAGACTTAATTAATAGTAATGTATCAGGAGTTGTAACCTTGACAACAAAACTTCTTGTGTCCTAGTCCTTCCAGTGCCTTTGACACTTGTTTGCAAATAAAACAATATCAGAGAAAACAATTTCAATCCAACTCAAATTTTATAACTACAATTTACTATATATGGTTAATACGGGTTTAAATTGTATCACAGTCTTTATCATCTAAAAAGTGTAGAAATTAGAACATAATTGAAAAGACGACTTATAATAATGTATAAAAGACTTTATTAGAGGGTCATTAAGAGGTGTTTTTAAAGCTGTCTTCTTCACGCTCAAGGACTGTGACCATCTCCTGGAAAAGGAAATCAGAAACACTTGTCACACATTGTTTTGACCACCAGGTAACAAAAGCAAAGTCTTAACAGAGCGAGTGACCCTGATTTTAAAATGTGGATGAGCTTGAGCTTGTAAATTAAGCTAGTCTCAGTCGGTTGAAAGTAAACAGTTTTTTACAATAATCTCAGTTTATTTGGCACCGAAATAAAATAAAAGAACACTCTGGAATAACATTAAGAATCTTTCAGAAAAGCAATATCCTCCTTAATTGGAAGCTATCGGTTTTGATTAAGCCTTATTAAGAGATATGATGGTCCACTTGCACAGACTTGCTTGACATTAATCCACATCATATACAAACCAACAAATGTTGTGCTTTTTTTGTGCTTCAATTGAACCTGCCCTTAAATATTAAAATGTAAAAATATAACATATAGAAACAACTGAAAGATAGTACAGAGCATATTGTATTAGAATTAGTTGTCAGCTGAATTAAATCTGAATTGTGCGAACGCCTGTCTGAAAATATTGCCAGACGAAACTGATGTAAATATTTGTAAATGTATTTATTTAGTTGTGTAATATACGTTCGTAAGATATGCTTATTTTACCTCTTTAATTTTTAAATGCTAATAACTTTTTAATAATTACTATTTTATAGGCTCTTGTTTACTTTATACTGTTTTGCACTATCTACTTTGCTGCTGTAACACTGTACATTTCCCCGTTGTGGGACGAATAAAGGAATATCTTATCTTATCTTATCTTATCTTATCTTATAGTTAATAACAACCTGAATCCTAACACCTGCACATCAAAGCAAATTCAGTGTACCCAGCATATTTTTCTTATCTGGTTACAGTCACCTATAAATCAGCAATCACTCCAAGAAGTCACTTGACACTGGTTGTCAAGTCTACTGTCAGCCAAGCAACATTTTAACAAACTTATAGCATAATTAATTGTTTTGTAAATATGAATTTAAACAGATATTTAAGGCTAAAAGCAGCTCAGCTCTCAGTTAATATCAGAAAATAACTCACCAACGGTGTAAATGAGTAAGTTAGATATACTGCTTATTATTTGGGCAGATGTTTTGGTTTTTTTTTACTATCATTTCTCAATCAAGTCTCATAGTCTAAATAGTTTACCCTTAAAATGAGACATAGTTACTTCAACAGAGGTGACAATGTTGAAGCTTCAGTTATGACATTACAGAAATCTCAACAATCATGTGGACTGCTATTCAGATTTATTGTTGGTGAGTACAAGTTTTAGCCTCATTCCTCCATCCCCAGGCTAGGTAGATCAAACTAACTTAACAAGCAAACGAAGAAATGGAAAACTCTAACACTTAACAGCTTTAACTTGACCTTATAAACACAACCTTAGCGCTTGGTCTCTGCTGAAAGATGTTATCTATATGAAATAAAAAGAATTACCAGCTCCAAAGCAAGTTAGGTGTGCAGCATAAGTTATTATGGTGATATAACTGAGAAGTGGACTACCTTTGTAGAACTAAAAATCCCAAAGTTAACCCTGAAAAAAACTGAAATAAGACACAGCAGTAGCACACAGACGAAAAGAGAGACAATGCCCTAAAACATTTCTAGTAACAGATAAGGGCGTCTTCAAGTTTTTGAATGGGACATGAGTGAGCTTTACATCCTCAGAGACATACTCATCTGTTGACCCGTCGTCGCCTCATGTTGGGAGATCATCTACTGGAGAGTCCTCACCGATTGTAGAGAGATCCACGTCTTGGATGTTTTCTCCTTGTGTCAAGGTATTAAACTGTGACAAAGGTTGATCTTCTGAAGATCCTTCGTCGATTGATGAGGGTTCATCTTCTGAAGAGTCATCTTCTGAAGAGTCATCTTCTGAAGAGTCATCTTCTTCGTCTATTGTTGTGGGTTCATCTTCTTGAGATTCCTCGTTGTTTCCTGAGGGATCATCCTCTGGGGTTGATGGATTGACAGAAGAGTTGCTTGAATCATCCAAAATTTCAGATGAGAGAGTGTCCTCTGTTAGGCCTGCAGCATTAGAAAAGTTGCAGTCAGTAACAAAGCTTTAAAGGTAAGTGCAACTGATGTTTGCAGACATGATTCAACATTTGAGAGAAAGACACACAGGAATACCTTTATCATCCTCTTCCACAGGGGAATCAATTGGCATCGCATTGCGCCCAACCGCAAAGGCAAAGAGCAGGAACACAATCCAAGTTTTCATTTTCTACAAGAGAAAACTCATGTTTAATTCAATTCAATTCAAATTCATTTCAAAAATTTTTATTTGTCCCCGGGGGGCAATTTAAGGCACGTATGAGCAGCATTGAATACAAGAAACAGACACTTAGATTATAAGGATGTTAAAAAAAAAAGAGAACAGTTCTAAAAAAACAACAACTTAGAGCTGCTTTTATTTTCATTTCTGTTATTTATCCATAAAAACTTAAAAGAGGGTTTAATTCATGTCTTACCTCTGATTCTAAACCCAGCAGCAGTTGTCTGTAAGTTACTCCTCATCTGAGAAGTACAGTATGTGCTGTAGTTGGTTTATATACCGGGTTAACATGCTGCAGGCTGAGTGAGTCTGTGTGCCCCGTTCAGCTCTTGAAAAATGACTAGATGTGTAATAGTACAAACCACAAGTACAGTGTCACGTTTTTGAACCACTGAGTAGATAATGACATTGCAGACTCTAAGCTTTAAGGACTATTACATTTAGTTTTGGAGAATAATGCCGAGATCATAGAGTGATGAAGGGGATGAAGTGAGGTGACCTTTGTTCTCATGGTGCTAATTGTCAGATGAAGTTAGACATACATTTTTTGACCAGGATAATTCTTGGGAAGGCTTCCTCATGTCAGCAAAAAAACCTCATTTAATTTAAGTAAATATTTGCTTGATTCTCATTAACTTTTTATCTATGCATATCAATTTCGGCTCATTTGTAATCAGTCAATGTTTGAACTCATCAGCCATCCCATAGCCATAGGTGCAAGATTAAGGGAATAATTTATGCTAACATTGAAACTATCTCAGCTGCTGCAAACCCTAAAACCTAGGTAGAGTGTAAACTCAGTTCTAAATTAGTAATTATATTCAAACTAGGCTACGTTTAAACTTACACACAGCTGGTGCAACCCAGCACCCATCTGCCTTGTTATCTACATTTGGGTTCTTCCCTTGTCGCCTCAAACACACATTGTGACAATTGCAGACATTGAAAAGATAACTGAGCTTCATCATTGTATCCTGATTTTTTTTTATGATACCTTCATAAACATCTCTGCTGTATATTATTAAGCAGTTTATTTGTATTTCATGATGAATTTGTCAACTGAGGCATCCTTAGAAACTATATACATGGTAATATGTATGGCTTAAGATAACATAAGGCTCAGGCAGCACAGAACCTTTCTCTATGTGTACTTTCAGCTTCAGGCAAATAGTTTCAGGTAACAACAGGCTGTACTGACCAACACAGAGCACATGAGGCTGAGATGTCATAAGAAATGACATTGTGCTCTTAGTGAATTGTCTAGTACAAGCTAACCCCTCGAGTAAAAGGAGCAAGTTACTAGATTTGCCTTCTGCTAGACAAGGTTCTTTTTTTAAGAGAAAAGCAAGCTCACCATTGAGCCAAGTCATTACATGAGTGACGGGTTAAGAGCAAACTATCCTGACCCCCCTAAACAATGCTAAGGCCACTGTTCCTCACAATCTTTTTAATTGATTGAATTCTATAGAATTCCTCCAAGGCAATACAGAAAAAAAACAGAGATGTGTGTATTCACACATTCTCTTTTTAATTTGACACTGACACAATCATTTTGTGTCTCTGTTGCGTCTCCAGTTTATTTACTAATTAAACACTCATTCAAATGAAGCCACACAGATTCATATAAGAGTTCAGATTTATTCACTCTTCTCTACAGAAGAAAATATTTAACAAAAGCTTTAATACAGAACATTGTTGACCACAGTTGCTAATATATACATGAAGTCTGTTGTCTTGACAGACGACCGTAAAAGAAAGAGAGGATAGATGGGAAGTGAAACACATGTAAGACATTTACATAGCATTTACTTACACAGAATGTCCCCACAAAACAGTGCTAACCTAGCTGAAGAGAAGTTAAAACAATGTGCTGGACTAGAGAAGACAAAAAGGTACATCTCTACTCTGAGTAAGTGTTGTAAATGACAAATACTTAAATCCTGATAGCCCTGATAAAACTCTACATTAGACTTTTTCTCTAATCTAAAAGAGCCATAAGTTACTCCTCACTTTACACAAAAACGGCAAAGTAGACCAAGGTGATCTCACTACTCGGCATCCAGGACCACACTTTCAAATGTAGTGATATTTCTGAGGGAGTTGTTGTATTAATTGTGTAGTCCTATGTTTTTGAAGGCCTGCCATGATATTCTTAAACATACATTGATACAAATTTGTGTTCGATGCTGGATTTTCAGCATCTAAAAGCTGAGACACTAAACTAACATTGTGAATTTTGCAAAACAAACCATTTTGATTAGCTTGACTTCAATATTTTCCCTTTCATAAAGCTTATTATTAAACTGGGATTCAATGGATGCGTCCATACACCTCGTCAGTAAAGCATTATTTAGTGACATAACCAAACATATAACAGTGCAAAGCACTGCATTTGTTGCATTAAGATTATTATATTATGGCTACAATGTTCAAACTAACAGTCTGTGGGCTATTAGGCACATCTTTTAACACAAAAATACTATATAAGAAACATTTTTAGACAAAAGAATAAAACACAACAACACAATTAGGAAAACATATTTCACTCTGTTGACTTTCATTTGCACTGGTATTAAAGCTCAGCCTCAAATGCGTCAATATCTGGTGATAACCTGCAGAATAACCTAAGTTTACCCTCCACACATTGGTAATTATCAAACACCCCTCCTTTGCCTCTGTCATTGTCAAACACAATTAGGGAATTTAAATCAAATACTGAGAGCTTGGGGTGATGTAACGGGATCTGTGGTGGCAATAGTGGATATATTCAGCTCTTGAGCACTGAGGCAGAAATAAGCTGGTTCTTGTTTGTGGTCAAACATGATGACTCCTGAAATGTTCAGGGTTTTTTTTAAAGCAAAATGACACTAAACTGTAGGAAAGCTTTATTTAAAATTAGGTGACAAGACACTGTTTGATTAATGTCAGGAAGAGTTTGTGGATTTCATTAATGTATATCTCCATTTTCATCAAGACAGGACTGGAAGCTATATGTAAGGTCTTAAGACATAAACCCCAAAGCATGGCCATCATATTATTACTTAGATTGGAAAATTTGCTATTATGCTCAGTGTTGATTGTGTCTAATCAAGATGTGTCTAGCTGTAACACTTAGCCTGTTTAAAGTCAAAATCACTTGGATTTTTATGTTAAAACCAAAACTTTGCATTTAACTGATTCAGATACTGACAGAAAGTAAATTAGCCAGTTCCCTGTAATCCCACCATGCTGTTTACATTTCTAGTTTGTACATTAACATACTTAATCTGGTGGAGGCTAAAGGAAGAAATGTGTTTTCTGTCCACAACAGTAATCTGATGTGCTGAGGAGTTGGTTACAGCTATAGTGCAATATAGAAAGACCTCCATGATGGCTTAAGCCAAGTTACTTATTTGATGAGAGTTGAAACAGAGATTTAAAAAAAAAAAAAAAAAAAAGGCAGAAGCATCCATTCCCTCAGTAAACAGTGTGTTTAGTTCTACAGTTTAATGTGTGGCTTTTTTGTTGCATCATCCTCCCCTCTCATCAGGAGGAGGGTTTGGAGCTACAGTTTGCTGCTTGGGTCCAGTTACAGAACTTCTATTAGTAAAACCAGAGCCCTTAATAGAAAGATTTATGACAACAGTGGACAAGTTAAAACCACCTCTCTGTTAATGACAGATACACAACAGACGTGAGTGGAAAGGTTGGAGTGTTGATGCTTCACTGCTCATCTCTCAATAGTTCCCTTATTAGATTTGAGTCATACGCTTTCATCAGTCATTAGGATAGTACCGCCACACTGGAAGCTACAGCACACAACAGAGGCTGGATAAAGGTGGGAGTGTACTCTGTGTGCTTGTGTTTACCTTTTACTACACAACTTTATATCACATCAATATTATCTAAAGTCAGTCTCTCCTACAGACAGTCACTTTTCAGTCTTCTATAACGTGATGACTGGATGTTTCCTTTTTAAGCAGCAATTCAGCCTCAACTCCAAATATGCCACATGAATTCAGGAAAGAGAGATTAACAGTCAAATTATGGAAAAAATAAAGTGGACAATGGTCTTATTTCTAAACTGAAGAAAGTCTTTTTTCTCAGGGAGGATCATTTGGAACAACCAGAGAAGAAGTTGTCATTCCAGGAACTTTACAGTACGACACAATCAGTGAGTGTTTTTTCTTTTTTGTTCTTTTCTTTTTTTTCTTTTTTTTTGTGAGGGAACAAGCTGTGGGTAAATTGTTGAAAACTGGAGTCCTGGCTGCTTTTCAGTCCACTGAGATGTTACAAACTGTGTGGAAGATGTGAACATCTCATTTAGTGTCCACTGTTTTGTGTCACAGATGCTCCTAACAGCCACTTTGTGCCCCACATCACAAGTGTTTGTTTGATTCAACTAGGGACAACCAATGGCGCAGGTGAAAAACACAAATTAACTGTCCTACAAGATCTGGTTTGTCCCTGGTGGCTGAGAGTTGCCGTCATCCCCACCCTCTGATTGGTGTTTATAAAGGTCACATGGCATGAGAGGGAGGGGCTGTCCCTGCTCGGCCAACACTGACTCATAAGGCGGCGCTGCTTCCAGCGGGAAGGAGATGGATGCGATGTGTTGATGCTCCTGCTGTGGAAATCCCAGCGGGTAGTGGGAGGGGGAGAACCAGGCAGCGCTGGCTGAGGTCTCTCCACAGTACGGAGAAGGATCCAGGGTGCTGTAGCTGGGCTGCTCCTCTTGCTCTGGTCCTCTCTGACAGGGGTCCAATAAAGAGTAAGGGGGCGGGTCATCTGTAGGTATGTAGATCTGGGCTGAACCAGGGCCAACGCATTCATCGTACCTATGGAGATAAACACAAACATCCAATAGTTAGCATTGTGGTGAAAAGATTTAATTCAACCTCAGTAAAAGGGCCACAGGGTCCAAAAGTGATGCCCCCATTTTTTTCAGAAGATGAAAGCTCAACGGCTCTGCTTTTGTTCTTTCGTCCAAATTACAGAATATACTTTCACATTTTCAGTAGGCCTGCATCTGTAAATATTCAAATCAACATAGGGGCAGCAAGTAACCACTCCAAAATCAATAAATCCTATCCAGAAACTTAAAAAGGATCGTGTTAGAGCTGGAATCAGAGCTACTTATATGAGCCATGAGGTTAGAGTTATCATAGTGTACAAATGGAGCTACCATAGCAAAATAGAAACAATATATACCTACAACTCTACAAATTAAAATTTGTTTCTGCCCTCAGGAAAACAAGTTTTGAGACATCCACATCTTCTTCCAATACTGATGACTTGTTGGTAAGTTCAGTGATGAAAGAGGATGCCTCCATCATCTTTACCTCAAATATAGTTCTTAAAGCAGTAAAACGCTGGTTTGTCTCCAGTAGCAGACCTAACATGAAGAACAACCTGTTTCTAAAAGACCGGACATCATGTAAATAGAAACATATTATGATGATTTGAAAAACACTGAATGAGAAAAAATGTCACTTTCAAAATAAAGAGTGGTTTTTAAATGAGTATTAATAATAAATCACAAAGAAGGGATGGGATTTAATAAGTGTTACTTCTTCACACTCCTTTTTGGATATCTAAATAGAATTGATATTAGTGATGAAACTGTTTTTTGCATTGTTTGTAAAGTTTGCTTTTTTGTGTCTGTCTTCCTGTTTGTTTGTAGGTTGCTATTTTTTCATGTTTCAAATAAACACTTTCAATTTAATTATGAGTTATGAACTATTTAAACTCTAGATGTAGTTGAAGGTTAGTGTCTTAGCTGTATTAAAGCCTTATTTCTAACCAGCTCTGATAAAATGACAGGTATCATTCCAAATACACCTTCAAAGAAGTTTAAATGCCAAGGAGAAGGTCATAAGCACACTCATTGTGGAAATGATATGTGCTCACCCCTCACCATTGCTCAAAACATTATCAAAAAAATGTATCTCCTGGTTGAGCAGGTTCCTCTGCATCTTTTTTAAAGTTCACACGTTCATCTCTGGATTTAAATATCACTCACGATGACAGTCTGTCATAGTTAACTTGTCTTTGTCTCCTGAGAGGCATTACATGTGCTTAACCAGTTCGTTCAATTATCATAGCAGAGATACATTCCTTACATGCAAGGCAAATGGTTGCTTTCTGATCATTTCCTTCATATATGACCTTTTTAAAATCCTTGCTTAACTTGTTCTACTTCTAAAGAGTCGTGAGAGGGGTAACAAATTGAAGAAATCTCTCTCCCACTGTAAGTACTCAACTTACATGCAAAGTAAACGGGTTCTTTTTGAGATTATTAAGTCAGTTGTACCTGCTCTGTACATTATTTTCTACCATGATGCAACATCTGTAAAGGCTGAATGTTTTCTTTACAGGTGTGACTTAAGATGCAATGTCTTTCTTCATTTTTACATTAAATAAAAAAGTAATGTAACAGTGACTTCCTGAAAAAACAAAAGGTATTTTTTAGTCTAAGAATTATCCTACATCCTTTTGCTTACACGCACTATCTGAGGATGAGGTCTTTTCTATTCTCAAATATAGTTATTTAGGTGTAGTCTGGTGAGTTTGAAGAGATTATACATTTTGAATGAGGAATAAAAAATGTACAGTCAGCCTACCCAAACTACAAATACCTTTTATATTCATACAGTATCTTGGTCTCACATGCAGTAACTAAAGATGACTTGAAGGTATGCACTACATTGTTGAGGTATTATTTTGTACACACAGGTTTGTAGGTCTGAACATTTTGTTCACATTCTGTGCAGGTTGAACATGTTTTCTTTTTTTATAGCAGCTGTTGTTTGTCTCTAGTCTCTTATTCTCCACAGGGGTAGATTGTCTCTCCTGGTATCTGACACAGAGTCAGCACTTTAAAGTGGGTCACTTCTGGATTTGGGTCAATTACTTGATTTGGCAACTATGGAGCAGAGTTTTGTTTCCACCTGCATCACTGGAGTTTTCTTCTACACATTCAGGGCCTGATCTACCAAGATCCAAAATAACGAGCGCTAATTTGCGTGTGCAAACTATAATATTGCTCGTGCTATAAGTGGGCCGGTTGCAGGTGATCTACTATGATTGCATGTGTAATTGATAACAAGTGCTTAAGTGGTGCGGACCGCCCTATTTTAATGAGGATTTTGCATGTGCTACCGGCTGTCACCATGGAGAGTTTGAGAGAGCAGAGTGGTCGCAAACGAAAAATGAAGTTTTAAGCCCTGGAGTTGGAGGTCTTGGTGGAAGAGGGAAATAAACACATCGGTTAACTCCAGCAGTTGCCAGAAGAAACGCGATTTGGGAGGCCATCTGTGAAAAGATGAATGCTGTGAGAAAAAACAGAAGATCTGCCGATGGAATAAAAAGAAGATTGTAAGAAATCCGCAGAAGAAAAAAGGAAAAACTTTCCCTTGATAAAATCTCAGCGCATTTCTGATATTGGACAAATTTAATTAGTTCAAAATGAATTTGCTTTGTGTGCCTCGTTGAATATAGAATGGAAAAAAAATTTGAGATTTCATTATTTGAAAAGTGTAAGTTGTCCATCATGACCATAAAAATAATGTTTATCTCTTTTTTCTTAAATGGAAACTATTCATCAGCTTTCCTGCAATCCCCGCCATACTCCTCAAATCAGCTCAGACCAGAAAACACCTCAGCAGAGCCCTGAAGGCATCCAGATTGTTATGATGACATTGATCATGAGTTGCTGCAGCAACAAAGAATCAGATTATGGGTTACAGGTCATTGCACAGGAGGTGAGAGCTGTGTCCAATGTTGTGCGCGCCCTTCGCCGGGACACTTGGGACATTGTTGCACACAGCTGGTCAGTGCTGTGAGTGGGCTGACAATGGCCGTCAATGCCCTGGCAACAGTCGGGAGGTCATTCAGTGCCAGTCCTTCAACTGAGCAGCCGGCGAATGAAGAGGGAGGGGAGAGCACAGGAGATGAAGATGAAGTTTACATAACTGATGGCCACAGCATAAATTCATACTGTTTTAAAATAGTTCAAGAGACTCCTGTGTTTCTGTTTTAAGTAACACTAAGAATGGCATGAAAGAAACCTTAAAAATGAATTTGCAGATGGTAAAAATACATCTGGGACCAGCAGCAGCTCATCTCGTCTCTCTGTCCTCTACTGTTTAGTTTTCGGATTATACTCCTGCTGTACACAGCTCAGACTTTACGGTTGCATGTGAGCTATGTCAGAACAAACTCTGGGACACATTGTCTGCTGACAGCTGTCCAGTTTTATCGTTCCCTCCTCCTCGACAGAGAAAGTAATAGCAAGAGAAACCACACTCTGGATATTCTGTTATGTAACACCCAGGGGGAAAAAAGACTAAAGTCTTTCATGACACATGCACACATCCATATTTTTGATATTTATAAGAAGCCATCAGCACACACAACAAAAATAATCTCCAGTGTAAGTAGGCCAAACAAATCCAGTGCTGCACATTCTGTACTGCAACCTGAAACTCAAAAACAATGATCAGTTCATTTATTCAATCATCTGCAAGAGCTCAGTGCAACCCATAACTATGATTGATGGTCAGTATTGACCTCTAGTGCCTGACCACCTAGGTTCTATCGCGACTGAAACAAAAGTAAAGAGCACGTGATGTCATTTCAGTATATTGGGTAAAATACTATTATGTCACCCACTGGCATAGGGAGTACAGCTAAAGTCATAAGAGTAATAACTTCAACCCAAATCACAAATCTTTCTGTGACTTAACCAACTGCTTTCAGTCCCTAAGTCTAAACAAACAGCAACTGTTGTATAATCCACTTTTGTCCTGCATAGATGTGTAGTTGTAGCTAATGTGTAGTTATAAGGACATGTTTCCTGCCATCTAATCTTGTGAGTTGTGTAACAAACCATCACTCAAATTGAGTTTTCACCAATGATTTGTCTTTTCCAAAAATGTGGCAAAATAAGACACCATCTGGATGTCAAGTTCTGTTTTCATCATTCGTTTTTAAGCAACTGATTCTGAAAAATTGGAAAAATAAGGAAGCACCTACGCTTCAAATGTGGCAAACACTCGTGAAATATTATCTGAGTATTGAAAGGACAATATCGGAGGACAGCAACAAAGAAAAATATATGACAGTATATGGTGCAAGATTTATGAAGCTCTGTAGACTGAGAGAAGCCACAAAATCAACCGATTACCATAAACTCTAAGGAACCCCCCTCAAACTTGTTGTACTAATGCAAGTGTGTGTAAGTGTTTTCAAGTGTGTGTAAGTGTTTTCAAGTGTGTGTGTGTGTGTGTGTGTGTGTGTGTGTGTGTGTGTGTGTGTGTGTGTGTGTGTGTGTGTGTGTGTGTGCGTGCGTGCGTGCGTGCGTGCGTGCGTGCGTGCGTGTTTGTGTGAGTCAAGGCCAAAAGAAAAGGTACAAAGATAACATCAAAGCAAACCTCAAGAAGTGCCACATAGGCCTTAAGACCTGGGAGGCCAAAGCATTAAACAGGGCAGCCTGGAGACAACTTGTCAGTGATGGAGCTGCACAGTATAATGCCGATCTCCACAGTGCCGCAGAAGACAAGCGCAGACGCAGAAAGAAGATCGCTTCCACCAAAAAGGTCCCACCCAAACCCACAATCGCCACTGCCCACCCACTGCCCACCCTACACCGTTGACAAGTGTAAACATGTCAGAGTGAGTGTAAGGGATACAAACTACCCGTTTGTTGTTTTTTTATTTTTTATTTATTTATTTATTTTTGGAATTAAGATGACTAACTATTTGAATCACAGAATGTACTGACGTATTTAGACCCTTGCACACTCAATAAAAAAAAAAAAAAATATATATATATATATAAAAACATCACTTGGGTGAAATGGGTTGCAGTAATATTAAATAGGTGCAGAAAGTAAACCTCTTGTCATTAACAATAATATAGAACCTTTGCCTTGTCCCTTCCTGCATATTCACTGCTCCCCTCAGGAGATTCTTCTTCTCGGGTTTGAGAGGTCAGAGGTTCCAGCTCAGTTTCAGGAGATCATGCCAGAAGTCAATGTCTTGTTAAAGGACACTTCATAGGGTCAAACACAGGAAATGTGGGGAGCAGGGAGCAAGGGAAGACATGCAGCAAATGGTTGTTGACCTCTTCAACGAGAACTATAGCCTCTGTACATGGGGCGCTTAGACCGGTACACCACCAGCGCCCCAAAGTCAGCTGTTTTTAGTGGTGGAAACTAAACACTAAGTTTGACATGTTTCATGGTCAACATGTAGTCAAACTCTGCTACAATCATTGGGGTCCATATCATTGCAGTGGTTTGATTCTCTAGCCAAAACACAACTTGAAACATAGCGTTCAATCATGAATAACCATAATTCACTTGAAATTTAGCGATTAATCATGATTAAAAAAATATATCTCTTGACAGTCATAGTTTGGGGATATAGGAAGCAATAAATTGATGTAAAGCCACGAGCCAAGTTATAAAATACAAGTCTGACACCACAGCGCCGTCAAATTGTGTCTTTTCCCAAGCCTTCTTCCTTTCTTCTATTATCTTTCCTTTTGTTCCTGTTCTCACTCGGTCTTCTTCTGTACTCTCCGTGAGTGTGTGTGCCCACTTGCTAGCTATTTTAAAGCAGTGTTAGAGATTCTGCATCTGTGGTTTCCTGTTAGAGAGAGGGAGAGCTATTTTAGCCTTGATGTGAAGACAAGGCTCAGTCAGAAAGACCTAATGTCCACTGCACCCACTGCTTGGCATATTACACACACACACACACACACACACACACACACACACACACACACACACACACACACACACACACACACACACACACACACACACACACAAAAGTATTTTGTTGAAGACTAAAATTGTATATGAAATGAGCCTCCAATCTTTTTGTTTTATGATCTAAAGACATTTAAACTCTCACTATAAAGCAGTGTCTGTTTTTTAGCACGTACATAGTTGGTTGTTTGACAGGACACAGTGGTGGGAACAAACTTTCTTCAATTAAAGCCTCTGTGCCCAGTTTGAACAGCTGGGACTGTCATTAGTTCCTTTGGTTTCCCAGTCCTTGTGTGTTTCCCTGTTTGATTACACTAATTAGTTTCACTAGTGTCTTTTGTCATACCTGTGTTGATTACCCTGTGTGTATTAAGTTTCCCTGTATTCACCTGGGTCTCAGATCATTGAGTCTTTCTCTCGTCTGCCAGTGCTCTTCATGATCTTCAGTGTTTCTTGTGGGTTTTGTGGGATTTTCACTTGGACTTTGGATTTTGTTATAAGTAAGTTTTATGTTTACTTGGCTTTTGTTTATTTAATCCCTTTTATTTTTGTTTGCATTTCGATCCTCTTATTTTGTTTTGCTTCAAACTTGACAGGCACTTTTACAAATAAACAACAACAGGGAGATATGCAGACACACAGGGAGCTGACGGCCCCAACAAACTTTAAAGTGACAACCAGCTTTATGGGAATCAAACAAAAATGTCTGTCATCAGTTGTTGTCACTGCTGAAAATTTGATAATAGAAGACTTTTCATTGACATATCTGAAATTTGTGTTAAAATGTCTTCACATCACCCTTATATACCTCCACTCGTGCACCATAAAGGACTAAATGGGGTGAAAGTTGTATTCCAATTATTTTCTTTTGCTTTGGGAAATCGGACCTCATGTAATCATGCCACAGCATGCAGAGGTGAAAATTGGACACAGGGTAAGTGTGTGCTTGGCAGAATGAGGGTGTTTTTAGAGGTGTTGTAACACTCTGTAAGTCCCTGTGTCTTCAGTCTCTCAGAAGTTATAAGCTCCCCTGTTCCCTTGCAGCCTTCTGCTGAGTGTATATTTCTGAATAAAAAAAAAGAAAAAAAAAGAAAACTCATACTAGATAATGAATGTGGTGTTAAACACTTATGTGTGTTCTGCTAACAGGCTCCAGTGTTACCTATGTGTGCCTGAGTGAAAACAATTTGTGCCCTCTGGGGCTCATGCTGGGAGTTGCACAAGTGCTTCTGTTGATCTATCCCTCTGTGTTTTTGTCTGCTGCCTGTTTCTGTTTAAGATCCAGCCACTTCATGTAAAACGCAGTGCAAATAAAGTATGTTAATTAGTAATTCAGTTCAGGAAAGTATTTATTGGTGGAAGTTGTTTCTGTCTGATGAAATTCTTGAGGTTTTTGTATTTGTGCAATATTTTACTGGCTCTGCTGCTGTAATACTACATTTTCCCTGTTTGAGGTCAAGAAGTCTGGTCAAAGTCTTTGACCTGCCCCCTCATCTTGACTTAATACACATTTCTTTAGTCTTTATACATTTTGGAAGGACAACCTAACTTTAAACACGGAGTAGGTTTATGCCCCCAGCTCTGCATCTTAGAAGAAAAAAACTAATACAAAACCCTACATCTAGTGCACTACTCACAGCTCGAGCTATCGCTAAGAAAACAATCCTCCTAAACTGGAAATAAAAAAAACACATCAATATTGCTCAATGGAAGAATCTTCTAATAGAACATATATCCCTAGAAAAACGCCTCACTCAATCACAAATCAGCTGACATCTCCACAAACCTGGTCTACATTAATCAATACACTAACCTTTGTTATTGCCTGGATCCCAATCAACAGTACTAACTCGAATACATAGACCAACTTCACTTATTTAGACAAATCACATGCCTGCTCACGCGTACACACACACACACACTTACACACACACACGCGCACACACACGCACACACACACACACGCGTACACACACACATGCACGCAAACACACACACACACACACAATCACACACAAGCACCCTCTCTCTTTATGTCCCCTACTTGCACTCACACTCCCTCACTGTATTCTTTGGTACATTGGTTCATTAAATCATACGCTGATTAATGTGACAGGGGAAAATGTTAAAGCCCCTGTGATGAACTTCCTGTTTGTGTGAATTTTGGCACCCCTTATGGATAAAGTGATACCTTTTATCTTAGCTGATCTCGTCCTGTACATGTGTAGGTAGTGTTTTCTGACAGGAAATCTCACAATGGTTTCTTTAACAGTCAAATGTATCACATATAAAGAATATTTATAAGCTGAAAACAGCCTGCTGTCATTCATCTGGTCTGACACCTACCCCCTCACAGTGGTCACAGGCATAACGTAATTAAACACAGAAGTTGTCGGTCTTTCTTCTGAGTCTCATTTGCTTCTGTAGGTCATAAAAAGGCATCATTGTTCATTTCACTTTCTTTAATAATGAACTAAAAACTCCTCACAGCAGCTTTAAAGTCTGGTAAAAGTGCATAATAAAAGTCTGTTTGGGGCTTTAGACGGGTAAATTGAACACAAGACTTCAGGCAGAAGAGTGGAGTGTGTCTTGTGCTTCTGAGTATTTTTGTTCTCAGTGTGCTCACCTAAGCCGTGTATGCAATGTCAGTTATGTAACACAACTGACAACATGACAACATAAAGGCGTCACAACCATCGACTGTATTCAAAGATAGACAGCCCCCACAAAAGTGAAACCAAACATTTAACACTCCCCCTGGTGACTGGCAGCAGTATAGGTCTTGAAGTCCACCCTCTCTAAACCTTAATCAAACATATTTATCTCAAAAATGGTTCCTGTTATGGATGTACACTTCTGCCTCGGCAAGAATATTCCTGGTTTGAATCCTAGGTTGGGCAGGGACCTTTTTGTGCAGAATCTGGTTTGGTAAAGTGGTTGGAGGCTACCCAGCTCATTTTTAGCACTTGCTGGTGATATAGTACATGGTTGTATTATTTTGTTAAAACTGGCAGCCCGGTTCTACATCAGTGACTGCTACAAGGTATAAGAACATGTTTTCTGGCCTGATAAGCCTATACCTGATGATGCAGTACAATGTCTGCATCTTTGAATATGTTTTATGGAGACATGAGGCTCTTTCTGCTGGGGTTAATTAAAGATGATGTTTTAATACAGAGTAGTTATTGTGGCGTACCCTCCATTGATATTTGCGGAGGAAGAGGTCTAAGTCAGATGCACGTGGGTCAGGAGACAGGGAGGACCTCTGGCATGTGCTCATGAACTGGTTGTGACGCTCTACAGAGCTGGACACCGGACAACTGTAGCTTCAGCATGGACCATATGGTCTCTGTGTGTGATAGTGAGCATGTACAAAGCTAGCATGCCCCTTTGCTACTGTGGGAGGTACTGGCCTGTGGAGTTAGAGGAACATATAGATGCCGCATTCACAGGTGTATGTGTATTATGCAAATTGTGATGAAGGTTGGATGATTTCCTTGCAAAACACTGAAAAGAAAGTGTTCTATTATATTTAACAAGTTATAAAATCAGGCAATGTCCTCTCCTGTTACTGTATTCCTGGACTGTACTAGAGTGTTCACTTTACATACATGGCTGTGTTCATCATGTCTTCACAGAACAACATGATACATTTGAATTGAACAGAACAGAACAGTGTTGTTCCTGAGGTCTGATAATTGAGCATCTATCACCAACTCCCCCTTCTTTCTTACTCATTCACTTGTACTTGTAGTACTTGTAAAGTCCTTGTCCTTGCTGTCTGGTGCTAGTTTTTCTTCCTAAGCTTTCACTGTTTCCTGACTCAGTGTTAAAGCTGTGATAGGACATCCTGACTGAGCACACTCTTCCTGTCTTAGTCAATGACAATGACACTTTGTTTCATGCAGAATGACATAACAACAAGGAATACTAACTAATTATTCTTGACACCCCAGTTACCATCAGTCAAAGAGGATCCTGAGCAGGTCAGTTATTTGTAGATGTTTTATACACATTTTTTTCAAGAATGTGAAACACCGTTTAATAAGAACTATTTACAAAAAAAAAAGGTGTCATCAGTGTCTTGATCTGAAAATCAAATACATAATTCATGTAGGTAACCCTTTGATTTAGTTTCATCCACAGGACTGTAGCGGTGCCTTGCTGGCTTTTGTGATGCAGTCTTTCATCAGTCTGATTAGTGGCACCTGTTTGATTAGCTTTAGGTGGTAGTTCAAACTCAAAGTACTTTGATGGTATTGTAATACTGGTTGACATAAAGTGCATACTACTTTTGACTTGTAAACTGAGCCATATGTTTTCATGAAATGTGCCATTCTAAAGCGCATTGGTGTTGTTTTTTTCCATCACAATTGAAGCAGGAAGACACTGTAGCACCTTTATTACGGTGTACCGTAAGGCAGGGGTTTTCAAACTTTTTGGAGCCAGGGACCCCTTAAAGGTGAGAACATTTTCCAAGGACCCCCTCATGATTATAACATAGATTAAGAACATGCTTACTACCATTTGCACTCTTAGTTGCCCTCTGAACTCTTGTATTGTAAAACCTATCAATGTAAATACTTCAGACCTGTACCATAGTGATAAACAGATAACACATCAATTTGAATCAAGTAAATACCACTTGTATACTTTAAAACAGAGAGTCATTTCATTCCTTGTGGACTCAACATGACAGCATTTATACTTTTCAAGTAATTGATCTTCAACGCTTTCAGAAAATTAACAGTAGCAAGACTCACATATCCCTTCGAGCCACTAAATGGTATCATAACAATGGTATATATGCTGTTTTTAATGACACAGCACAATTCTACAATTAATTAGAAATGTATTCAAATTATTTCACGGACCCCCACAGTATGGTTCGCGGACCCCCAGGGGTCCCAGGACCCCACTTTGAGAACTACTGCAATAAGGAACCAAATAGCACGTATCTAAAGAGAACAATGCATTGATTTACAGCTTTAGAAATCAATGTGTAAGAGGTTTATATCTTTGTAAAATATGCTGGGTTTATAGAGTTTTATATGGTCATACTGTATTGAATAGACAAACTGTTACCTGAGTATAAATGATTATAGAACCTTGATAAAGTAAAATCCCCTTTTTGTTAGAACAAGAAAGAAAAAATGGTTTCTCAGATTTACTTTTCATTTACAAGATTTAAGCAATAATAATAATTTAGTGTTTACCTATGACTGCATAATAGTTACAATTTGTTTGAAGTAAAACATATTTATAGAACTAAACTGAAGACAACTCATCTCTCTAAAATGTGTGCAACATCTATCTCTATATGCTCATAACATTAAACTGCAACACCTATTGCAACACGGTGTGTGGGTGTGTGTGTGTGTGTGTGTGTGTGTGTGTGTGTGTGTGTGTGTGTGTGTGTGTGTGTGTGTGTGTGCCAAAGTATGCCCAGCTTCTCCCTAAGAGGAAGCAGGGGCTTTCAGTCTCCACAGGTGAAATGCTGATCCGTGTGTGTGTCTTTCTGGAAGAGAAAGCAAGTGAGACAGTGTGTATGTGTGTGTGTAATGCCTGTGTGCATGAGTGTATTTGTGTCGGAAGTGTTGCGTTCACAGCCTCAGTAGGTGAGCTGTTGATCTGAGTTCTTTGAGTTTCCCTCGACCATCTGTGGCCCACACACTCACACACACTCAGACACACACTGCAGGATCATCACATGACTGCAACTACCTGCAAGCTGACAGCGTACAAAACAATGACTTGCCAGATTATGGTAAACAAAAAGCACTATTTGTATAGGTGTATCTGCTTGTGTGCATGTTTGTGGGTAGGAATTTGTATGTGATTGTGTGTGTGTTTGTGTGTGTGTTTGTGTGTGTGTTTGTGTGTGTGTGTTGGCTGCTGTCCGGCTCACACACAGGCTGTCCAGAACACAGTGCTTCCCTGCCATGGTGCTGACGTAGCTGACTCGCTCTCCTCTCTGTTCCTTTCTTCCTTTTTCTTTCCTTGTTGTGTTGTTCTGTGTTTACCTCTACCCTCTCTCACATTTCTGCTGCTAGAGTTCAAGTGAGGACAAACATTATGAACGGATTAATCAGCGGTCTGGTGGGGGCTGTAATGGAGAAACGGGACATATTCTTGGCCCTTCATTAAGCCCTGCAGCACCCAGCATCAGCAAACCCACACCCTGCTGCTGACTAGTTGTATCCCTCCACGGATGATGTATCTTTCAGGGTAATGCACTTTGTCTATGTTAAAAAAAACAGCACCAAGAACATGACAGGAGCTTTAGTTTAGTCCCCAGATCACAGTTCCAGCATGGCCCTTAATGCCTCAGGTTCAACATGATGGATGTGAGCGTGCAACAGTAGAGTCAGCATGAATCTAGATCCAAGTGGAACATTTCCAACACTGTGCTGAGACCACTGAGGCCTGTAAGAATATGATCTATGATCTATGTAAAAATCAGTCTTATTTAGTTTCAGCATAGACAGTGTTTGACAACTGGCAATTGGAGCCCTTGTTTGGCAGCAGGGGGGACTGTGAAACTGGGCATGACTAATCAGTTAGAAAATTAATCCTTTAAAGGGCACTCATCGAAATACTTTGAAATTCTAAATTTCAACCCTAGAGTGTTATTGGAGGACATAACAAGACTATTAAACATTTGTGACATTTTTAAATTGTTTTCATTTTTATGTGGAAAATCTAGATCAACAAAGTTACCAAATGAAGAGTGCATTTTCAAAAATAGTTAACTCTCCTTTGAAAAACTAAAAAAATGTTTCAAAAACAAAAAAATTTTTTAATACTAGCCTTTGGTATGATCAATCAACTGAGGTTGGGTGGCTTTGACTAAGTCAAAATGACTTTACTTATCAGATATATCTTGAAAATGTAACGTTATTAGGAATCTATATCAACAAGATATATGTTTTTTGAAAATGTATAAAAACAGATTTATCTGTTTTGGCTTCAAAACCGTTCGATAAGAAAAGGCAGAGCGTCACTGTCCAATTTATTTACAATCTATGGATGTAAACTACATGCTTCTCGACCTCACTGTGAAGTAGGGGGGGTGCCATTTTGGGTGTATGTGGAAGTTACCAAATATGGTTCCTCGCCCCTGTTGTACCTGTTCTTTCGAAATGGATGAATGGTACAGGATGAAGAATTTGCTGCACCAGCTGTTTATTACTTTCAAACACTTAATTGTAATGGTTTTAGATGGACATACACCTTCAAGGTGGAATATGCAATTTTCAACAAATACACTTTTTGTCAAATGTATTAAATATTATATAATTAAATTCTTCCCGATTGCATACTTGGCTTGAGACTCCGAAGCAGTACCCTAGCAAGAAGCATCAGCCAAGCTTAAAATTGTGCTAAACTCAAGATCATGTTGTGTATAAATCTACAACCAACAAGAAACATAATTCACTTCTGGATTATTTAAATTCAAGATTCACTGGTAATACTTTTTCCTCTCCTAAAAAGTGGTCTGCATCCTACTGGTGCAACCACATACCAGTATAAAATGCAGGGAGCTGTATATTATTGTATTACATCATCTCACCCAGAAGATGGTGCTCCGAGAAGCAAACGGCTGCTTTGCTATGTAAAGCATGCTGGGGTAAAAAAGTGATTCAGAACAAGCTGGCAGCTTTAAAGAAAACAGTCACTGAGCACATACATCTTTATGGGTGCTGGTTTGATTGACAGACCCCTCGGTTTAAGACAACAAGTGACCAGTAGAGCTGGCTGGAGCTGATGTAGGCAAATTGGTCACAAGCAGTGGGGCTCATACTTCACAACTCAGCATAGGCTGAGCTAAACTACTGCACTCTTCTACTCCAGACTTTATAGTCATCATCTTGCAGTTAGTTAAAAGCCATGCTGATGAAGCAAATCTTAATTATACAGCTGTGATTTACACCTTCGACTGGCATTTTTTTCATACTAATAATAACTGAAGCTCCACACTAAATGCTGGGGGGGGAGGGGGGCAGTGTATTTAGAGCCATCTGCCAAACTGATTAGTGGAAAAACATGTTACTAGGTTGAAGTAATCAAAGCAGCTGACTGCACTAAGAGGGAGAAAAACATTCAAACGACGGCTGAAAGTCATGAAGGCACATCAGGAGTCAGGTAATATTCCCCAAGTCAGCAATGACCTCTCTTTAAATTAATAAAAATATGAGAAAATATGTATGATGAAAGTGAGTGAGTGTTTCTAAGTCAGGGCAAGGATGAAGAATCACACACACGCATGCACGCATGCACACACACACACACACACACACACACACACACACACACACACACAAACACACGCACACGCACACACACACACACGCACATACACACACACACACACACACACACACACACACACACACGCACACACACACACACACACACACACGCTGCAGGGGAGGGATGTATGTGAATTATTGAAGTTGCCAATTAGACCAGCTGACATTTAGATCAAAAACACCATGACATTGGCCTTTAGAAAGCTCTTTCTTTCTCATATTCCTTCTCACACACAATTACACACACACACACACACACACACACACACACACACACACACACACACACACACACACACACACACACACACACACACACACACACACACACACACACACACACACACACACACACACACACACTCTCTGTCTCTCTCTCCCCCTCTAACACACATAAGGTGCACCAACACTCATTCTTGCACCATTAAAAAGGGCACCAAAGCTAGCAGTACTCCTTAATAAATGAATGAACACAGAGGCAGGGTCAAACAAAGTGGGTCGAGAGCAGTGGGGGGTGATAGCTGAATGGTCAGATGGACTTTTTTATTGACATTTGATATAATTGGTAAAAAAGGGGAGCTTTCTTCTTGCTTTATAAACATATCATAAAATGGGATGGGCTTGAATAACCGGTGGTTACTGAATCTATGTTCAAGTGTCTCCAGAATGTATGATATTGTCCAAACTGATCATGTTTGCTCTGAAGGCATTTTGGAAAATAAAAGTGAAACATTTCCCAGAACAAAAATGACAAGTGAAATACATAGGAAGACTTTTTTCCTGTGTACTTGGCATTGATGGGCAAAACTCCTAGATGTAAATTTTAACATCTGGGGGATGTGCTTATTGCTTTTTCTCTTTATGATTTGATCTGCTTCAGTCCTGAAATGTATCAAAGTATGAAGCTACTGCCAGCAGCCATGTTACTGAGCTTATCATCAAGACTGTCTCGCCCCAAAATGTATTGATGTATCCAAGTATTCTCTTATTCATTTAAGAATATGAATAAAAAGGAAACAACTCGGACCTAATCTTTGCAACTTGACGCAAACCACACTTTGAATTTGTTTTCAAAATTTGATTCCAATTCTGTTTCTACAGATGTGTCCCGGGTCAGAGGCACAATGACATCAAATCCAGATTGACTGAGGTGCATTAGAGCAGTTGAGTAGAAGAACCCATGCTGCTGCTAGCTAAAACATATCAAGGACAACATAGAATAAGAGGGACAATCATTTTGGACGGTGAGATGATGGATGTATATATTACAGTATCTCACAAAAGTGAGTACACCCCTCACATTTCTTCTAAAGCAGATGCACAAGAAAGCCCACAAACATTTTGCTAAAGACAAGCAGACTAAGGACATGGATTACTGGAACCATGTCTTGTGGTCCGATGAGACCAAGATACATTTATTTGGTTCAGAAGGTGTTAAGTGTGTGTGGGGGCAACCAGGAGAGGAGTACAAAGACAAGTGTGTCTTGCCTACAGTCAAGCATGGTGGTAGGAGTGTCATGGTCTGGGGCTGCATGAGTGCTGCCGGCACTGGGGAGCTACAGTTCATTGAGGGAACCATGAATGCCAACATGTACTGTGGCATACTGAAGCAGAGCATCACCTCCCTTCAAAAACTGGGCTGCAGGGCAGTATTCCAACATGATAACGACCCCAAACACATCCACAAGACGGCCCCTGCCTTGCTAAAGAGGCTGAGGGTAAAGGTGATGGAGTGGCCAAGCATGTCTCCAGAAGGTGGAGGAGCGCAAGGTCTCTAACATCCACCAGCTCTGTGAGGTAGTCATGGAGAAGTGGAAAAAGATTCAAGTGGCAACCTGTGAAGCTCTGGTGAACTCCATGCCCAAGAGGGTTAAGGCAGTGCTGGAAAACAATGGTGGCCACAAAATATTGACACTTTGGGCCCAATTTGGACGTTTTCACTTAGGGGTGTACTCACTTTTGTTGCCGGTGGTTTAGACATTAATGGCTGTGTGGTGAGTTATTTTGAGCGGACAGTAAATTTACACTGTTATACAAGCTGTACACTGACTACTTTACATTGTATCAAAGTGTCATTTCTTCAGAGTTGTCCCATGAAAAGATATTACTAAATATTTGCAGAGATACTATTTGTGAGATACTGTATATCTCATGTGCAGGTACAGAACAAACCCCAGCTAACTATTTTAAACCATTGGTAATGTCTGGACAAACAAACAATGGTGCCTCTATTCTTTCTTACAGATCTGATTTTAAATCCCAATCTGGTTTCCCTGCTGTTGGAACAAAGCCAAAATCACTAAAAGGAAGCAAATAAATGTCAAATGTTTCTTCAAAACCAGATATTTTTTTACCTGACCTCATAGTGAAAACATATTAACCTTTGATTCACACAGCACTTACCGTGGCGGTGAGTCAGGGTACAAGTTGTTGACCTGCGACAGAGTCTCTCTGAATGAATCAAAGTCCAAACCAGGAGGAAAGTCTTCTAAGCAGGTAGATCTCAGTTCTCCCACTGAACCCCCATAAGAAAAACCGTCAAGCCCTGTGGACAAAGAGATATGAAGCCAGCATTTGAAAGGGGCATTTAGTATTCAAAGACATCCAGTAGAATTTGACTAACTGAGACAATGTACCTTTTATTCTATCTGGATGCATGTTGTCATTTTTGAAGTGAACCATGTCTTTTTGAACAACATTCAGTCTTTTAAAACGATGACGGATTCAAAGAAGCAAAAAGATGAGAGAAGAATGGAACGGATCAGGTAATTTGTTTTTCTATCCATCCATTTGAAGTCCTGGCAGCAGCTATTGTTTGATCGTTCCTTAGTGCCTAAATAGATTTACAATCTCCTCTCTCTTAGGGACAACAAAATCCTACTTGAGATTTTGAATCGAGTAATATGCAGGAGTATGTGGGTTTAGTGAATTTCAGACACTTTTCTTAGTTAGTGGAGCCCCACTAAATAAGAAATATTTTGAATAAAGGAGCATGGAGACTTCATATGACTTCAGTTTTCAACTTTTTTTAATGATCTCATTCTCTGAAGACCTTGTATGACTTCAACCTGTGATTACATTTCAGACTGCTGAGTGACAGATGTTGCAACAATCTTAAGTTTTCACTCAGTTTGTTGGAAAGTGAAAAATGTGGCTGCAGACTGACCATAGCTTGCCCTGAGGTGTGGGTTTCGGAGTCGACTGTCCTTGCGCAGGCTGCCAACGATGATGGTGATGCAGGAGAGGAAAAGGACCAGACCTATAACGATCCCTGCCACCACCAGCGGAGACACCAGGAGAGACGCCTCCCCTCCTGACTCCCTCTCACTCCGGCAGTCTGGGTACTCCCCATGGCTCTGGTTGGAGCTCACTGCAGGGAAACGGAGACAGATGGAGGTCAGACCTGAGTGTGTGTTTGTGTGTTCCAATGCGTGTGTGAGCTTTGCTATTTATATTAAATAATTCTGGGTCAATATGAGGATTGTTTTGTGATGTAAACACACAACACTTAAAACATTCAAAATGATACACTTCGATACCTGACTGTTACTGTAGGCTAAGAAGAAATTCTCCAACTATTACTACAATTTTTTGCTATTTCAGAAAACTGAAACACATGTACACTTAAAGCTGCGGTTGGTAGTCAGATTTAGATACACTTTTTGTTATATTGGTTAAAATGATCTTTATGTCCTGATGGCAATCAATACATAATGTGTTCCTAAAAAAGAGTGAAAAAAAGCTGCTATCTACAGCCGGAGTAAACCTGGGAAAACACCAACCAATCACTGTTTTTGGGTCCCCAAATTTTAAACCAATCGAATCCCGTCCTGTCCGTTCTGCCCGCCTCCTGCCCGTACATTTCCCCAGCATGCACTCCCCGTCTCCTGCCTCTGCTTCCCCTGACTCTACTGACTGCCCCTCTCGCTCGTCCTCGGGCCTGTCCCCTCTGACCCGATGAGGTGCTTTGCTCAGGACTGTAGTCCCGATCAGAGTCTAAAAAGCTCTCACCACGGGGGCTCTGACAAGAAAAAGAATTAATGACATTTAGTAAGTCCTACAGAAAATGTATACGTATTGTAGCGTCCGTCCGGACACTGTAGGGATGACAAGCCGATTCGTGAACACGTTGATCTTGAATAACCAGTCACTGTCGGCTGTGAGCACGCCAACCAACAAAGCAACAATCAATGTTTGAATGAATGAAAAACTTCTCTTGTCTCTCCTCTCTCCTTCTCACACACTCTACACCTCTCCTGATGCCTTCACTAACCGTCAACACTGTAGGAATTAAGAACATCTACACCGAACACGTTTAACAAACAGTAGAGCTGTTACAGTATTATATGTATTGTAACTTTTCTCCTGATATCGTGTCACCAGTACAACTGGATAATGCAATCATTACAGTTGTGAGTACTAACAGCAGCCATGTTTGTTTGTGTTTTTAACTTTCCCTATGATAATGACTGGTTTTAAATCAGTCACCATCATATGGTCGCAAGTCAGCGGTGCTCGTGCATGTGAGCGGGGGTCGTCATTTCGGAGGAGCTCAGAGGGGAAGGGGGGGAGGGGTTAGACGGAGTCATGAGGAAATGCTACATTCAAATTCATGCTAGTTTTCCGAGACTACCAACCCAAGCTTTAAGGCGGGTACACACTACAGGATAATCGGGCAGATTTTTGTCCCGATCTCCCCCTCACCATCAAAGCCAGCAAAGGCCCGATTGTTGGATGTTTGCAAATGACATCGTGTGTGATTTTCCTGTGGTGTGGGGTGTGTTAAGAGTGATTTTGTCCGGGCGGAGCCGGTCGGAAGGCATCAGAAGGAGAGATCGTAAATAATGAACATGTTTAATATTTGCGACTAGAAATTCTGTAGTGAGTGGGATGCTCCGAGAGGAGCTGAGCACGCACAGTGTGTAATTTCACGTGTACCGGAGCAAAAAGCCAATCAAGACGCAAGCTGACTCAGATGACTGACGGAAGAGGAAGTAAAAACAAACAAAAACATGGCGCCGGCCAAAACTCACCACTGTAATGAATACAACTCGCGCTGTAATGCATACAGCCCCCATTCCCACCGTCTCCATGACTTTTCCATGATCTTTTTTCTTTTTTGTGTTTTTTCGGAAAGTAAGTAAAAAGTAAGAGGCCGAAAACGATCATCATTGCCTCTTCCTGTTGGTCCGCCATGTTTGTTTACACTGAAGTCACGTGTTACTACGCAAGATTTGGAATACTGAGCGTGAAGAACCTGATACTCTGCTGAAGAATCGGTTAGTGTGTGGTATGCTCCGTAGTGCACACCACACACTATAAGATTAGAAGAGAGAGCTCTTGTGCGATCTGTCTTTTGTTGTCATCAAGTGTGTGGTCTCTAAATGTGTGAAGGCTTGAAGAATCCTATAATGTGTGCAAGCCTTTACTATACCTTTCTACTCTACATTCAGCAACTTTAGCATTTTTTAAATTCTATGTTCATCTCAGCTAAGTCCAGTCCAATATTCTCTTCTAGAGACACTGTTTGAGTCCCCATCAAATCCTGAAGGAATGATCCGCATCTTCAGCTGCTGCAAAGCTGATTATGCCGGGTTTTACCTCTGAAGTGTTCAGTAAATTAATTAAAGCTATTTTTGGGACATAAGTGTAACGAGAGCACAGGGACAACTTCTTCTGTGGTCTACTTTTATGTTTGCTTTCAAAACTAACATTTTACATAACTGCACTGTCTTATATCATAGCAGCCCAAGCATAACTTACATTACAGGGTGAACCATGTAAACATTGCCCTGTCTATGAAGAGCGATAGAGCAGAAAGCCAACTCCAAGAGAGTGATACAAGTAATGCATTAATGCTCTTATATTTATGGGTGTCATGAAGTGATTTATCGACAAATAAAGCACCTAATTATCAAAACACTTGTCTGTCTGTCTGCCTTTCTTTCTGTCCGTCAGGCCTCATGACAGTAGTGCACCAGGGGGTTGTGTTACATAACCACTTTCTTGCCCTACACGTACACTGTGTCATCGAGGACTTTTTCCATTCCAGTGTGTGACAGATAATTAGAGTTGAAGTCTACACACACACACACACACACACACACACACACACACACACACACACACACACATACTCTCTCAGTAATCATCGTCATTAGATTACAGCACAATCCTGTTCCTCTCCATTTCTGTTTAATGTCTCGTCTGTCTGTTTGCTCTGCCTGCACATCCTCCGCCAGTGTCTGTCTGCATCTATGTGTTTCCCTGTCAGTCACTCTGGATCTGTCTATCTGTCTGTCTGTCTGTCTGTCTGTCTGTCTGTCTGTCTGTCTGTCTGTCTGTCTGTCTGTCTGTGATTGGTCATCCACAGAGGTGGTTCCTAAAGTGGCCTTTTAAATCTTTTGCCCACAAGTTGATCATCTTGTGGCCAGAAATTATTAACTTGGGCGCACAAGAAAATAACATTTTTGAATACAGCAGAGGTGATGATCATACTTGTCAACAATCGCCATCGTTTGCCATTATTTCCATGTTGTATGTCTGAGAGGATCTCCAAATTTAGTACTAAATATCTAACTTCTTTGAACAAGTTGCAAATGCTTTGCATCCATGCAAATTAGTATGTACAATTCTCTGCTGTTTCCTTCATTATCAAGTGCTTATGTCATGTTGATCAAAATGTATTATAATGGGTCTCTGTTGAATATTCTCACCCTCCACAACATTTAGGCATTAGTTCATCGCACCAGTCTTCACATGCAAAATGGTTGAACATGTTGTCAGAATGACAGGTGAATCTTGACTTTCTCTAATGAAGGAAAATGTGTGAAGCATTAGATCAACCAATGATCAACCAGTTTTCTGAAATAGCTCAAAGGTGCACCTCATCAACCATCAACTGGCAAGTATATACAGTATATAGCCAGAGCGCAACATAATGTTGCAATGTTTTACAATGGAAGAACAAGGAATTGGACTGGGTCAACATCCAGAGAGAAGAAGAAGAGGAAGAGGAGTGAGGCTGCATGGGGGAGGAGTTGGGAGGCAGAACAGAGAAGAGGCAGAGGACATATTGTATGCACATTCCTGATGAGATAAGAGCCACAATACACTAAAGTGTAACTTACAATTTACAATAACAGTCATCAAAACTTTAGCCATAGTTTACACCAGAATGTACTTCCAGAGTACACTATTATATTGACAACATGACTAAGCAATTTGACTGTCTTATCCGTACACACTGACACAAGGACTTGTCATTCTGATGGCACTGACATGTTCATTGACACAGATATTTACTTTTGAGAGATGAACTAAGGATTTTGAGCAAGATACTGGCTTTTGCAGGTAATCCAGGGTTTTTTGCTATTTGTATGAATTGTTTTGAGAAATGCTCTTACTGTTTTCCAAATGTCGAGGTTGATTCGAGAAATGTACCAAAGCGACTGAGAAAAACTGTAATACTAATATAAAAGTGACTGTCAGAGGCCTAATATGCTTTTGTTGTTATCAGAATGAAAGACTTGTCGGAACCAAAAGTGAACATTTATGCCTTGTTCCACACATATGGCACGAGAGAGTACACAACAGCTTCCCAAACGACTTGTCATCTTGTTAAAAAGTTAATTAAGATGAGAAAACACTTTCATACGTTATTGTTCTTTGGAACATGTTCAAACACGGTATTTTGTTGTAAAGCAGGAAAGCCCAGAGGACTCTCAACCAGGAGACCTTGGTCTGTGCCTAGTTAGAGACACAAAGTCTAAACTATGGGATTCATGGAGTACATCATTATGAACTCATTTTAAATTTAATCACACCCTTCTTCCTCTATAGTTTCCTTCAAGTACCATATTTCAACTGAAACCACAATCCTTTTCCGAACATTACATATTCAGATTCCATCCAAAGTAGGTGTGTCCAATTGCTTCAAATAAAAGGCATGAATAGCAACCCAATCAGTCAAGTGATGACAGATGTCACAATAAATAAAGGTGTACAGTAAGAAAGATGCTCCATCATTCCTCATTTATCAAAATGTAAATATCTGAGTTGAAGGAAAAGGTGCATGAAGTGAACTCGGGTATTTTAGCATAATGAAAAGTTTTCAGACAAGACTCTTGGTGCTGCATTAGTTGATGTCAAAAAGAAACGAGGAACAGTGTGAGTAATCTGTCTTCATTTTTGGCCATAAGTCTAACACATTTATTTCACCGCTGACTGACCCAAAGGCAGAAAACAAGGCATGTTTCTTCCAGTTTTTCTTTCTTAACTTTTGTTTCTCTCTCTGATTATCACCACTTCAAATTTATAGCAGAAGAAATACTTGAAATCACAAAATGATTTACACTCACAATATTGTTTTCATTTTGCTCACTGTGCTTCTCTGCTGCTCATTTCGGGTCTCTTTCCCCCTGAACGTCTGCGTCTGTGATTCTGTTGTCTACAGTAATTTGGTTTCACACGGATTCTCGAGAAGAGGAAAATGTTCTCTTGCTGTAAACGATTCCCAACAGAGCCCTCTGCTCTCTCAGCAACGTCTCCTCCCTCACACACTCCTCTGTCTCTTCCGTCTCTCTCTCCTAACATGATTTTCTCTTCATTTCGCTTCGCATCTCCTCCTCATAAACTCAATTTTCTCTTGTTCTCTCCAGGGAGCACAAACATGGAGAAATCTATAATTATATAGATTTAAATTCACATGAACTTGACTCCACTGTAACACTTAGTCACGGACACACAACAACACACACAAGTAGCAGAGGAACTCATTATATTCTTGGTGAACTCATCTAAACCGTTTTATTTTTCACCCATGAGTAGCTCTTTGTTTAACCACTACTTAGGCCCTGACTGAACTATCTTCACAGCTGTGAGACAGCTCACCATGAAATGTTATACATTCATGTTGATTTCACTGAACCTCAGATTTTTTTAATTTCAAAATGTATTAAAATATTTTTAACTAATGGATGCATTGCAAAGGAATTTTATCAGACTAAACTCTACCTGTTCATCAGTTTAATTCACCTTTTCATCCTTGTGTTTATTAGTGTGTTAATTAGTGTGGCAAGTGTTGACATGTTCAAGTGTGGACACAGTGCAGGAAATTGGGGTTTCTCATCATCATTTCTGCCTGTGGTGTAAATGAGGCAACATTAGCACTAAGGTAAGGATGCTTTAAATCAGATTATGACCTTTCTCAATCCAAGTGTTGTGACTGCATTAACCACAAACAAATTGAAAGACGACTTATTTTGCTTGACATTGCAAAAGTTTCCCAAATTTTAAGGGTAATTGTTCTAATAGCTGCTCAGTCTGTCTAACAATTTTTCAAACCACGAGTCCAAGATTTGAAATATAGTGCTGGACATGGGCATGATAGGTCCTCTTTGATTATGCAGAAATCATTACAAGCAGCTATTTCATCCTGAGTTTAGATATTACGGAACAAGACTCATTACATTTTCATACATTACATTAAAGGAGACATAGCATGAAAAAAAAACTTTTTCAGTATTTAGCACATATACGTGGGTGTCTGGAGTGTTAACTCACTCACAAAATGTTAAATAAGCCCACCCAGTCCTTAATTAGTGGTCAACTTGAGTGTGATCACACACAATCAGACGCTCCGTTCAGAATCTGCTTGCATTGTGAATTTTCTAAATGTACCTGCCTCCTCACCTGGTATCTCCACCGTCACCTTAAGAGCCACACCTTCAGGGATACCCTGAAGGATTTACTCTAATGAGCAGGATTTGTAGCCAAGCTGGATGCTGAGTTTACGGCAAGGCTTTTTTATGCACTTTATGTCGGCCAGTTAGGCCGGTGATATTCTTCTGGCCATAAACAACCGTCAGACATAAGCTCTGAATATATTCTTAATAACTTATATTTACCAGCAATAACACAAAATATATATATTTACACAGTAGCCTAACCCAGAAAATCATACATTTTTTTAACAAAATTTAAAAATTATTCACTTAATAATTAATATGAACTTGAACATGCACCGCGAGACAGCGCGTCACTGCTGGAGGGGGTCATTACTATAATCCATCACCAGTGTTTGCAGACACATAGGGCTATACTGAGCTGTGTTTCACTGTACGTAGGTTTGATTTGTTGTTAAAATGCACATTTCATACTTAAAGTCCCGGAGAACGTGCCGGAGAAAAGACTTTGTTATTGTTTCGTTTATTTCGATCTATAACATATATGAGTCCAATGCGGAAGTGCTAAAAAGTGCAGTTCATCGAGGATCCACTTGAGGCTGGCTCCGGAAGTACCGGAAACCCCATACACACCATTTCAAAAAAGATGATCTTAACAGCAGAAATAAACATGTTTACAGCCTGGTACTAAAGACAAGCGTAGTCTGGATAGCTAATTTCTCGATCGGCACACTGTACAGGGGTGAGTTTTCCAATGAGAGGCACAGCTGACTTGATGACCAACGTGAACACGTAGCTGTTGGCTAGGAGGCTCAAAACCCGCCTCTTCACGTCACAATTGCTCGACAGCAGCAATATGGCTGCCGTCGACGATTGGCCTCAAAACAGCGCTTCAAAAACAGATGGGTGACCTTATGGATACTACGTCCATATTTTATACAGTGTATGGTTTTGACGCACGCTCACGTGTTGCTATGGTAACATGACGCTCTTTTCATGTTGGCTCACCTTGCTCATGAGAAAATTTGCTCATGTGGATTTAAAAAGACACGCCGAAAACGGAGTGTTTAGAGCTGATCCAAAATTCTATATAAAAGCTTGATTTATATCATATCATCAGGGGGCTGTAGTAAATGGTTGAAAAAGGGCATGATATGTCCCCTTTAAAAAAAAAATTTCATTATAAAAAATTACAAATAAATGTGTTTTTTATTAATAGAATAAAATTCCTGATCACATTATGATTCCTTTCTGTTGATCATTCACATCCTCAAGTTTTTGAGCCAAAACAAAGACTGTGTCATCACCTTTGGCATATTATTTTTGTTTTCACTATGATAACCCCTGACCCCACGCTATGAGCCAGCCTAAAATTTTTGAACTGTTGATTCTATCAAGGTCATTTTACAGTCCATGATCCTTGCCCAATAACAGTTATGTACTGATGCCTCTACTGCAAAGCCATGGACAGTTATCACAGGCTGTAAACTGTGTTGGTACACACAGGGGCTGTGAGGCAACATGTTTGACAGCTTGTTTGGCACTCATGACAACGATGTAAACTCTGTTTGTCTTTGGTCAAACATCATTCATGCCCATTTGAGTCTGACCCAGAAATTCAAAGCAGATAGACAGACACCCAGTTTGAGCCTGGTGTCGGATACATTCTTGTGGTGAGTGTGTCTAGTGTGGACATATACTGTGGACTTCACCTGCACTATTTTTCACAATAATAAGCCCCTCTGTGATGTCAGGTTTGCATTTACAATCCTTCTGTATTTAATTGTGACATTGTTTTCTTGACTGTTGAACTTGTGCCTAAAAATGCACTTGGAGGGTTGAAGAAGGTACTTTGAATTAAATTAAGAGATCCAATTTAAGTTCTTAGGGCTGTCACAAAGCTAGACAGGAATAGTGCACTCTCTACTTTCTTTTTACCAAATCGTATTAAATTGGTTCTTCAGTTTCTAACAGACAAAAAAATACCTTCTGAAATGTATGAGCCAGTCCTACTGTGATAACCCTGGACAGAAACACAAAACAAATTCCTCTTTTTGTTCTTTGCACTTCAATGTGATTTAAGACAGAGGAGGATAAATGAAGAGATATAAAGAACAGAGTGACGGTGGAAAGAAAAGGCAGCCACGCAATAATTTTGAGAGAGCGAGGAGGAAAGAGGAGAGAGAGGGAGGAAGATTGTAATAAATGGTGATAGTGTCATATCTCAAAAGCCTGAGGGGACTGGACCCAGCTGCAGAGAGAAAGCAGAGAAACAAGAGAAATTTTGTTTGCATGTTTGTACGTGTGTGTTGCTGACTGACTGTGGGTAGTGTGAGTGTCTTGAAATATTATCCCTGCATGCTCATCGCTTGAAATAAATCAGTTTAAATGAACAGAAGGAGGCAGGTTGACAAGTATCCTATAAATCTTGAGATGTCCAAGATTTAAAAATGTCATAAATCTTTGTTCTAAAGCGTCACACGGTAATCATCTCAGTGTTGTGACACTATACCATCCTTGACAGAAATTTCAATGCCAGGATTTTTGGTGTATTGCTCACCACCATGTTAGTGATACAGATTTGTAGTCGTTTTTATGGGTAAATGTGATTTAGAGCTGAGCAGAGATGACAACATTTTGTTGGCTGAGACGCAAAATGAAACCAAAATGCACCTCTCCAAGAAAAAAAACAACACAAATTTGAAGAAGCTTCTTTTAAAAACTTAACCGAAAAGGAACTTCACTCCAAAACAAACAAACATTTGGAGATGCTTTAATTAGCTTAATGTGAAACTGCATCCTCAGGCCACCCTGCAGGCCTTCTGCATGGGAAACACACTGAGTTACCGCTGTGTGTGAAGGGTATAGAAAGAGTATATGGTATATGTTCATACATAATTAAAGAGAAACAGACGTGATTCCCTTTGACAGCCTGTCGCTAAGGTTTACTGCTGAGCATGCACCCACCTCCTGCACTGTATACTACTGTGTTTTACAAAAAGCCAGTTCATAGCCTTGTTGTTGACACTCGCCCTAAGACGAGTGTTATTTACTGGATGTAAATGTGCATGAGATCCAGTTTGTATTCACAGTTCAGAGGTTGTTTTTTATCTCTGCGAACATGCTGCTCTTTGACTCCATCTTTGAGAGAAATAATCTCTCTGGAATCTCTGCTTTTGCTTTATTTCAAGCTGACAGACATGACCTGGTGACATGTTTGTAGTTTTGTTTATCATTAAAATGAAAAATCACTGGACTGTTTTACATAATACATGAAGTGTTGTTGAGCTGCTGCTTGAGAGGTGAAAGGGGAATTATGCAATGAAGGAAACAGAACCAATAATATCAAACTACTTTACTGAAGGTTTGAAATCCAACCTCCTGATCCTTTAAAAGCCTATAAAGTTATGTTTGTTTAGCATTTATTATCCAGTATCATTTACTTTATGCCAAAGCACTGTGGTAGTATAATAAAAAGTATGGTAATTAATAGAAGAGGTGTTGGGAATCTCTCAATATCAATTTTAATGCACAAGAACATGCAATAATCCTAAGGATAAAGAGGAGATCAGTATTCCACTGATAAGGAACAGGTGGAATTGTGTAATATTGTTACTACAGTTGATCAAAATTATGTTTATTTTATTCTATATAGGAAGCCCGTAAAATTACATGAGGACTCCCAACATATAAATGTCCCAGATTTACAATTTGATTTTCATTTGCAACACATGGCAGGTTGATGGCACTCTTGTACATCAACATAAAAAGATAACACAAAAGCATTTCAGGGCAAACAAATAGAAAACCAATTACATAACCACTCCTCCATATTATGGCAGCATATTTGACAGTAAATGGTCTGTACTTACATAGTGCTTTTCTAGTCTCCAGACCACTCAAAGGGCTTTTACACTACATGTCACATTTAAAACACACTCATACACTGATGGCAGAGCCTGCTTTGTAAAGTGCCCATCAGTATTAACTAAGCCCATTCACTCACATTCATATGGCAATATGGCAATTTAGGGTTCAGTGTCTTGCCCAAGAACACTTCAGCAGTTAGCCAATGAGAACTTAGATTGAACAGGGTACCTTTGGATTGAGAGATGACCCACTCTATCACTGAGCCATAGCACTCACAGTTAACACTCAATATCCTAAAGTATTATCAGACTAAAATCAATGCACACAGGTTTGTTGTGCAATAAAACTGAACTCTGAAAAGAGATCATAGCGACAGTTTTACACTGTTTCAATAATGATTGCAAATACTAAAGGACAACACTCTTATATTACAAAGTGTAAAACTATAAAAATATACTCCCCACAAATACAGGATGTATTGGTCATTGATTAAAAACAATTTTATACGTTTGTTTTTTTCAACAGTGTATGCAACATGACTTAAGCTGTGCCAATAAAACCTTTCTTATTTCTTAAAATGAACAAAAGGGACCAGATATAAATCAAGAAAATGCAATGTATATTATTGCTGACTGAAGTACAACCCCCAATACCAAAACAAATGGGAAGCTTTGTAAAATGTTGTCAAAAACAGATTTTGAGGTTTGCAAATCAGTTAGGCTGCTGTCACACCTATAGCTCATGCGCCTTGATCCGATTCAAAACCACTGTCTGTGAACACAGTTTGTCGCTGCATCCACAAATACAGATTAGAACTGTACCAAAACTGCAAAGAGGAAACCATATTTAAACATGATCCAGAAACACCAGCGACTTTTCTGGGCCAGCGACTTCTAAGATGGACTGGGGTGGAGTGGAAAACTGTCCCGTCGTCTGCTATTGCTCTGTAGTCGGAGAGTCTGGGTGCTAAACTGGCCTGTCTGCAGTCCCGATCTGTCATCTACTGAAAAAATTAGGTGCATCCTGAAATGAAAAATACAAGAATGGAGGCCCCGCACTGTTGAGAAGCCAAAATCCTATATCAGGCAAGGATGGGATAACATTTCACCTTAATAATTCCAGACATTAGTCCCCTTGGTTCCCAAATGTTTACAGTGTTGTTAAAAGAAGAGGTGATGCATCACTATGTTAAACATATCCCTGTCCAATCTTTTGTGAAACATTTTGCTGGTATCAAATCGGGAATATTTTTAGTTTTTCATAAAACAAAATATTTTTCAGTTACAACAGTTGATGTTTTCTTTGCAATTTTTTCTTTTTTAAAAAGTGCTTAAATGATTAACCATGGAATTTTTTTTCAACATTTTATACAGTGTCCCAGCTTTTAGGGATTTGGGGCTGCAAGAGTCTGAGATAGAAATGTGTGCAGCTAAATACAAACTGAATGTGTCGCTAAATGTTCAACAAAAAGGAAAAATCTTACATCAGGGTGGGTTTTTCTTCAACTTGAGGTTTAAATGAGGCTTACATAATATCAATGATGGCTGTTAGGAGAGTAAAAGTACGTTCATTCTATTTGTAAACTCATGATGTTCAGAAATGAATAATTAACATGTTTGCCATGGTAGGGTTCATCTGTTAATCATCCCAAAAGGAGTATCCTAAAGGGACAAACCAGAAGGAAGGAAAAATGATTTTGTGTCAAAGATCAACGTTTAGGTCCTGTGTGTGTATCTGTGTATATGTGTGTTTGTGTGTGTCTATTCAGATAAGGGAGTCACTTGTAGTCATTTATTTTTATGTGTCACAAGCTATAAAGGTTAAGAGGCTGTGATATTGACTACTGCTGCATACCCTGCATCACTTTGTACATTAGCTTCATGCATTATACAAAAGCATCAAACCGTCACTCAGATTCAATCTGACAGCTTGTCATTATGAGTTACAACCAGCTTTCATTCACTATGAAATATACCATACAGTGCTGGCTGTACATTCACAGCCATTGAAGCTGAAGGAGTTACTACTGGCAGACGCTCGATAAAAGACGACAACAAACTCAACTCAAGCTAACGACTGCATCATGGTTGATTTTCAGTGAGGGTCAATGTGGAATCGAGGCTCATTTAGTCTACCACACACTATTTGGCACTGTCTTACTGGTGCAGGACAAGTTCACAGAGCACTGGGTAGAGGAATGCAGTCTATAGCTGTCTCTGCAAACCATACCTCTGCCATGTTTGTGCTACTAGCATGCTAACTTTGGCTAGCAGGGCAAAGAGGAACAAGGAAGTGAAGTAACAGGAAGTTAGCTCAGGTGTCAGGATTTAAGGAGCATTTCAAAACATATAGTCATAAAAATGTCAGGGCTTAAACTGGTATGTATCATACGAAAGAAATTAAAGAATACAGTAACAATGCAATCAATCCTTTATCGTTCCAACTCTCTACATTTCACCAGGCTGCGCTTCAGTAGCTGAGGACCATTCAACACAACATACTACAACAGACTCTTTTTTTTTTTGATAGCTGACAGCTGGACTCATATCCTCCCACGCATGCACACAAACACACACACAAACACACACACATACATATGCACACAAATAAATCTCTCTTGAGACTTAAGCTTCAAGGTCAGGACACTCTTCAGGCTCTGTTTGTATACTGGGTTAGTCATTAAGACTGATCTGCATTGATATCAAACTGTTAGCATCTTACAGGAGTAAATTGCAAGCTTAAATAGAGTATTATATGAAGGCAGATGGATGCAGAATGAGGCACTGTGTGCACCTTGACTAAACAGAGAGCACCAATGCTCAGCTTTACTGACTGTCAGCTCAAAAACTATACGGATTGCCCATGAAAAGGTTAACATGTTCAGACGCAAGTGACAAAAAAACCCAATGTATTTTGAAGGAACTCCAATACACAACTAGATTGGCAGTGGCACTACAAGAAAAAAGAACTATAAGATAAGACCGTCAATGCAAAGAGTCTCAGAGATAGGCAACTTGGCATTTAAAAAAAAAAAAAAAATCCCAACATAGTTAACCGAGAAATATCATATAATGTTACCCCATTAAAAAACTACTGTATCCCTGTCTGTTGTGATTTGAACATGCTGTGGCTGAATGTGTGATGGCTGAAGAGCAGGATCTGATTCATTGACCTCTGGTTAACTGATTGCGGTTTCTCTCATTCACTTTCTGGACACTAATGTGTGCGTCTTTTCTCTGCCAAGGAAACAAAATATGATCCAAGAAGTCCCATAGCATTTTCTGTCAGTCCAGTTGTTGCAGAACAGACAAAACACTGTAGAGGAAGTTGGTGTAATGGGGCAAGTGGAACTCATAAAGTAGCATGAGAAGTCATGATGTAAGGAGCAACTGATGTGAATATCACTTTATACACTTTTCTGTTTTAGAAAGCTGTTTACACTGAGTTGAGTCCAACACTAATTAACTAATGGAAAACATTCATCACATTTGACACCAAGGGCTAATTAAGCCTCTTACACATAACAATCAGCATCAGTGCGGTTAGAGAAGGAGGCTCATTAGGATGCATTAACATCAGTGTAAGTGTCCAAGCACACAGCTGAAGTCTTAGACCAATCAGACTGAGTGATATCGACAACAGCTCCGCCACAGCATGCAGTCGCCCCCCAAGAAGCAACAACAGGATTTAACAAAGGAGGGAAAAGGAATTGTATCAAAAAAACTAATGAGAATGTAGATTTTTAGTATTTCTCTCTTGTGACTTCTGTTTCTATTCTGGCCTTGTTCTATTTCACAGTCAAGACAACACAGCCCTCTTTTAACCCCTTTGGCCCCTCCCACTTGGTGTCAGTAATTACTTAACTTTTATCAAAAGCATATTTCTCAATATTTAATGCATTTTTAAATTTTAAACCTTAACACATCTCACAATCATATTTAAACATATTTAGCTGGCATTTTATTTAAACCAAAACCACATATTTTAGGGCGAAATCATGTGACCACTTTTTTCTTTCAAAGAAGCACTATGGGTTGATATACATGACTGGCTCCATACCACATACTCTGAATGGTCTCTCAGTCTGGTTCAGTAGGCTACACAATCATGGGGAAGACTGCTGACAGATGTCCTGAAGACAGTCATTGACACTCTCCACAAGGAGGGTAAGCCACAAAAGGTCATTCATCAAGAGCCACTACACACAGACGAATCCAGGACATGGGCTACAAATGCCGCATTCCTCGTATCAAGCCACTACTGAACCAGAGATGACTCCAGAAGCGTCTTACCTGGGCTAAGGAGAAAAATAACTGGACTGTAGCTCAGTGGTCCGAAGTCTTTTCAGATGAAAGTAAATTTTGCATTTAATTTGGAAATCAAGGTCCCAGAGTCTGGAGGAAGAGGGGAGAGGCACAGATTCACGTTGCTTGAAGTCCAGTGTGAAGTTTCCACAGTCAGTGATGGTTTGGGGTGCCATGTCATCTGCTGGTGTTGGTCCACTGTGTTTTCTGAAGTCCACAGTCAACGCAGCCATATACCCGGAAATTTTAGAGCACTTCATGCTTCCTTCTGCTGACAAGCTTTATGGAGATGCTGATTTCATTTCCAGCAGGTCTTGGCACCTGCCCACACTGCCAAAAGTAGCCTACCAAAAGCTGGTTCAGTGACCGTGGTATTACTGTGCTTGATTGGCCAGCAAACTCGCCTGACCTATTATCAAGAGGAAGATGAGAGACACCAGACCCAACAATGCAGATGACCTGGAGGCTGCTATCAAAGCAACCTGGGCTTCCATGGCTGATCACCTCCATGCTACGCCACATTGATGCAGTAATTCATGCAAAAGGAGGCCCAAACGAAGTATTGAGAGCATAGAAATGAAAATACTTTTCAGAAGCCTGATATTTCTGTTTAAAATATCATTTTTTTATTGATCTTATATAATATTCTAATTTTCTGAGACACTGAATTTTGGCACTGAACACTTTGACACTGAACATTATCTGTAAGCCATAATCATCCAAATTAAAAGAAATAAAGGCTTGAAATATGCCACTATGTGTAATGAATCAATATGAGTTTCACTTTCTGAAATGGATGACAAAAATCTTGAACTTTTTCATGATATTCTAATTTTTTGAGCTGCACCTGTACGTACACACACACACACACACACACACACACACACACACACACACACACACACACACACACACACACACACACACACACACACACACACACACACACACACACACACACACACAGGCAGCAGTAGCACTCTGTCAAAGCACAGCCGAGTATCAATCAATCCACCTCACCTTCACTCGCACACACAATCCAGCTACACAACCATGGCAACATCCAAACCTCCAATCTCTGAACAAGATAGACAACAAATCTGGGTCAATGCTTTTTCACCTCAAGATACATCAGTTAGGAGGAAGCCAACAAGTCTTCCAAAACCACCTCCAGCCATGAAAGAAAAAACACTGCCACCTCCAAAACCATCGAAACACGTCACATCTGACAAACACACACCGACTGCTCATCATCCAAAACAATCCATCTCAGCTGAGCCCCTAGTCCCTCTGCTAATCCCCTTCACCACGGAAAACATAGACAGCCTCGTCATAAAGAAGAGCATCTTTAACCAACTTTTTAACCAACTGACCCCACCTGTTTTCCGAACTCAATAAATACACCCAATCAACCCCTCTCAACAGTGCTTTCACACAGATGCAGACCACCCTCACCACCATGGAACAGATCCTTCTGAATGAACAGGACCCAAAGACTAAGCCCAACTCCAGGAACTAATCCACACCCCAAATGGCAAAATACTCATCTTCCCCATAGACATCCCCTCACTAAACACTCTCACCCTGGCCTGAAGAAGCATTCAATGGAGCAAAATTCACCTGCAGACTAGCCCGCAATCCTGGATCCACAAGCCCACCTGACACCCTAACAAAATACCTGGTTATCAAAGGCATCCACACCGACAACACAGAAGACCAAATAAAACAGGAACTGGAAAAACATGACATCAGCATCTCCAAAATTCACCAAATAATCAGCTCTTCCTTTTCCACATCTCCGATATTTACTACCCCCCATCCAACATAGTCAAAGTTTCACAGTTCGCCGATGATCTCTGTTACTGGTCCACATCCAAATTCCCCTAGCTTGTTGCCTCCAAACTACAGCAATGCATCACTGAAAAAGAAGACTGGACAAACCTCTGGAGAATCACCCTCAACCCTGTCAAAACCCAATGCGTCATCTTCACCCGAAACCAACACCTGCAGTTCAACACCATCAACCTCACACTTCACAACCAGACAATAAACATCAGCAAGCAAGCAACATTTCTCGGCATCACCTTCCAAAGCAACATGACGTGGACCAAACACATCAATAACCTAGAGCACAAAGCACACACCCGTCTGAACCACCTCAAAGCCCTCTACGGAAAGCCTAAGTTTACCTTGCATACATCCGTCCACTATTCAAATACACCGTCCCAGCCTGGATCACCCTCTCCGACCACCAACTTCATTGTTTACAGCTAATACAAAACAAAGCACTAAAACTGGGCCACAAACTCCCTCCCTTTATCAGCAACCACTACATCCACTCCATATCAGGCATCCAGACCATCAAACAACGACACCAACAACCCTGCCCTCCAGACAACCATCATGGAAGCACACACCCCAGTCAAACCCCCCCTGTCCTTCATCATTCACCATCAAAAATACCTTCACCCACTGAACCCTCCATAACCCAGGAACCTCTGCCCGTCCACTGCTGCCTGGGCTTATACCCTACATCATGCACACACACATAAACAGAGTACACTTAATACATGAAACACACACATATTTAAAAACACACACAAACACACTCTTTTACTCTTTATATTTCACTACTTAATATATTTTATTTGCCTTATTCTTTCTTTTTCCTTTATTTCCTTTCTTTTACTTTACTTTCTCTTTATCTATTTACCTCTTTATTTCTTTACCTCTTTATTTCTCTACTTCCTTATTTCTTTATGTATTTATTTTGGTGCCTTGTTCCACAGCATCTTGTGACCTCTTGAGTCCTCTGCCTCCCTCCTCCTCCTTCCACCACAGATCCACAATGGACAGAAAAGGGTAAAAAAAACACCCTGAACTGTCCCACCAGGCTGAGACTGGCGGAGAGGGAAAGTTGTGTGTGTGTGTGTGTGTGTGTGTGTGTGTGTGTGTGTGTGCGTGCGTGCGTGCGTGCGTGCGTGCGTGCGTGCGTGCGTGCGTGCGTGCGTGCGTGCGTGCGTGCGTGCGTGTGTGTGTGTGTGTGTGTGTGTGTGTGTGTGTTTGTTCCTGCCTGCGCTGCCCGCAGTCAATGATGGTGCCACTCCGTCACAGGTGGCATGTAAACATCTCCAACTTCTGTCAATTGTTTGGTTTACTTGAGATTATCTGCAGTCAGTTTATTTGTAAAGACACTGCTGGACTGTCTCTCGAGTCATGACTGTATAGTTCCTCAAAGTCCTCACACAGTTTTCTGGTCTCCTTCTGACCCCTCAGACTCCACTTGACCTGAGCTGAAGCTATTGTCCCAAAGCAATGTGTACTTGATATTTTCACACTGCCATTGAAAAAAAAGGGTTTTGTTTAGGTGAGAAGTTGTTGGAAATTACACAAGCCTTTGAAATGTTTATATTTTAAAAAGTCTACTTACGAGACAGAGGCTGGCTTTACTATTCCTTCTCACAAATGATCTTAACACACACAACATAAGTTTTATTACAAACAACATTAAGAACGATTTAGATTTAACATCAAAGCTTGGTTATGAACATTGATTTAAAAACTAAATAAAGTATAACCATGACCTCAAAATGTTTTTTCTACCAGCAAATTCTCCTTTTACCTTAAAAGACACAACTATTCAGGGGCTCTCTGGAGTCTAAGTCAATAAAGCTTAAGAAGGTTTTCCGGTAAAACACTCAGTCTATATTTGGTGAGGATGTAGTTGTGGCTGTGACATTAAGTGACAGATATTATCTTCTTACTTGTGCAGTGTGCTGGAAAAGCTCCGTACAGCGCGTTCAAAGGACAACAGGGGCCTCAAAGAGAACATCTTCTCTGACATGCACATCCTCCTGTCACTCCTCCCCTCTGTCTCTTTATGCTGTCTTACTGTTCCTCTTCCTTTCCTCCCTCTGATCCTTCCTGTTGTCGTATCGAACAGACTGTTTTGTTTTTGGAGGAGAGGGGGTACACTGACTATTAAAGCATTAGGTTTTATTACTGGCAGGTAGAGGAGGAGGAGAGGAGACCCTGAACTTATCATTGGGGAACACAAAACCTCTCGGGTCAATGGGGCTGATGTTTGCTTCTCTGCTTTAAAGTCATGTGACAGGTCATGTTTCAAGTCAGGTCACGGTTCAAGAGCAGTTCACGAAAATGTTTAACTTTTATTTAAACAGGTCTGCCTTAAGGCAAAGTACATAACCATCATATTCAAAACCTCTGTCAGGAATTCATCCACATCAAAGCATAAATTATAAGTTGACAAAAAATATTTTTTCTGTCTATTTTCTGTCAAGTTTGATGATTCCTGCTATCACTTGCACCAAGTTATAAGGACTGACTGCATTGATGTAAGTTCAGCTACTCTCACTCTGTTGCTAGTCCTTTTAACATTATCACATTGAGCTCATTACAACCACAGTCTATGGAAATTGTTGACGTAGTCTCAGTGATGTCACTCATTGGTTACTTAGAGGTGTTATGAACATAGACATATAAGAGTAGACGCCCCATCGACTGCTGCTACCTATTGGCACTGACGAGCCGTGGGGCCGCCATCTTGGTCCGGTCACCCGCTCCACTCAGTGTAATCTGTTTGGCAGGCGCAATTCAGTGTCAGCGCATTTAATCAATCATATCTCGCTGAATACTAGACTGATTTTCATGCAGGGTTTTTTTTCTGCAAATACATGTAGGTATGATACAGGACACAGGGTTCGGCGTATTTTAATATTCATTGTGGGCTTAAAAGTAATAGAATATTCTGATATGTGATATATGTGATGTATGATAGGTATTTTGCTGAACAGTGCTCTGGCATCTTGAATTCTCTGCTGCTTCAGTTTACATTTACAGGTAGGATCATGGGTAGGATGACCGGACCAAGATGGCGGCCGTATTCTTGCCCCCCAGCAGCCAATGCGGCGTCTACTCTTTATATGTCTATGGTTATGAACCTCAAAGATATTGGAAATGCAGACTCCAACCGACTTCCAGCCAAGCTAGAAACAGGCCGAGAGGTGGAATTGAGGCCATTGTTATGCCATCTAGCTACAGACAACTACAGCCTGTTAGTCAAATTAGCCATGCTCTAACCATGCCTAACTATGCACAACTCTTAGCCTTTGTGTATTTGAAATGGATGAGTTGTGAAAAATATTACTGTAGGGACAAAAATCTTTCCTTGTTCAACAATTTAAACATTTTAAAGTCACTACTTTTCATATGCAATGTTATGTATTCAGAAAAGAATGGCTGAGCTATAAAGGTTACTCTGTAAGTTCTGCCTTTAAATAGGCTCAAGTAAAGATGCGTTCTATTACATGATTTTAAAATCAGTGCATGAAGACAGTACTTGGTTAAAGTAAAATGACTGTTTGTATTCAGTTACATTCTCCTGTGTATATACTGTGTGCGTGCCAGCAGTGAGCTGAGTGTACATACATACAGATGATGCCAGCCACATCACTGGTCACTCACAGCGACATGATCTCACACAAAGCATAAAGAAACAGAAGGAATGCCTTCAGCAAGGTAAAGCTGCGAGTGATTCACAAGACATTCTCCTTAATGCAGATGTGCTCACTGTTTGTTTCAGCGAGGCCTGCAGAAGCCTCACGCACACTGGTTTCTTCAACCTGAGGGGTGATGCTGCTTCGAGGCTGACAGCTCATCAGAATGATTGACAGGTGCTGTGGTAAGATCTGAGTGACAATGGAGAGAGCGAGATGAGCCACACAATTTGCTGACTCCTGACAAAATGAGCATACAGAAGAGTGAAATTAAAAGTGATTTATGATGTCGATAGATGAAAGTTACATGTAAACAATGCTAAATATGGCCAGTGCCTGCCACTCTTACAATTGCAAGAGCTGACTGTCTTTTCAGTTTCTGCCAAACAGATTGCAGACATGATCAAACAGGTATTTTGCTGCTGATTGATTTTACTTAACACCCTTTCTACTGCTAGTATTAGGCTTACTTGTATAATGAACTGCTGATCAGGCTTCTGGATCAGCCTATTTAACCAATTCTAGATAATCTTGATGGATAGTCCGTTAAATAATGTCAAAAGATACATAAAGTAAGAAAGTAGCAAAGGAATTAATGAGAAATATGATTTTCCTGAGAAATAATAATACAGTCAAGGGTTAATTTACATTTAAATGACCACAAAGAGAGGCAAATGATCTCCAAGAGACAAACAACACACAGAAAAATGTGAATGTATACCAGAGACATGCAGTGATCACCAAATAGATGTAGATTAAAAAATAAGAAGAAAAATAACAAGTAGGGATGCACGATATTATCGGCACATTATTGGTATCAGTCGATATTGGCTTTAAAATGAACTATTGGATATCCACCGATATAATTAACCGATAAAATAATGGTCTGCTGCACACATGTTGGGCTCATGTTTTAAGTTAAATTTGAATTTAAGCAGCAATCTGCAAGGTACACGTAGCTGACTAATTTAGGGACATTTACTGTCTGAGAGTAAACCATTTTATTTAATTTGGGTTTAATTGCTGTACAGTTTCACTTTTCACATGTTCCCTGTGAACAGAGGTTAGGTTTACTTACTATGTCAAATGTTAAATTGGCCAAATTTGCCCTGGTTGTGGGTATTGTTGTGATTGTCTCAGGGAGATCATCAAAGCATGTATCTTTTTGTATGAATTTTGTTTGAAAGCAATTGTCATAAGTAAATATGCAGTTTTAAGTATTTTTCTTATTTTGCACAAGAAATTGATATTACATAACAAATGTGATAAGAGTATCACCATAATACTGTACGCTAATTCCAATACAGAAGAGAATTGATGATCTCTGCAATTAGGTGTGTGGAAAAAAATATCGGTATCGGTAATTGGCTAAATGAGTTGTAAAATATCGGCATATCGGATATCGGCAAAAAATTCATAATCAGTCATCCCTAATAACAATGACAAATAATGACCTCACAGAAACTGAAGATGACAGATATATTATAAATGGTGATATAGTGACACAAAGATGACTAAAAGTTTGGTAAGAATCATATCTTTAACAATCACAAATAGACAACTTTAACAAACAAGAGGTATACAAAAGGCAAAGGGGATTAGCATGACTACAAAGACCGGCTTAATGAGGGACAAAAGCTGACACATGGTGATTTCAATTTACAACAAAAATATTAAAAAAACATGACCAGAAAGAGGTTAAATGACCAGAACTACAAGGATAGTGACCATGAAGTGATCGGAGACACAAAAGGACATGAAACAACAAATCTGAACTCTAAAGTGACCCTGAATGTAACCTTGTTTCAATGGCACACATTGTGGGTGTCTTTGAAATATGTGTGAGAGATGTTTCAAAAATATAAATGGGGTTCAGTGCTGGGCACTGAGCTGCCAGATTCCTCCGACAGCAAAGCCTCAAAGCTCACCAGCCTTCATGGGGAATGTAGGTTAAGCTAACATTACCATTCTGCAGTGGTCGTGCCGTTCAGTGCATTCATTCACCCTCACTCACACATATCAGTATCAAATAAGGATATGTATTTAGATGAGGCAGTTTGTGGGTCACAAAACATCAGTGTGTGCATGAATATGGGTCAGAATACATCATACATCCCCTTAATCTCTCTCTCTCGCTCTCTTTCTCCCATGTGGGATAGATGGCAGAGAGACAGATTATCACACCCTGCTGGCCCACATTCATGCTTTCTCCTCATTTTATCATCCCCTCTTCTCACTCGTTCAGCTCTTTCCATACGTTGCTGTTGTTTTAGTTCCTTATTTTAGACCATTTATCTCAGCTGACACATCAATCAGACCTTATCTGATGACATCACCGCTCATGAATTACAGCTAGAGAATAGGATTTTAGGGCAGTGTTGAATTTGTGTGTTATTCAATTTTTTTTTTCAGTTTATCTCAAAATTTAAGAACTGCTTTGTCAGCAGGTACAAGAGAGAACAGCTGGTACTAACGGAGAGAGAGAGAGAGAGAGAGAGAGAGAGAGAGAGAGAGAGAGAGAGAGAGAGAGAGAGAGAGAGAGAGAGAGGGATAAATGAAAGTGAGAAGTCTTGTTGTGGCAAACTGGCTGCTAGAAACTCATTTTGATTTTCTATTTTGACATCAGCAAACCCATTCTTTGGCATGTAAAACGCTTATTGCAAAGATGCTATACAGTTTATCAATTAAGGCTGGCAGCGTTTTGAATCGTAGGTTCAAGTAATCAGATCCTAAGCCAGGAATAAAGACTCCTGTCGTTATTCCGATCAGACGTTTGATCAGAGGTTTAACATCAATCAATCTAAATCTCTTTGTAACCATTGGTGAGATGTGTATTAGTAAGCAGCTTAAGTTAACAGTTATGATAAAGGGTGATAGGCACAATGTACGTTCAGTATAGGTTACAAAACCATGTTAATTAGCTATGCAGAGGTTGTGACATATGAGTGAGACCACTCTGGAGTTGTTATTGTTAATGCCAGGGTAACTTGCATTGTTATTCTATACCTAGGAGAAGGGAATCTTGCTTTTTATAGATATGTATTACCCGACTTTCTTACTGATCTTCCGGTTGTGTAAGAAGCTTGATTTTGATTGGTCAAAACCTCTTGACAACCCCTTGAGAATCCATCACCATGGAACACTAACTGACGTGGAATCACTGGGATTATCTTTAAAAAACTGTAAACATAAATCATTTTAAATCAATAAAATAATATTTTGATCAATGTTTTTGACAATATGTTTGTATTTTAAGTTAATAACCTTCAGGGTGGTCAAGACCCCTCTGCTTCGTGTTGGCGTCTCGTCTCACCCTGTCGGGATTCTTTTTCCCATAACGACCTGCTAACCATACATTATCCCTTACGTAATGTAATCTATGATCACATTCACTCAAGCTTTAGTCTCATGTTTAAAAATGGCATTATATATTAGAGAAAATCTGACTTCAGAGGCAGGTTATGTCCCTAGGTGAAAGCCTTCACTGAGAAAAACTTCTTAGATAGTAAGTTCATAGAGAAATCTCTTTGCAGTTGCTGGATGTGTGGGTTTGACAGGAAGAGGGAACAGTAATGTTTTATTGAACAGGTGCACTGGAGGCCTGAGAGGTTTAGTGGGTGTCCTGTGGTCTAATTATGTCCATGCAGAGTTACAGAAAAACCTGCATAAATAAATGATGCCTAAAAATGTGAATTTCTATTTTTAAAGATGCAAATATAGATCAAATAAACTCAGTGTGGCTGTAGAATCTCTGAACCAACAGAGTATAAATCCTAGCAATCACGGCTCCAGTATATCCTCCTGTGATTGGTCTGTGATCTCTGTAAAACCAGCTCTGATTGATCAATAAACACTTCATATAAAGTTCTGATTGGCCAATGCTCATAAAAAACTCAATTCTGATTGGTGAATGAGCCTCAAAGATTCAAGTTAAATGGACAGAGAGGTCTTTAAATCCAACAATGATTGGGCCTTCAAGATCTTGGCAATACCATCTATGATATATCCTCTGATAAACACACACATACTGCACACACACACACACACAAACACCTACACACACTACAGTATTGCGAAAGGGGCTATCATTCCCATTTATGTTCACACTGGACAATTTTAACCATCTGGAAATATTGTGGAAAATAAGCTGTGATTACTTTTCATTTCTTGGATGCTTTTGAGGACAAAGTGACCAATTTTGGTCTCACCCCATTTTTCTGTCCTTTTCAGGTCAGCGTGATTTAGAAAACTTCTTTTTCCTAACTAAGTTGTAATGTTATATGGGATTTATGGTTCGCAATAAAACCAAAAAACTCCTTCAAAGAAGTAGACTTCAAGAAAATGATAAAAAAAATATTATTTTCGGTTAGTCATTTCACAGGTGTTCTGTTTTTTCTGGACATGATTCCTGATTGACAGATTTCTATGTCATTAGACACATTTGGCAGAGGAGGTCACACTCCCATATCTCTCTTTTTCTTGTTTTCTTGCTCAAAAAATCTAAAAACAAATCACAAAAATAAAAGACAGACACACAGACTACTTTCTGCTTAGCTTCTTTCCATATTGATGTACAACTGGAACAAACACCAGCTAAAAAGACCCACATAAGCAGCGAGAGTGGAAAGACTTTAAAGCTAGTACGTTTGGAGTTTTTAGCTTGATATGAAACAGATTATAATTAGTACTGATGCCACTGCCTGACCTACACAATTAAAGAAGACATCAGTGACAAGATAGATTATTTCTATATGGTTATTTTTAATGCCAGTAACTGCTGCTGACAGGTAAGTGTCAGACAAGGTGATACACAGTACCTCACAGAAACAGCCTTTGTTAACATTTTCAGCAGCTAAGATTCGTGGTGAGTGATACATATGACTGTTAGAAGAGTAGGGTGAGATGTTTTATCATGAAACACTATAATAAGGACAAAATCAGAAAATAGTACGGCTTGGTCCACCGGGGGCATCGATATCAACACAAATTAAGGCAGACAGGGACATATACAGACTTTTTAGGCTGGGGTGGCCCAGTCTGAGCACTGATATATGCAGGGGTGGCATGAGGTGTGTGCATACACACACAAAAAATATGTACATTTTCTATCTCCTCTGACCATAACTACTTTAACAGAGTGACAATATATAAATATGTTTAATTCTTGAAGGACTCCGAAAGAGGCGCTTGTCCAAAATGAGTTGTTTCTGCAGCAGCGTTATGAAGACAAATTGATGGTGGATTCCTTATTGAGAAGTCTGACTCATTTATATTGCGATCAATCTATCCACAGGCAAAAAGGTGGAACTGATTCAGGCCTCTTGCTTCCTAGCAAACATCCACACCTGTCTGTCAACTTGCCACACCCCTAATTATGCAATTGTTTGCATAACTCTTTGCTTTAAAAACTATCAAAAAGGATAAGTCTTAGAAAATTCACCCCCCTACAGCCATACAGACCAAAATATTCTTTGTGCCAGACAGTAAATATTTTTGTTTCTAAAAATTAGCATTTCAAAATAGGTTTTAATGGAGCCTCTGTGGCTTTTTGGAATCCTTAAGTGGACACTCAAAGAACTGCAGTTTTCTGCACTTTCACACTGGCTTCATTTTGCATGACTGGAGGTTGTGTCACTTCTATCCACCCCTCTGGACACACACCCTGCTCACAGGAGCTTTAACACAAGGAGCTGAGTCTATACAGTACGCTAACAAGCAGCCATACATGGTTTAAATGTTAAGAAGTCAGACAATTGACGTTTTCATTAAAAAAAAAATTCAATCCTGCATGTAGAACTTAAGCAATCTATTGTAGTTTGAGTCTTGGGGCAATATTGTGATATAACTAAGTCACTATGATGATTGATGCACAAAATGAAACAGACCCCTTCTTCTTCCTGACAAACTCATCTGGACTTACTTATGGAAAAAGGAGAAAAATGATGAAACAGACAACCTTTCCTGTTACACAATAATCTCACCAACGACATTATCACTCCAGCCTGAGGCCGAGATGTTCACTAAGAGTTTGACAGGCAGCTACGCATCCAACAGGGCATCTTAGGAGAAGCCTGGATGCCATAATACCAATGCTTAGTGAAGGTCTCATCTACCAGACATCCAAAAGTCATCATGTTATGGAAAAGATTCAACTTGCACTGACTCTAGATACACATTTTAAAGACATTAAATGCGTTGAATTATTATCTTTCCTTCAGAAAATCATACTGCATATCATGGATTATATGTAGGAATCTTGTTCTGTCAAACTATGCAGAGACAAAAACATCAGCAGTATCCCCCCCCCACACACAGCGTCTCAGACTATTTCTTTGAAAATGTCTCTGCTACTGCCAACAGATTAGACAACCTGCCCGAAATCTGTTCGTCTGTCAGATCACTGAAGGAGGATTACAACCTATCCAGGAGGTGCCGGTGGCTCTGAGGCAACAGTCAGATGAATAAAAGCCAAAATAGACCCAATGTTATATCACTGTAGCCCAATGCGGAGGGATCTCTTTCTTTGAATTATAAGACTGTGATCTCTTTCTCTCCCTCAGCTGCGTCGCCTCACACTCCGTCTGAGTCTCTCTGTCTTTGCCTTTCTATGTGTGATTCCCTGTGTGACTCCTGCCCTTTTGCTCAACCCTCTTTCTATCTTATTTACTCTCCTTCTTTCTCTTTCTTTCTTTACTCTCTCTCTCTCTCTCTCTCTCTCTCTCTCTCTCTCTCTCTCTCTCTCTCTCTCTCTCTCTCTCTCTCTCTCTCTCTCTCTCTCTCTCTCTCTCAGGAGTGCTGCATAGGGGATAATGATGATGAAATAGAGGTGAAGAGGCAAGGAAGAGGCCATGTGTAATCATGTTGAAACAGCTCCAGCACACATACCTCAGAGTGGCCTTCTCAGCGACAGACACAAGTACACATGCACAAAAACACACATTGTACTGCATTGTTACATAACATGTGAAAGGCAAACTGTAATTCAGCATTCAAATATTCATTGTTTAATCTAAATTAGTGCATCTATCTAAATTCCTTGATCACTTCTGTCCTTTCATCCATTTCCAATACAGACACTGAAGGGATCATTAAATATTGAAGCTGTTATTTGTATACTCTTCCTCTTCCATCCATCAGTGTGCTAGGGGGCACACCTTTGCAGGCAGGTTAATTGGATGTAAATGGCTTGGGACATGTTAAAGCTCTTTGCCCCTTACATAAGACCATCAAGCTGCTTGAGAGCTGCTGTGCAGAGAGTCTCCACCTGAGAGGACATGTCACCTCTCCAGCTAACCTCAACACGACACAAGAATGTCAATATTAGATGCAAGTTGCTGGTGCAAAGATTTTGGAATTCTTCTCTCCTGTTTGTCCTTGTTGCGACCTTTATCCAGAGAACACCTTTGGCACTTTACTGTAAATGCTTTGGCAGGCTGCCCAAGTATATTCATGGCTGCTCAAATAAATGCTGACCATTTTTTAATTTTTATTTTCCTATCTGTTTTGCCCGCTGATAAATGATGATCTCTTCCTTGCCCTGTACCCTTGAGTATGTAGTGTATGGCAGCTGCCACATGCTCTGCTGCAGGTGATCAAAGAGTGACGGACAGAAAGTGGTCTCACAACACATCCTTCCCGTTAATGCAATGATTGAAGTGCAACGTCTTGTATTAACCTTCAGATGGTTGCTATCAATTTAATTTTGCACTGTCTTTGTCTTGGATCTGTGCACAACCCTATATCATTAACAATTCCCATCCACACACAGACCACCTGTTGTGTTAACATAATATTGAACAGAACATTTCCAAATAATAGTTGTGTTATTTGGCTGTAATGCTGATTAATTATGTCAAAAGATTAGATGCATATACACAGAGAAATGGAAGGTGTGGCAGGACACACCATTGTGTGTGTGTGCCCGCATACATGTGTAGATGAAAGGTCTGAAAAGAAGTAAGGTGGGCAAATTTAAGGAGTCTGTGAACACACTTTACAGTTTTTCTCAGTCGCTTTGGTACATTTCTCAAATCATCCTCGACATTTGCAATACAGTAAGTACATTTCTCAAAACAATTGGTACAAATAGCAAAACACCATGGATTACCTGCAAAAGCCAGTATCTTGCTCAAAATCCTTAGTTCAATGAACATGTCAGTGCCATCAGAATGACAAGTCCTTGTGTCAGTGTGTACGGATAAGACAGTCAAATTGCTTAGTCATGTTGTCAATATAACAGTGTACTCTGGAGGGACGTTCTAATGTAAACTATGGCTAAAGTTTTGATGACATTGTGACATTGTAACATTGTGTTGTGCTCCGGCTATATATATACTTGCCAGTTGATGGTTCATGAGATGCACCTTTGAGCTATCTTTAAAGAAAACTGGTTGGTCTAATGCTTCACACATTTCCCTTCATCACCTGGGAGAAATTTACCAATTCAGGACAGATTTAGAAAAGAAGTCGAATGGAAATGTACAGAAATATGACTGACATATTCTGACAACATGTTCAACCATTTTTCATGTGAAGACTTATGCGATGAACTAATGCCTAAATGTTGTGGAGGGTGAGACTATTCAACAGAGACCCATTATCATACATTTTGATCAACATGACATAAGCAACTGACAATGTGGACATCCCATGGATGTACCAAAGCATATGCAACTTGTTCAAAGAAATGAGAAACTGCTTTTTTGATGTGCACAAGTGACGCAATGATGTGAAGATTGAACAAGTAGTTTCGAGAATTTCAATTCTGATCTGAGAAATATACCAAAGCGACTGAGAAAAACTGTAAGTTGGAAACAAAAATAAGGACCACCACGGGCAAAGCATTACTCTGTGGGGCACACTGAGCTATATCAGCACAGATGTTGTGAAAAATAAGCATTTACTGCTCTCCCTTGTGTTCAAATACTTTTTTGTCCATGTCTGTTATAATGACAGGATTTCTTGGTGACTCGGGGTAGGTTTGAGAAATGGGTATGTTTTCAGTTCCCTGTCTTTGCATGATAAATTAAATAATTAATCACAAATTAATCTTGCTTTCTTGAGCGTCTGGTTGTAAGTGGCTTAGTATGGTTATGGTTAAATATTAAAGTAACAGAGACCTGGTTAATGAATTGAAAATAAAGATGATATTTCTAGAATAGGTCACTCTGGGGCTGAACTGACACTTGAGTCGGCGTAACCTTTTAAACAGCCCCCCCTTTAATGCCATATACATTAAATATAATCTTTTTTATTATATTGATACTACAAACAATTTGGTTAAAATGCTTGTTGGCAGTACACCTCATAACTCAAAAAATAGACTCCTGGCAAGCACTTATAAAATCAAGAGTGTTCTTTTAACTGCCCTACAAAACAATCATGTGAATTTTATGGACAAAAATAAAACTAAATAAAAGCAGAAAGTGTGAAAAGAGTCACTTATCATCTCACCTCATTCATGAAACGTTTTCTTCTCTACAACTTTATATTCTCTTTAAGTGTAACTAAAGTAAGCTTGTCTAATCGTCAAGCCCTGGATGTAAGCTTTAGATACTGTTTTGTAGTTAATAGGCCTAAGCGGCATGGTCCTCTTACGTTTGATACTCTAAACCTCCATCCATCCATCTATCCATCCATCCATGGTGACATTGAACAGCTGAGCCAATACGTCCATTTCCAAATGACAAACCTAATGAACTGAAGAGGAGGATGCAGAGAGTGGACTCAAGTCAAAGGAAGCCAGCCTCAGTCAATATTGGCACCAAAGACATTAGCAAAGACATTTACCCTTCACTTCTCCTTCCTCTTTTCCCCTCCTCCACTCCATATCTCCCCCTTTCCTTATTCTCCCAAACGTTCCAAGCCACCTCCCTCAATTTCTTCTCTCCACTCCTCTCCTCTCCCTTACTTCCCCTGGAGAGCGAGGCTGTTTTCCCCTCAGACACCCTTTTCACTTCCTATACTGTGCCTGCTCCTGTCCACTGCTTTCATTGTTGCATTTCATCCTCCCTTTCTTTTATTTCAGCCACGCCTCAGGAACTCTTTCCCTTGCTTTTCAGAATTTTGTGATAGATAGATAGATAGATAGATAGATAGATAGATAGATAGATAGATAGATAGATAGATAGATAGATAGATAGATAGATAGATAGATAGATAGATAGATAGATAGATAGATAGATAGATAGATTCTCCTCTCTCTTTTCATAGCCCACCTGTGGTGTGTATTAATTGTCTGTAGGCTCTGATGGGGGTCAGTGAGATGGAACAGCTTTGGTATTTGCAGACCTGCTGGGCTGTGAAATCTCCCTGCAGATGCATACGCCTCATATCCATTTAAATAGATTTAAATAAATGACCTTACACTGTGGCTAGATTGGACCTGTGCATTCACAGAAGGACGGATGGACAGATGGATGGTCGGACAAAGAGAAAGATAGGTGCACAAGATAGAAGCTAAAATGCCGTTAAATGAAGTTTTTCCCCCCATTTCCATAAAGCATGGGAATGCGATGATTGATGGCTCGGTGGTGGGAAGGCGAGGCGTCGCGGCCCAGCGCTGATAGATGGATAGATGATGTGTGCAGCGAGGGGGAACAGAAGGAGATTCCATTTCAGATCTGCACTCATCTGATGCACGCAACATGCTTGTGCTCTAATATGTAGATTGTGTTTAGCCTTTATCTTTGGAAGCGGTATGAGAGCACACAAATACACACAGGCCCTTTCAGTTAAGACTAATTGTGTACATGATTTGCACCAGAAATCTCATTTGCATCAATAATTTGCAGCTTTTCATTGCACTGTTATATCTTCCTTGGTCAAAGTCAAGGCCTGTCATGGTTATAGGGCGCCATTATTGAAGCAATTTATCCAATAGCCTCCTTGTTATAAACATTCTTGCTATATTATAATATGTTATATTACATTGTTATTGTTTGCTACAACTTAAGGTCATATTATATACCCATTATTTATTTATTATATTGCTTAATCTGTCATTACCAACCATAATCACACCATGTCAACCTGTCACAACTGAAACATTTTTAATACTGCCTGTAATTGGCACTATTTAAACAATTTGTAACATTGTATTTATCTAAATTCCATTTGTAACATTGTATATATCTAAATTGTATTCTGTCTTTATTTATCTATTTTAGTTTTACTTATTTTATTTACTAACTGGAACTTTTTCTTGATTGTACTTATATCTGGGTTGCTGCAACAACTGAATTTCCCTCCAGGGAGATCAATAAAGTAACATCTTATCTTATCTCTTATCTTATCTTATTTGCAAATAAAGAAAGAACAGGTAACTTTTAAGTCAGATAACTTCTCTGTAAACACATTTACTGAGTGACTTTCTCTCTTTTCCAAACATAAAAACAGATGTGGATGTTTACGTAGCAGTTGGACACTGAATGCCCTTCTCTGGGGCACTGCAGCAGTACACCCTTGGGTGCCAACAGCTGCCATGTGGTGCACGTCAGCTACCTTTAAGCTCTGCAAAAACACCCAAAGGTGGGTCAGGATAGAGTATTTAACACACATGTAAATATGGGTAAAATTGACAGATATGTTATCACAGAACCTTGCCTCAGGGGGTTGTTGGGATCATATTCTTCTGCTGGTGGATCACGAGCAGGATGACTGGGGTATTTCTGGTTTAAGTGCTATACATCTCAACAGCATAAACTACATTACACATACAGTGGTTACAGCCACATCTGTTCAGTCTTTAAATACCTGTGTGTTTAAAGACAAACTGAGCCTATGGAGGGTACCAGAAGTATTAGTGTGTTAACCACTTTCTACTGTATGAGTCTGTTCTTTGTGTTGGTGACACTCTTGGCCAGTGAGGGACAGCTCTCTGATCTCAATGGCACTAACCTTTCTGAAAAACGGTTAAATAAATGAAAACTTAGGTGAGGCTCCATTTCTGGATTAACAAATAAAACATGAGGGAAACATCTTAAATGCTCAGAGTCCCGCTTTTCTTTTCCTGCCCTCAAATCTATTGGCAGGCTTTGGGAGTTTTTCAAAGTTCAGTTTAACCAATCAGAATGTACCGATCCTTTATGAGCTAATTGTCCTCTTGCTATCAAAATTTGTTAAAATCAAAGTGAACTACTACAGGTATCATTTAATACTTAACCCTCCTGTTATGTTGCGGGTCAAACTGACCCTTTTAAAAATCTATTTTAGGCAATATATGCCTTCCAAACCAGCTAAATGCAGCATAAAAAAGGTGGCATGTTAATTTATCAACATCACTTCATAAAAAAAAAAAAAAATTCAAAATTTAAAATAAAATCTATTCCATGTAAAACTGTTGTATTTACCATTTAACCAAGATCTGTGAGAATTAAAGAACACCAATGGACTAAATCTTGATTTAAATGATTAGTAATGGACATAAACATTAGATTAAAAAAAATGTTTCCTGGGATTTTTTTCTGTTCTGACACTTTTGGATAATTGAATATGCCCCGGGTCAAATTGACCCAGGAACATTCTTGCTGTTCCAGAGAAACGAACATAACAGGAGGGTTAAATATGCTTTAGAATTTTTGCGATGCCATTACAAATTAAATGCAATTGAACAACAGAAAAAAAAAAGACTAACATTGCCACTTTGAGATCAAGCATTTTAAATAATCACCCTCATGTCAAAGTAAAATACACTCAAGGTGCAAGGTGCAAATAGTTTAGATTTTTTTTATTTCTGAAGTTAACAAAACTTAAGATTTATATGTGCTTTTAAATTAATTTTGAAGGAATACTAATTTTTTGAGTAAAATAAAATCAACAATATGAGAAAGCAACACTTCAACACAAAAGTCACCAGTAGGCAACAGAGTAAGTTGGTAAAACAAATCATTGGTATTTGAATTATAGTAGGTCTGAAATGCTGGTAATAGGTTATAACACAACTGCCCATCACTAGCAGGGGCAGTAGCTCCAGTCATGGCTTCAACCGTAATGCTATAATGCCGTAATACCTAGATGTAAACAAGCACAGATGACAGATGATGGAGATCCATGTATATGTAGTCTGTGTCTGGTTAAACTGGCATATAACCACTCGACAGGAGCAATGTGTAACCCGTACAGGGATGTGGACTTCACCTTACTTGGAGGATCAGACTGACTGGTGGTGCTAGCTCTGCTTATGTTAGTCGCAATGTGCGAACAAATGTGACATGGTTTGGTGTTTTTTCTGCAGATTCTGTGATCCTGTGTTTAGCTGTGTTAAATAAAATGTACTTCATGACAGCTTTCTGTTTTTTAACCTGTAGACTAATCATTTAGTCCGAATATTAATTTCTGTTTAGATGACTGGGAAGTTAGTCGCTTCAGAACATTCCAAGTCTTGTGCGTGTTTATGGTAAAAATACTTTTTTCACACTGTTCTAACACCTTGTCCTAACTTTACCTTACATGATTGAAACCAGTTTTTCTAAAGCACTACACTAGACTGTGTAAAATGTCAACTTCTACAATAGACTGCATGCAGAAATACCTTGACATATCTATAGAGCTGCCCATCCCAAAGCTTTTTATCTCTTCACTCTGTTCATTTATTCATCATTCTACTTCTTTTCCTGAGAGGGACGCACTGCTGGTGGAGGTCTAAACGCCCTGGAGCGGACGAAGGGATTTCAGGTGTCGGGTGGGGGGGGGGGGGGGTAGAGACAGTCAGAGAGGGCTGTGAATAATAGATCAGAGAGGGGAGGAGAGAATAAGGGATATATAAAAGGGAGAGATGGAGAGAAAGAGAAACAGATATAAAGAGGGTGTCAAAAGGACAGAGAGTCAGATAGGGAGGACGCCTGAGGGATGCATGCCAGTGAGAAAGGGGACAGACGTAGGATTGACAGTTTTTTTTTCTTGGAGGGCAACTGCGACAGGAAAACACATATCTATAAAAGTCCTGCATCTGTCCATCTATCTGTCCATCTGTTCCTCCCACATCCCGTGTCTTCCCGCCTCCAGTGTGGTCAGCAGCTGTTGCATAAGACAGCGATTCATCTTTTATTGAGATGGCAGGCTTCCATAAATATGTCTACCTTGTTCTCAGGAGTTTAAAAGCTCGACCTGTAGTCCAGCTAAGAATAAACAGAGGATACCCACAACAACAACAACAGCAGATCTCAATATGCTGTAGGAACATGCAGCAAATAGCTTCAGTTCATTTTTAATTATTTCAAAATGAATATTAATGATGATGAGTTATATTTAAGATTTACCTTGAACTATTTTTATTTGTTCTCCTGACAAAAGAAAAGCATGACTTACAATAACAGAGAAATCTAAAGTTGACTGATTCAAGGACAAATATAGTTGTACACATGCTGTCAGACGCCAATTTCATCTGGTTTTCATAATTGTCTCTTCGTTTTTAAAGTATTTTTGGAGTCAAAAATGTCTAAAATAATCTAGGCTGATTGGCAATAATAATACATGAGAATTAAAAAAAATACCCTGATTTCACTTTTTAAATTAATACATGACGGTCCAATATACTGCTCGCAATAACCTGAGTTACTGTATGTATTAAAATGTTTTATCCTGCTTTTGCACTCAAACTGTTCCTGCTTTAATTGAAAGTTATTCAAAAGAAAAATTAAACAAACTTTGTAAAGGAATACAGTTAAGAAGTTTAATTTAGATTAATTTAGTAATTTTTTTAAAGTTTTTTGCTGTAGTAGAATAATAAAAGTTTTAATAATCAGAATGAGATGAATGACAGCCCCAGGAAAGAGTTGAACTCAGACTGCTTCAACAAGGACTCAGACTTCTGGACCTTACCAAATGGCCTTCAGGGATATCCTTGTATGACAGAACTTTTTTCAAAACAAATAAAAGAAACGAGAGACGACTAACCAGGTACATCTGTTACAAGTTTAAAAGGTTAGGTTTCTTCTCATATTCCTCTTTAATATCATATTACTTTACAATATGCTTTGTACTTACAAGAATCTCAGGTCAAAACTTCTCATTAAATTATAATATAATACTATGAAAGAAAAGCAAATTAAACTGCAACATGAGTCTAATAAAAGCATTAAAAGGAAGAAGGAAAATGTCTTGTTCCTTACCTGAGCAGATCAATTTCATCAGCATGAACCCCTGTTCACAGTGTTTCCTATTGGCACATCTCAACAGGCAGGAAGCCAACTTCAACTGGTCTCTACCACACAGAGCTGCTGGATGTAATACTACAGGACAGAAAGACAGAGAGAGGGAGGGAGAGAGAGAGAGAGAGAGAGAGAGAGAGAGAGAGAGAGGAGAGAGAGAGAGAGAGAGAGAGAGAGAGAGAGAGAGATGGAGAGACAGAGAGCACGTCAGTGAGAGGACAATGTGTGGAGCAGGCCTACAGAGAGCAGGGAGAAAAAAACAAAGCAGCAGGTAGATGGACAGGGAGAGAAATAAATGAAGGGAGAGAGAGGCTGTGTTCTTTCAGAGAGAGAGAAAAAAAGAGAGACAGTGGAGAGAGAAAGAGAGAGCGGAGACTGATGTGCAAGTCACAACCTCCAAGACCGGTTGTTTATAAAGCCCCAGGCAAAGTGTGTGTGTGTGTGTCTGTGTGTGTGTGTGGCAGTCAAGTGACCACCCACGCCACCCTGTGAGTGAATATGTGTCGGTGCGTGTTCATTGCTCCTTTCCAGAACATGACCACAGGGCTCAAATGTTCCAATCAATAACTGACCCCCCCACCCCAAAACACACACACACACACACACACACACACACACACACACACACACTGGGCAAAAACTACTCTACTAAAGGAGGGAAACACTTTTATAGCAAATCATGATTACAACTCTGATAATATTATAATACATGAAAAAGGTTTACACAAAATGAAATACATGAAGTGAACCATACGATTGAAAAAAAAAGGACAACAAGTATGCATGTAATTCATTTTCAATGGCAACTGTTGTACTAGACTTTTTTTTTTTTATTGTGAGTGCTGCGGTTGAATTTTCTTTTTTAAATAATGTTTGCAACACTGTAATTCGTAATCTGGTCACCATCACTTTCAGGAAACGACATAAAAGATCAGAACTAGAAAATTGGTTAATATAGTCAGTATTGCTCATTTGTGGTGGATTTTAAAAGTATGTATGCTGTGTATTCTGTCACACAAGCACTTACAAACATATGAATCAAAGGTTCCAAGAAGATGATGGGGCAAAACGTCATGTTGTATAGATTTTGGTCAGCTGTTTTTTTTTATCAACAATGAAAAACAACTCCCATGAGCTCACACTGAGTAACAGCCCCATCACACTAAAGATTTTTGTTGTTTTGTTTAAAGAGCCCTTGCTGTGGACTCGTGCTGTGCCTTACAGGGCTTCACTAATGTAAAAAAATACTGTTTTAAGGAAGGTGCTGACAGAGAAGTTGCTTTTTAATAAATAAAAAAGATTGTTTATTCTCTGTGTTTTATTTTAAAGTTTCCATTTTTTGCTTTTCTGCCTATTGAGAGGACAGGACAGAGAATAGGAAACTGGGGAGAGGGTGGGGAATGACATGTGGTAAAGGGCTGCAAGTGGGAATCAAACCCTGACCACCCACCTCAAGGACTATAACCTCTATACATGGAAGGCTTAACCACTAGGCCAAACCAGCACCCCCTCTCTCTGCTTTATTTAACCACATCTAATCTAAACAATGTGTGATGCTGTCATGAGAGTGGTATTTCAGCTCATAGGCAGGTTTTGCTGCAGCTAAGCTACTCGCCACCAGCCAAGGTTAGTAGCTCCGGTTAATGGCTACCGCCTTAATGCTATAATGCTCAACTACCCTGATGTAAACCATCCCAGCAGACAGATGGCATCTTGCAGTGTAGCATGGTTTCGCAGTATTTTGATCTAGAAAATTGAGATAAAGTTGTATGTTGCTGTATCTGGTTAAACTAACATATTATTCAAAGTCAAGTCAAGACAAAGTTTATTTATATATCACATTTTCAAACAACCACTGTTGACCAAAGTGCCGTACAAAATTATAACACAATATCAATAAAAGTAAATATTAGTTAAAAAGAATATATATTAAAACACAACAGATAACACAACAGAGGTGCCACAATAAATAATAGCAAAATGAAATGTTGGGATGTCTCGCTCAACAGGTATTAAAAGCCAACGTAAAGAAGTTTTTAAGTAACGATTTAAAATGACCACTGAACCGGTGCAATGTATAACCAGCACAGGCATGTGGACATTCAACTGCAAGGAGGACTGAAGGCTGGTGGTGCTAGCTCTGCTATTGTTAGCCACACCTGACAAACCAAGCCTCCTGATCATTTCTATGTAATTTTTACAGACATCATTGTATCAATAAGAGTCATTAATAAGGGCAGTCTCTATTAAAATGCCCTTGGTCTAATTCATTATTTAGTGTGGCCATTATACTTATACTTATTTACATAAATTAAATTGACCAAAGTCAAACATATTCTCTTTCACTGTGACTTGACAGTTACAAGATGTAATTTGGCACATCATCTAAATCTAGAGGATCAATGCATTCAGTTCAGACTATGCCCAATCACTTACTGTTTGTATATGAAGTGTGTACAGGAGCATGTGTGTATTTGAAGCTGTTCATGTGACTCATATGGACCTAGGATGCATTTTGTCTTGTTGTTACATAACTGTCCCTGCTTACACAGAGAGATATTACAGACAACGCACTCTGCTGGCAGCTCGACTCAGCTATCTCTTTGCTCTCCTCAAACATACACACACACACACACACACACACACACACACACACACAGAAGGCTCTTCTCGCCCAAGTCTTGTGTTGTAGTGTGTGTGATAGAGAGAGAGAGAGAGAGAGAGAGAGAGAGAGAGAGAGAGAGAGAGAGAGATAGAGAGAGAGAGCAAGCAAAAGTCACAACATTCGTGTCAAGACCAACTCGACTCCAGAAAGCAAGAAGAGTTGAAGCTACAGAGGAGCAACAGGAGAAGAAAACCTGACCTCTTCTACAGCTAATAAAACCAATTAAACTAATAAACATCATCACTTTAATGCCCTATATTGTTGGTCTTTACTTTATTTTCCAAATATTAAATGTATCGCACATTTTTCAGTTTCTATTTTGTGAGGCTCACGTTTTAAAGGGTTTTATGAATCCTTGTTTCTGAAACAGTGGGTGAAGCTGCACATAAAGAAGAATTACCACACAGGGTTATTCAATAAAAAAATTGCTTACAAAACATTTTCCCTAGAAAATTGCATGTGATTGAACAAGTAATGATGGGGAAGTGTGAAGGAGCAAAACATATGGGGACAAGACAAAAAGGCTGGAACAGACAACGCAAAGCAAGTGCACAGCCCATTACAGCATCAAAGCCATTTCTACCAAACTACAGCTCCAGAACACAGGATAACTCAACAAATGCACATGATTATATTAAATGCCATGAAGAAAAAGAGAAAGGGTGCTCAGAGGGATTGCAATACAGCTTCTAAAGGGAATGATGTCATTTCTCTGCAGACTGGCATTGCTCGTTGTTGCCAACAGCAGGCTACTGCCAATTTCTAAAAATCACGTTGAACTGTCCTCGGAGAGAGATTGTTTAAAGATAAAAGGCTTCTGAAAATTCAAACTGGACAGGAAGAGAGGAGTAGAAACTGTGCATATTTTAAATTTTCCATGCAATCACAGATCAGAGGGAGATGGGAGAAAAACTGTAGTGTAGACATAGAAATGGTGTGGGATTGGGATATTTTACATTCAAAAAACGTCTTAAGCAGGGGGTTGGGGCCATGATGACAGTTTACATCGTGTTTTCTACCAGCAGGTGATGTTGACTCCTTTTATCCATGCACTTGTTTAGTTTCCTGAACAATCCCTAGGTAGCACTGGGCGCTATCTGAAGACTAATCGGTTCTTAATCAGTGTTTTTTCCCCACCACTATCCTCATAGCAACACATTTAGACATCGTCAGCAGCAACAAATTAACATTATATCTATTCATTTTGGAGCCTCATTATCAAAATAAAAATATGAAGTATGTGTAAATATGTTTGATGGTCACAGTTTGGTTAGGTTAAGGCACCAAATCTTCTAGATTTCTGGATTCTCATTAAAATGTGTTTAAAGTTATCTCAACAACTCACTGACACTCACAGGTTCAGAGACTACCAGTGGATGCCTCGAATTTGGCCTACCATCCTCATCTTGTTCGTTGGAGCCCGAAGTGTCAATGTTTGAATGACAAGGTGGATATAGATTATAGCTTTGTAAAATAATTGAAATTTCAGTGTCATAGAATTTTAAGCATATCTAATGAACATATTGCAAAAGTCTGCCGTTATCTCAATGGACAAATACAATTATTTTTGTACCTTGCATCCACATCTGCATGCAAACTTCTGACCTCTGAAGCCCTGGATTTAATCACCATAAAGTCATAACACTGTGATAGTGCTGCATGCTTAATCTAAATGCAATCCCAATTCTGAAGTGAGAATGCAATGATAAAACCGCACAGAATTTAAATAAATTTGCACGTGTGTCTGCAAATGTTACAACCTCTCCTCTGATTGTTGGAGTCTGTTTGGTTACACCTTCAAAGTGCGACTGCCTTTGTGGTTTGAAAGAATGCCTTTGAGTTTACAGGCTTACACTGTTTCTGTTAGCATTTTGCAGAAACTGCTTCTTCTTTTTTAAAGCACTATACAAACTTTGTTTTCACAGAAATACCTTAAGTTTATAGAAGTGTGAGACTGCTTTTTTCTTTCCACTTTGGAGGAATGCATTTACACAATCACACAATTTCCCAAAATCGTGCAGCACTACGCTGTAGCACCAGCTAGCAGCCAGCTTCACTCAAATTAATTAGTTCAATCTGAGTGTGTTTTTCAGTTTGTTAGAACTGTGAGGTTGCATGTCATATGGCCACCACCGAGATATTCAGCAAAACTGTCATACATCCCAGATTGTCCTTAAATCAGCAGGATTAAAATATTTTGCCGTGTCTGTATCCTGGTTAACAGGTTGCTTTGATGAGGACTTTTAGAGTCAGACCACCTTGTATTTATCCTATTGATGACAACAGCTTTGATAAACTGTAAAAATAACTGTCCATAAAAAGGCAGTAATTGCACGAGTTACTTGCTAAATTGGTACAAAACAAACACCTGACACATGATAGAGGTGTTAAGTAATCCACTCCCTTACAGAGTTTGCGTTACACTACAAAGTAGATATAAGCAGGCACTGATATGGAGACAAAAGCAGGCTCGAGTGAGAGACAGGACCAGTCAGAGGAAGCAAAACTAAGGATTCAGGTATTGCCTGTAGCTACAACAGCACTCCATCATTTCTCCATCTCACTTTCTGGTATTCCCCTCCCTCTGATTCTCTCTTTCTCTCTTTGTCCCTCACTCCCTCCTCTCATCCATCTCCTCCCTGCTCTCTCTGACAGTCTATTTGGCCCACACAGCCCTGTCATCCATTCAACCTGTCAGTCCTGGCAATGGCGACAATCACACAGTGACTAGCGTTTGTAGCTGAGCAGGCAGGACCTGCGGTACGAGCGTTCGTGCCATCGCTGAGAGCCGTTGGGATCATTTCCCGTGACAGCCGGGTCACAGACGCGACCCCAGAGTGAGAGGGTCGGAGGGTCAGTCCTCCCCGGAACAAGAGAGATCATCCCTTGTTAGAAAGTCTTCATGCAATCTCAATTTACTCCACTGTAATTGGCTTATATAAAGAAGTATCCCATGTTCTTTCTCAAAATGTGGATCTCCTCTTTAAAGATTACCGTTAGTATCATTGTTAAAGACATTTTACTCATGGGATGAGGGGCCCAAAATGGACGAGGAAACAAAATGAGCGATCAGATTGAACTTATCAAGTTGTCACAGAAACAGACAACAAGCATTTGAATAGTCTGGCAACTTTTTCCAATTTCAAGTCTCTTCTTCAAGCAGTAATATTTGATTATTTTCAGCTTTGATTTCGTTCAAAATGTATTCTAATCTGTTTATTTATGTATTGAATTATCCAGCAAGACAAGTGAAATATCTTGTGCAGTCATCCTTTCTGTATCATTTGGACACAGGAGCCTAACAATTCCAATGTCATCTTCAGAAACTCCTCACTCTACACTATCGAACACTGATGGACAAAACAGTGCAGTATACCTTTCCTTAAAACTACATCTAAGAGTCATACATCCACTCTTTTCATTGAACTTGTTCCAGTTTGAAGTCCGTGTAAGTGTCAGACTAAAGTCAAAGGGCTTTTTGTAGCGCTGACCTTCATAGCTGAGTGAATAGAGAAAGCCACTTAGATAACATGAGGACGGGCTTTGATATCCTCTGGGGAACCGAGCATCAAGGCTGCGTGCTGCTTTGCTACTGTGAGGCTCTTTAGATCAAACTGTCAACCTCTGTCACAGAAAAGTCATGCGTATTAAAACTGGAAAAAATTGCTTTTCACAGTACCTCACAGATAACCACACCGAATGCATCAAGGGAATTTGATATTTTTGGCTTCTACAGCTTTTTATTTGTATATATTTGCTGTTCAGGTTTTTCTGTTTTTATCCTGACATGTTCGTTTCTGTTACGTCACCTGCACCTGTTTGGATTTCCACCTTTTCGTAAGCTGAAATAACTTTTATATAACTCCACACGCATGGTGATCTAAGAGATAGCCAGTGAAAACATTTGGCAAGTTTTTTTTCTCTCTGCACTGTAACTGTTGCTGTTACTGTAGGGTTGTAAAGCTTCTGTACTTCAGTGCTGAAACAACAGAGTTAGAGTGTGTGGGAGGAAAAGCCTGGGAGGAAAGCTGGGCAAGAAAGAGAGAAAGGGAGAGATGAGCTGATCCAAAAATCACTACAACACGCCTACAATGTATTCCTATAGGGACCTACTGTGTGTTTGTTTTAGTCCATAGTTAAGACAAATTATGATGCATTTATTTAGCCACTTACAGTTTCATTATTGAGGTTAAGGTGTTTTTTAATCCTCTGTTTTTCAATAAGTTGTGTTAATTTGATAACATTAATAGGGAGTATTTACAATGTCTTACAATGTCTCTGTATTTCAGTTGAGTTTGGGCTTTCATTTCCGGCCTAGATGTCAAAATTCACATAAAAAAATGACAGGTGGATGATTAGTCTGGTTTGGGTGGCAAGGATATTTCCAGCTCATTCAAGCCTCATCTGACCTCTCATGCCCTGCATGCATCTCCATCTGTTATGTTTCCACACACATGTATACTGCCAGCACACTTCTACTACTACTTATTCAGGAAGCTCAAGTAGTGGAAGCAGGCGTAAAATCGTTATCTCAAGTAAAATTATTACTGATGCTATTTAAAAGTTGTCATTCACTGGTAAAGATTTTGAATCTTTTAGTGAAAGTACAACATACAGCCTTTAAATGGAGATATGAACATTCAAATAACCTCATTAGGCTGCAGATTCCCTCCTGTCAGTGTAGGACTGGTACATGCAGTATAAGCAGCATTTCATGTTTTTGCAGGTTGTATTGGAAGTCATTTAAACTACTTTATTTATAGTTTAGCAGTCCTTTTTTTATGAGTCAAGATCAACTATAACTTCATCTGCTGACCAGATGATGATGGCTGTTTAGTGTATTCGGTGGAATAAAAAGTAAATGCAAAAAGAAAAATATCTGTGGGTGAGTTTGAATTGTAATAAATAGAAAAAAAACTATTATAAATACCTTAAAAATGTCCCAAAGTCACTCAAAAAATGTATAATAAAATGCCCCCACTGGATTAATGTAACCTGCACTTTCACGTGTTTTAGTAATCTCCTTTAGTGCACCTATTAGATGATTACATAATATTATTTTTACACTGCAGGAGGTAAAAATACTACAAAGACCAAGTCGTTATAGAAGTCTAATCATATGGTCTAAACTACAACCTCACATCCTTAAAAATGTTTGACTTGTTTTGTTCTGTATAAAGGGTTACTTAGTTTGAAGATCACGAGAGGAGGAGAGAGTTTAGAGAGATATGGGGGTAAAGAGAGAAAAAGAAAGCGTGGGGGGGACAGAGAGAGAGAGAGAGAGAGAGAGAGAGAGAGAGAGAGAGAGAGAGAGAGAGAGAGAGAGAGAGAGAGCTTGGCTGCTTACCTGCAAAAATGTAGAAATATATGTCCACGAGCACGCATGGGTATTTTCATCTGCTCCTTATTGTCGCTTCACATCTCTGACAACAGCAGCAACAATATCCCAGTGTGATTACTCAGTCCTTAGGTCTCTCTCTCTCTCTCTCTCTCTCTCTCTCTCTCTCTCTCTCTCTCTCTCTCTCTCTCTCTCGGGACTTGGCCCACCTCCTCAGAATAGCGCTTCGTTAAACTCTCGGTGATACCCGAGATTTACCCGCACGATGAACAACACTGGGCAGACACGCGCTCCGATCGTCCGAGCGTCATCCTCCGAGCGATTCAGTCCTCACAGCATCAGCATCATCATCTCCATCATCATTACTGTCATAATCCTCCAAACCGCAGAGCTTTATTCTTCTCCTTTCTCTAAGAACATCCCTCTGTCGATAGCATAATCATCATCATCATCAATAGCTTGTATCTCCCGCATCCTCCTCCTCTTCGTCGTGTGACTGCGTCCTCACCGTTGCCTCTCCGTGGCTCTGTCCCGTGGCTCGTCCCGTGGCTCGGCTCTGCAGCCCAGTAAGTGTGTCATGCTTGGGGAGAGGAGCGTTTCATCCAGAGCAGCCATATGCCAAGAATGAGACAGCCAGCCAGGAAATCCCTTAACAAAGCACAAAACGCGATGATGCACCGAGAGAGGAGCGAAACGTGTTAGATTGCAGAAATCAAGACAAATTATTCAAGACACACACATATTTGACCCGAACAGTACATCATCAAAAACACAAGGATTTTTTTTTAAATACCTCAAATATACTGAAAACTACAATGGAAAAAGTTTTACACAAGTAGAGTATTTATGGGACTGACACAGTACCCATGTTGGGCTTCATGCGTGATTTAGAGGAAGTGATACAGAATCATCATCAGGAGCTAACTGATCTAGAAAAATGATTTTTGATAAGATGGTTTTGGTACACTGACTTTAGTACATTTGGGCCTAATATCAAACAAAACAAACTCATACAAAAGGTAAAGGCTAGAACAACGAGCTCAAACCAAGCGGCAACCTCCGGTCTAAAAATATGAGTCCAATGCTAAAGTGCTAAAAACTGCAGTTCATCGATGATCAGCTTGAGGCTGGTTCCAGAAGTACCGGAAACCACATACACACCAATTCAAACAAGCCGATCTTTACAGCATTAATAAACATGTTTACAGCCTGGTACAAAAGACGAGTGTAGTCTGGATAGCTCATTTCTCGATCGGCACACACTGTAGGGAGGGTGAATTTTTTTCTAACGCAGCAATTTCGAAGATATTGAGATTACGAGTCTTCCAATGAGAGGCACAGATCACTTGATTGACAGGCTTCAGAAACAGATGGTTGACGACACGGATACTACGTCTATATTTTATTCAGTCTGGGGCTCAAACATGCTCCAATTCAGAGTCACCACAAAATTGAAGATGTATCGCGTTATAACACCAACAAACAACTACGCCACTTACTAGAATCAAACACTTAAAGGAATATTCATTTATATAGTCTATGAAAATGGAATTGCACAACGCTTACTTGCAAGCTGCCTCTGGCTAGCTGTAACAAATGATAGCATGAGGCAACATGGGTACATATGGAAGTAACCTAAAATTAGCAGCTCTAACTTACAGCATTAAGGCAGCTTCATCTGATAGCCATCATTGTTGTGCTCTTGTCCTCCATCTGTGAGCGTCCTATCTGCTGGAATTAGATGTCTGCAATTCTGGCAACCACATCAACTCCCTGTCCTCTCAATACTAAAGGAATGGTCCTTAATCAGCTGATCAGCACAAATGTATTATATTTACTCAAATTGATGTACTAACTTCTTTACATTAAGCACTGCTTGATAAATGGATCTTCATATTAGCTAAAACTTTAATCAGATGATGAAAACCCACATTCACACTTCAATACAGGCAGCAAAGGTTAACAGTCATTTTTGATTGTGTCACTTTAATATCATAATGTAGACTTATACATATTTTTGTAGTATATAAGTTCAATTACTGAAGCCTGATCCATGTCTCCTTAGTTTATGTTACATTTTTCATTCCATAAATATTTTCATCATAAAATGATTGGGGGTGGGGGGACTTAGGGCAAGATAAGGTTTAAGACACTTCTATATATAGATCTATCTATCTATCTATCTATCTATCTATCTATCTATCTATCTATCTATCTATCTATATATATATATATATATATATATATATATATATATACATATATACAACATTTTGTGGCTCTGAAGGTACTTTTTTTTTTAAAAAGTCCATAAAATACATCAACATTTTGTATTATGCAGATGGTTTTTGGCTAACTGAACAACATTTTAAGAAAACAATCTCATATTTAAGAAGTCTATCTGGTGGCAGCCAGATGCAGTAATCTGCTGGTGCAATTAAAAAACAATTTGTATACATTATTTTTGTATGCTTACAATATTTAACAATCATTTAGATCCAAAGATGATTAAAAGATTTTTTTCCTGTTTTTTGAGATAGAGACATAAAGAGAGAAATTAGTATTTTGTTTAAATTTACCTTTAAACTCGTTGGGAAAAGGTGCCAAAGGTGAAATATTGCTTTGATTACTCTTTTGCTATAATTCAAGATCTGATTGTGCGGTGGAAAAAGACAATGGTTATGGAGAAAGAGACTTGTGTTTTGACCTCCAAGGTCAAAGTGCCTTAGCCGCTTCGGTCCAATCAAGAAAATAATAATGGAGGGACATTTTACATTACACCTGTTCTTTGGGGAATTGGTGACTGTCCTACATATCAGTCATTACATGCTCAAAATGGGATGACAAAGAATGCTTCTGTGTTTGTTGTTGAAGAACACTGCTTGCGTGCACAGAGCCTTAACCTCATCCTCAACATATTAATGCTCTTATGGCTGAATGGGAGCAAATCCCTGCTGCTGTACTCCAAAAAGTGGAGAAGGGCCTAAAACAGACAAGTGGAGCTGTTAAAGTAGTAGACTAATTCCAATAGATTTGAGAGCTTTAACATGTTGAAGCCCACTGACTCCACACTTCTATTTTAAAGCACTGCACAAAAGGTGATTTAAGCATTGTGGTTGGTTATAGGTGTGTGCAAGTATTGACATTTATTTTGAGAAGCATTGTTTAATACGTCAAAGTAGGAAATAATTCCATTAACGATAACAGATTTTTATTTAATTACCTTTGGACACTTAATGAGAACAGAGCAGTCATTAAAATTAGTACTTCCTGCTTTCCAGCTACAAGTGAAAATGACTTTGTGGAAAAGGGTAGGTTGGCTTTCCATGAATAAAAATGATATGACATGCTAAATCACACATTAAGCTTGTAATTTCTAAAAATGTCAAAAGGAAACTGTCTGTCATGATTTGAAGACAAACTAAAAGAGGAGAACCCGCATTGCAGACCAAAAAAAAACAGTTTAATAAAGAAAAGCCAGAAGATTAACAAAAACTTACTTTCAACAAAATCCAAAGTCCAACTGAACACCCAACAAATGACCCACACAAGACACATTAGAGATCACAAGGAATGACACATGGAAAACATAGCAAGACTCAGGAGAAAAGACTCAATGAGTTGACAGAAGGGAGGAATCACAGAGACTAAATACAGGTGATTAGGTGATCAGACACGGGTGTGACACAAGACGCAGGTGAAACTGATGAGGTGCAATCAAAGTGGAGGTAAACACTCGAGGGGAGGAAGTAAAACAGTGGCGGTTCTAGACCAATTTTACAGGGGGGGCCAGCCCGGGGCCAAGGGTGTTGTCAGAGGGACACATTCAACCCTGACAAAAGACACTGAGAAGGTCCAGGTTCAGTTTAACAGGGGCACTGGCCCCTGTTGGCCCCTCCCCAGAACTGCCACTGGGGAGCAAGAACTACGAAATATAACAGGAAGCTCTCAAGATACAGACAAGGAATACAAGGACATGGCACACAAGGAGAAAAAAACTACAAATAACACAGGAAGAACAACAAAACTTAACGAAAGCAACTCATGACACCATCACATTAATTTTGTTAAAATAGTTATTTTTGTATCTTTATATATGTGTATATATATATATATATATATATATATATATATATATATATATATAGAGAGAGAGAGAGAGAGAGAGAGAGAGAGAGAGAGAGAGAGAGAGAGAGATAATATATATTCCTTTCATTAACTCTTTATAAGGTTTAATGAATTTTATTTAATTGATTTGCTTAGGCATTTTTAATTCAACTCCATTCAAATTCAAATCCAAAAACTATATTTGTCAAAGGGGCGGATTAAAAATGTGTATTTATTATTACTCCTTTATATGTTAATCAGATTTTAGGCAAACTTGTATGTGTGCAAATAAATAATAAAGCAGAAATAAAATAAGAATGAATTGGTCTAAATACTTAAAATCAACTCACAGAGGTCTGGTAAGCAACAAAGTCATTGTAGGTTCTGCAATACATTTTCATGAACAAAGCTATATGTTAGCACAACATAGAAATGAAAAATGTCTCTAATGTTTCATCTGATCATTGGCTGGTTTAAACTTCTTTACATGCACTTTAAAAATGTGTTCTTTATATTTGACACTTCATATCACTGCCAAAAGCATTTGCTTCAAAACTCATAAAACGTGCAAAATTGAAGTGGTTCTTTTCTACCACTATAGCAATTTGTGTCAAGTTGCCCTGTTGCAGGGATGACAAGTAACACATTATATTTACTAGTACTTCTGTTTTGGGCAGCTTTTTTGTGTGCTTGAGCTCTTTTGAATAGTCTTTAAAATCTGTTTTTTACATTTACTTAATTATTTGTATTTACAAAGTATTGTGTTACAGTTTTCAATGCTTCATTTACTGAATAAAAATGATACAAGCTTTCCATAAGCTATATGACTGCCACTTTATTGGATGACATATTCCATCTGTCTGTCAGGTGAACTAACATGTAGCAGAGGAGAAGAACTTAGTATTGGTAAATGCAAATTCACTAATTACAACACTTATTTTCTACCAGCAAGCAACAATTTGATTTTCTTCAACAAGAGCCATCCTTCAAGCTGGCCAACTTACGTTAATGTGTATGCATAGCTGATACCGAAAAATAATTTTACCAATAGTCATTAAATTGACCCTGCGTGGATGCAGTCAACAGCATCACTTCACACAATAATAGTCTCCTGTTCGTTATATTAAAAAAACAGAAGAATAGGAAAAGGAAGAATACCTACATACTCTTTACACCCCTGTACAATTGCAGAATGACATTTGATGAATCAATAGAGACTGATTAGAAAAAAAAAATAAGCATAAGTAAGTCAATTCCTGCTGACCGACAGCAGGTTACATTTAGCAGAGACTGGCTTACTATTGCATATTGGATACATGATTTATTCCTATTTAATGTGTATTCATAAAAACGTGTATATTTGTACTAACCACAGCAAACATCCAATAAGTCCTCTGAATGAGAACAATAAAGGGTGTAGTTTGTGTCTTCAACCACAGTGTGGCGACAAGGTACTGCTACATTTTAGCAAGCTGTCATCCTAGCCTTTTTTGGGTTGTGCAACTCTATCCCTTCTTGTGGGAAGTGGGGAAAGGTTATCCTTTTTTCCTCATGCATATAATCTCTCCTTAACACTTAAATTCAAACCTGCAAAACTCACACACAGGCCTATATCGAACAGACACTGAGGTGAAGAGTCCAGGTATATCATTTTTGATTCCAGCTAGAAGCTCTCTGTGGCAACATGTCTTTCCCTTTTAATTTAAAAACTATATTTAAGAGGTCTTTAATTAATCTCAATGAAACGTGATACAACACTACATAAACTTGGATACAGAATTAAGATAATTAAACCAGAAGAGAACAAGTTATTGTAAAACAGATTAGTCAGAGGTTAACATACCACCTAGGACTCTATGGAAAGAAAATTGTTTTGAACATTTTTCATTATTCTAATTACCATAAAACTCATTTAACTCATAGCATCTATAATGAGGTTTTAAAAAGTCTGTACAGGGAATATGGATGAAACTTTTTACTTTTCGCAGCACAAAGCACCAAGAGGCAAACAAAGAGGATGAGAGGATGATGAAAGGGGATATCCTCCTCCTTACATTGTTGTCAAGTGTTTACCATTCACAGAAAGGACATGTGTTAAACAGCAGTGACAGTCATAATTTAAATCACCCTTTGCATATGTTTCACTTCACATTACAGCAGCTGATAACTCAGGCTTCGGTGTTGTTGCACAAAACCACAACATGTCTCCCTCTACCCAAACAGGATCCGAAAACCACTCAGCGAGATGTCGGACGTTGGCGGTGTCTACATCTGCAACGGCTCAAGCTTTTGTGTGGTGGTTGTTTTTTTCACTCAGGTTTGTTTGTCAGTGTGTCAGTGGGATGTTTGATGCAGCTCTGCTTTTGTGATGGTTGACTGCAGTGCTTTTCAAACCAGGAATGAGGACCAGGCCTGTTTCCAGTGGGCATCCATATAGGAGGGGTACCGGTATGTTTGAGTAATCTTGCTCAACCGTGACTTACACGCAGGGAGCTGAACCTCCCCAAAAAATCTGGCAATGCCATGTTCTACCTTCTTAGCTCCATGCCACAGCTTTATGTCCGCCTCCGACAAAGACAAAACCACATCTGCTGTGCAGACCAGCAGAGGACACGAAACAAAAGAAACACAAATCCTGATACACAGTGTGAAGCCAGAACCTCTGTGTGTGTGTGTGTGTGTGTGTGTGTGTGTGTGTGTGTGTGTGTGTGTGTGTGTGTGTGTGTGTGTGTGTGTGTGTGTGTGTGTGTAGATGTAGATGTAGATGTGTGTGCCACAGTGTTTAGTCTATGGATACTTGTGTGACACCGCAGTGATACATTTGCACAGACAACCCAAAGAAAATATCCTCCTGCACTAACAATAGAGGCATTTTTTATTTGTGAGATTTTATCAAAAAGATGTGGGAGGGGATATAAGTTGGCAGGTTTCAGAAGCAACATCTCTCTCTGACAAATAAGGCATTCCTTGTGTTGAGAAGGAGGGAGAGTCAGTTTGGTTTGTCTGAATGTGGTCTTTAAATCCCCAAATCCACTTAAGATACCTTGTTAAATCTCTTGAAATGGATCCTGCCTCTGTGTTGGGTCAAAAAAATCCAGAGGATGGTGAAATCCTACGGAAATTTGCATCTAATTCTGAGACATGGAGGGTAAAGCATTTACTGACAGTCCATAAAGTAGCAGTGAGTCAGGTTTTTGGATATAACTCTCTTTTTCTAATTTTGCTACAGAGAAAAAACACTTTAAGGACTCTAAGCATCACAAACTCAAAATTTTGTTTTTACATCTGCAGCATTACATATTCAGGGTGATTTGGGAACCTGTTCTGTGTTTCTCCCTCATTCATTTAGAATGACAGTAAAAATTATAGTGAGTCTTTTTTTCTTAAATATTAAAAAGGATTTCAGGGTCTGTAGAACTGCATGGCTGCATATTCTGTGGACTGAAAAGGACATATTTTGACAAATGTGAGACATTTATACCCATTAAAATTAATTAAAATAAAAATTGCAACTAAAGATGTACGATGAAATTTAAAGTGCTTTGATTGCCTTTTTTTTTTTAAACAAATCTCTTTGGCTAAATTATATGGTTATGATACAATGAGGCAATAAAAAAGAGTACCAGATTGGAAAGGTAACCCTTAAAAACCTTCACAAATTAAACCTTGATATAAAATCAAGTGGCTTGTGCATGACTTACATTACATTTGTTGTTTAAGTATGCACAGGTAGCTGTTCTCTCTCTCATATTCAACTGTTGTGTCTTTCACGCCAACGGAAACAAACATAACTCCTTGTGACCAAACGTAGAGTATTCTCTAACTGGATTACATGCTGTACTCATGTAAACAGCTACCTGTATCAACTCCCATGTAAACACAAACTGCAACCCACTTCAAAATTCAGACTTTCTTTGATCAGGCATCAAAGGATTATCCGTTCCCAGTCTCCATGTAATCGTATTCAAGGATAAAGCATGCCTCACTTTAATAGTCTGGTTTTGTACTTTGACCATAACGCAGTGTTTAGCATGTTGCCGCCAGCTGCTCCTGTCCCGTCCTCGCCACAAGTAGACCAAAGTTTAGCTGAGGTTTAGGGAGGAGGAGGAGGGGGGAAGAGGAGATGGAAGTTTGCCTCTCTCCTCTCTCGATCACCGTCTTTTTCTTTCCTTTCAGTCTCACTCTTTCCTGCACACATCCGTCACATCTTCCAGCTATCTTCCTCGCCTGAATAACTGATGACAGGGTAAATTTGGTGTCTGTGCAGCTTACAGTACTCAGTGAAAGGTTTTTTAGGGCATTCCTGTTCCTGATGAGGTGATATGAGAGTGAGGGAATATGAGAAAGTACCAAGGGTTTAATGTTGGACCACAAAGAATCATATGTGTTGTGGTCTTACTGTCCACAGAAACATGGCGCTGAGTCAGACATCTGCTTGAAATGGTGTTTCATGGTTTAGAAATATATTATTTAAAGTCTTGGGTTTTTGGCTGCATCTTTAGAGAATCATATAAGTTGATGTTGTGCATTCATCCTCTGATGTTTACAGTGCTAAAAAGGCAAAGACATTTTTAGAAATGCTTGAAATTGAATGAATTTGACAGAGCAATTTAATAACATGTCTACCTGTGGTGAGCACATAGAACATGAAGGAACTCAGGCCTTTCTGCTAGAGAGCTTACCTGTCTGTGTGGTTTGGTTTAGGCATCAAAAGTACTCGGTTTGAAGCAGAAAATATCATGATTTGGATGAAGGATTCTTCAGGCTAAGAGACAGCTTTCTGGTAGAGCACCCTGAAGGTAATGATACACCCATTTAGACGTTTGAGAGTGATGTCGAACTGTAAAAGGCTTATGAGTCTGATTCTGTACTGTATGGTGTATGGAACAAGCTGGCACTAAAATGTCCTCATTTTCAAACACACAGAGTGTGCAGAGTAGGGTGAGCACATCAGTTTGACCTGAGCTAAACAAAGGCTTCAAAGAGTTAGGGGCAAAAGCTGTGGACAACATGCAAAATATGAAATGTATTTGCCGTGTTCAAAAGAAGGAAATAGGAGAAAGAGTGAATCCTTGTAAGACACAAATGTAATGCAGCTGTACCTTAACCAGGAGACTGTATCTTCCTGGGAGTTCCTGAGCCCCCTTGTCTCACAGGTTCCTGTGAAGACAGCCTGCTACAGTGGACCTGCTTAACTCCAACTGCTACAACTATTAATATCAGTCTTGTTTATATTATCATTATTTAACCCTCCTGTTATGCTCGTTTCTCGGTAACAGCAATAATGGTCCTGGGTCAATTTGACCCGGGCATGTTTAATTATCCAAAAGTGTCAGAAACCAAAAAATCCCCCAAAACATTGTTTATATCTTATCATTAACTCCATTACTAACCATTTCAATTAATATTTAGTGCATTGGTGTCCTTTACTTCTCACAGATCATGGTTCAATGAGGATAACTCACTTGTTTTTGTCGTGTCTTAACAACCTGTGATGTGCAGATGTAGAATGAACCTCGTGACACTGGCCAGCTTGAATAGTAATTCGATTTATTACAATCAAACAGCATCAGCATCAGTAACAAGCATCGCGACTGCTTGGAGGACGACCGAGCCAGATGAAGTCGCCTCTCCTCTGTCTCCACGTTCTGGCTTAAATACTATGAAGGTGTACTCAAATTAGAATGAGGGTGTCCTCCAAACATGCACATATATGGACTCTTCAATACGAGTTTAACGTTAGCTGCTATTTGACTCCATTTATGAAAACCCTGTTCTGAGTATTGACAGAGACGTCAGCTGTCACTATCAATCGTATATTTGCCTAGGTCAAAGGTGATCTTTTTTAGGCCCTCTCTAGAGACTTCTGGAGCCATTCTACTGTAACTCATTCTTGTGGGCCCCTGAAATTATTTTAAACAACACAGACTAGCAACATATACTTAATCTTATGTGGTTGAATATCAGATACTTAATTTTCATAAAAATCTATGATGACACTTTTTTAATGTACATTGGAAAGACCTAAATAGAAATAAATAAGTTTTACATGACAAAGATTGCTGTTTATTTTATTTTACATTTCATTTATTTTCATTTTATGAAGTGAAGCCCAGATAGTTATGCCGTATTTAGTTAGTTTGGAGGGCAGTGACCTCTGAATACCGCTAGCCTTTCATCCACTTTGACATTAGGGCCTAGGTTATAGAGTAGTAGATGCTGCTCTACCCACAATCCCAAAGAAACAGTTAGTATTTGACACTTCTGACCCCTTTCAGCCTCCACTTTGACTGCCGGGCCAAACTGACCCGAACAGTAAATATGTAACATAAACATTCAGGGGGTTGCGAATACATGAAATGAACCATTTTCATTTCATTTGTTGATAACGCTTATTAAGTCAAGCAGAAGAAGTTTCATAACGAATAAATACCTTTAAAATATTTTTTTCAGATTTGAACTTTAAATGGGTCAATTTTACCCGGAACATACCAGGAGGGTTAAAGTTAATGTTAATCTTAGAACTGCATCTACTACTGCTGTAATTAATATAATCAGTCCTTTCTATATGATCATTACTACAGTTGTTATTGCTAACATTTCAATTGAACTATAAAGTCATTTTATATGTTTGTAGAGAGTTACTGCACGGTTTTGTGGAAAACATGAGCTTAACCCTGAGTAACATGTAGTGTTTTTCATCTAAACACCAATGTCACTTTTTTGTGTGATGCTGTTCCATACAACAACAAAATTGCAGGTTGTTGCAGTTGATGGACAGAACTGTGGTACACCAAGTAAGACTCATAAATGTAAAGGCAATGTGAATTGACAGTTATTCTCACACTCTAGCTGTAAGTTAGATACAGAAATGGAATGAGGGAGATGTAAAGTGTTCAGTCTTTGGGAACAGTCATATGGATTGGTTTGGGTGGCAGTATGAGAAATTAGCTCAAGGCATTAAATCTTGTTGAAAATTGAGCTTCCTGACGGATATACATGAGGGCATGAACACAGTCACACATAACAGCCTTACATTGAACAAAGCCTAAAGGTGTATGAACACCTGGTCCTGCTTTAGAGATACATTTGCTGGCCAGATCAAAATTCTAGTTGAACTTTAAATGCTTGTGTGTGTCTGTAAGCGTGTGTGCCTATATGTGTCTTCCCTGCAGGATGTCAACATAAGACGTGCCGAGAGAATTGACATCACTTTGGTATTTCCCTCTCGTAGTCTCACTGTCAGTTCAACCGCTGTGATCTGGTACACTCAGCCGTGCCTCATGTTCGTGTCTCATATGGATCTGATCACATTTGTGCAGGTCTGACCCCTCCATCCACCGGCCCCTTACAATAATAATACTGCATGAACCTGTGCTGAGTTTACACTTGGTTTAAAAAATTGATAAACAGAGGATATCCCTGGACTCACATCTGATCACATGTCAAAGATGAAGGAAAAGGAGATCAGAGCTTTCTTCACACCGCCTCATGATGTGTAACATTTGACATATTGAACCATTTTACACAAAGAAACATGGCTGATCTTCACCACATGGAACCTTATGTGTAAAAACACAGACTGCATAAACACTTGCTTGTAACATAATATACATACATGTTCAGATCCATGTCAGCACTCAAACTTCGGTTTTAGTTGGTAAAAATCTGCCACAGATCCTGATCTGACCTGACCCAGTGTTGGGTTATTGTCAACAAATTCCAGCTTCTCCTTTTATGGGTGGGGGTGATGATCTTGTCTCTATAAACACATGATGTCATTTCTCCTAAGCCGGCCTTAAATTCCAAACTCTCATCTCAAATGTGGAAAATGTGTTTTTGTAAGCTAAGATCGGTACTTTTATACAGCTTGTTTTTCTTATTTTGCACTTGTTCTTGTTCTTTTTTTCCCTCCTGTGCTTGATCAGGACAAAAACAGGTTATGGTGGTGAATATAAAACAGCATGAATTATATTTTTTTCTTTTTTCAGGCAGTAACTTTAGGGGCGGAAAAATGACAGTTTCATAAATACCACTGCTCCCATCACAATGATACATGGTGGGGGTAAAAAAAAGTGTTATAATCATATTACTGAAATGTTTGCAAGGATTTTCTTTATAGTGGACTCATTAAACTAAGGAGATGCTGTGGCTCAGTGGTAGAGTTTAGCGTATCTCCATCAGAAGGTTGAGAGTTTAATCCCAAGCCCTGCTATCCACATGCCGAAGACATGGGCAAGACACATAACCCAAACTTTCCCAAAAAGCTGTGCCAGTGGTCTGCAAATGAGATTAGTTAATACTGATGGGCACTTTGGATATCAGCCTCTCCCATCAGTGTGTGAATATAGGGAGTGAAATGGACATGTAATGTAAAAGCGACTGGAGAAATCCCTATGTATATACAGTCCATTTACCATTTACCTTCTGGAGTGTGTCTTGTTACCCAGAATAAATAACAAAGTCATCAGGGGATGACTGTCATATCATCTGGAGTATCAAGAGGTGTGGGCCCAAAAGTCAGTATTATTGTTTACTTATGGACCTGAATGTAACATGATGTAACTTAGTTAATGCATTTAATGTGCTAAAGTGCTTCAGTTCCTAGAGTGACTGCTTGAGGTTGGCTCCAGAAATGAAGAAAACAAATACAAACCCATTCATAAAAAATCATCTTAACAGAAAAAATTTAAACATGTTTACAGCCTGTTTCAAAAATACAGTTTTGTTTGTGACGATTTACAGCATACAGCAAAAACTTTGTCCACAGGAGGCGCCAAAATCAACACAAACTTAAAGTTCCCAACCGGAGCTTTAAATCATCAAAACACGTTAACATAATGTATGAAAGTAATAAGGATCCACTGCTCATTAAAGAGGTAGCATTTTTTAAATAACACAATCTTTAAAAATAAATTTGTTCTTTGTTTCCTTAAATTCATCAAAGACAGGATGAATCTGTCGCCTCTTTTTTATGTGTAACCTATCTACCCCCTATTTCATATATGGTCACTTCAGGGCATATAAACCAAGATGACCAAGGCTGAAATGTGACAAAGGTAGTCCATACACAGGAAGGTTATGTCAGACAGTTTTTAAAAAAAAAATACAAGCTCTTTTCTTTATTTTTTTGGATTCATAAAAAATATGAAATTGATGTACATTTTTCTTTGCTGTTTGCCAAAGTGTAATAACTATTTAGAACATAAATCACGAGACAATAAAACTTGATTAAGTGTTTATTTTTTATTCTACACTTACAAAAATTGTCAGGTAATAAAAAGTAGATGCTATACACCATAAAAACAATATAGAAAACATAGTGTTTGCCATCAAAAAATGAATTACAGTATTTCTTTTTTAAAGAATAAAGGCACATGTTCCTCCCTTCAAGACCCTTCTTCTATTTACACTAGAAAAAAAGATGTATTTCTAAGTGGCTGCTATTTTTTATTGGTTCGACACCCATTTGTGTGTATGTACATGGGTACAATCACAAGCACACAGACTGACACACACATAAACAAAACCAGAAACCCACATATTCACTCGGACTGTCACTCATGCATCAAAGACTACTCTGTCATTTGGAGAAAATGAACCATTACTTTTTACAGCAATAAAAAGAGATTGTGTCAAGTTTAACATCTTCTAAATACAGTTATTGAGGCAAAATATGAACAAGGTGAGGCCAGAGAAAAAAATCACTTTTAGGCACATTTTTTTTCTATATACATGTCAGTCAAAATACACTCCTTCAATGACACATGAGATACACGGATGGAATCACACATGAATCACTTAAAGGCCTGCATTGTGAGGCTATTACACAGAAATATAGGGGGCGTTTGTTTCTTGACAAGAAGTCTAACAAGTTTTTATTGTGCATGGATCCCAACCTGAGAGATATTTCTTCATTGCCTTGATTCAAAATGATTCATCGTTTGATAACAGATGACAATGTTCTCACACAGCCACTTACAGTCTTCAAATAAAAACTAGATATGGCACTTTTGAGGACATCAAATAACTTACTTTCACTGTTGCGTGCTAGATTTTGGAGATGCACCATAATGACAAAGTGAATAAAGAAATCTCTAAGAATTGAGCAACAATGTGCAATATGTGAAAAGTCACTGTGGAGAAGCAAACAACAAAAATGATAGAAATGGCAGCCAGATGACAATATGGTTTTGCATTTTTTTGTTACTTTTTTTTGCAAGTAACATTAGCCTCCACCTTCATGTTGTGCAAGCGCTACATGCTTGATGTGAATTAATTACTTTTCTAGATAGGGCAATGCATTTTCTATTTATTTCAACCGAATTTTGGAACTGAACCCAACAAATGAAAATCACTGCTAGCACTGCCAGCTAAAATTGTTGGCAAATGTACCCATCTACCGCCACAAATTTCCCAAATGTTCTCCCTGTAGGTACACACAACACTTATTGCTGCTAGGAGAGCACATGATTGAGCACCTCTTTCTGCTTCAGGCTCCTGATTGCAAGAAAAATAACATTTATGGTCACACACATCCCATAAAAGAAAATAAAAATTCTCAAACAACCATAATGGTGATGAAACACAAACATTGGAAAAAAAAAAGTACTGTTCCTCCAGTTTGAAATTGAATCACAAGAGAAGCCTCGAGTCTTTGACCCAAACAAAGATAGCTGTGGCTATTGTTTGTTCAATGGAGGTCACACATGGCTTATAAAATCTGAATATTAATATTTATCTTGGATCAGATTTTGGAAATGTGTTCAGTGGTGATGCGAACTGTCCCAAAACTCAACCTTTTTTTTTTCTTAAGATATTTTTGTTATTTCTACAAAAACAGTGGTGCACTCTTACTCAAATCTGAAGTCTGATTCCTTAAACATAAAAGGGGAGAATAAAATAAGAGGCGCAAACACTTGAGTCAAAGTGAAGGTCATACTTTGATGAATCCGAAGCTTCAACTGTGGGCAGTTTCTTCATTAAGATGCCAGGCAAACAGGATGTTAACACCACCTGCATGAGGGATGTGTGACACCGTTTCATCACTAATATCTCTGTATCTTTGTGTCTTTGCTTTGAAGAGTTTCTGCTCAGCTGGAAAACTCATCATCGCTCCACATTGTTCTCTTCATCTCTCTTTCTCGTTAACCCCCAACCTCAGCCACTGTTTCTCCTTGCCTCGCTCCCTTTTCCTCTTTAAGGTTGTTTCCCAGGCTGGGCCAACAGGAAGTGAGCACAATGTGTTAGCTCCCTCTTACGATAACACAGACAGGAAGGGGCGGGAGCAACCTCCCAGATGGACAGGAAGTTGACTCTAGTGTTTGGTTTAACTGATTAGAGGACGGAGAAAGAGAGAGAAAGAGATATATGGTAAGGCAAACAAGGAGGGCAGGAGAGACGGACTGAGAGTGAGATGGAGGAACGGGTTACTCTAAGTATATATGTGAACCCAACAGGAAGGCATTCAATGGGCTTCCAGCTATTGTGTCCAGCGTTTATCAAATGACATTCCATGGAGGCCAGGGTTTTAAAGAAACAAGTTCAAGTCCAAACAAAACAGAATAAACAGGAGAATAAATAAACTTCATTCTCTAAACTGGAATGAATTACATTTAAAAAACAATGGGATTGTCCAAATGACACGTGGCTATGTCTTCAACTGAGTTAAACATGGCTCGACAAAGTTTGTAAAGACTGCATTGTCAATGAGGCTTGTTTGTACAGAGAAGGCGACTCCCAACAATAAAGTAAACTTATTCATAAGGTGTCACAAACAACAACGAGTGACCATTACCACTATGAGCTTCAATAAACTACCTTCTTGCTCAGAGCCTTGTTTTAAACATCTCTCCAAAATGTCTAAAGTTAATGTTTAAATGTTAAAAAAGCTCTCGACCAGGGCGTCTAAAGCCTTCTTCCAAATGGCCAGAGTGGAAAAGGTTGTGAGAGAAGTAGTTCCAAGCCAATGAAAGGTTAAAAGCTTACTTTCTTGATTACAGTACTTTTTTTCTCTGTAGAAATCTTACAAAATCTTCTGGAGATTGTCGAAACATTGGACCTGGGAGTTTTCACTCTGACAGTGGTTGAAAAAAGGATGAAAGGTTAAAGTTATTCGAGCCACCTCAGAGCCATCACTACTGCCCGACTGGCTGCTTTTGCCACTCATTGTTTCCTGAGCTGTCTGAATGACTTTTGTTCTAGCAGACCTCTGAGAATTGAGCTTTCATCTCAACAATAACTGTGATGATGGCTCCTGTCAAATAAGCCCAGGGAACGTGCCGAAATTCTGTCTGAGCAGCAGCAGTAGGGCCATTTCCTTTTTGTCTGCTCACTTGTCTGTTGTCTCTTCACTCTTCAGTGGAGAAGATAGCCGGATAAATTGACAAAAATGACTCACTTAGAAAAAGACTCCTTATTCATTGCAAAGTTTCTACCAAGAAAAAAACCACCTCAGAGCCGAATATCTGTAACTTTTGAATTATCTTGTCTTTTTGACAATGTAAAGAACTGCTACAAGCACACAGATTAAAACCGCAGAAAATATCACAAGACCATTTCATAAAATATCGCACTGGCCATCCCCGACTGATGAGTTTTCCAGGACTGAACTCTAATTTTTTGGTATTTATGAAAAAATAAACACAACTGGCATCTCGCTCTGATCACACAAATCAAACGTCTAAGTTTAAACTCCTGTGGCTTCTCAAGTTGTTTCCTCAAACAATAAAACCCTCAAACACAAACCCAGTCATCAACTTGAGATCAGAAATGGAATCCCTCTTCCCGTGTTCTCACTTTGTTTGTGCCACTTTTGACAAACATCAAAAATAACATCAGAGTTTGAATTGATTTCAAGCTGCTCAAACAAAAGGGGAAGAGTAAGACAGAAAAGGAAGATAAACATATCAGATTAATGAAACGATGATTTGACATGCACCATTTGGTATCCCCAGTAGGAACACTAACATCTATATCAAAATTTTAACACAAGTGTAGATATTTAAATACGTCTTTTTCTAAATGATGAGCTGATGTTTTGAAGTATTAGTCACCCATGATTCAATTTAATGCATAGTTTTTATATTTAGTTTTTGTCGCAAATTAAAGCACTTTCCCACGTGAAGATGTCCTATTTTAGTGTAATCATATATGAAAGAAGAGGAATAGTTGGCAGATGCATGTGGGTATGGATATAAGCAGGTGCATAAAAAGGAGCAGTAGCATTAAAAGATACAAGGTAAAAACCTTTAACTGTGACACAGACACTGTTGTAAAAAGGGGATGCAAAATGGCACTAAATGAAGAAGCTGTAACAAGTATTGAAAGAAATGAAACATAAAGAATTGAAATAACTGAGTAACATTGTTGGCTAGCTGTAACCTGAAAAGCCCATCAATCATCTAAGGAAAAATCTGATTGGCTACATTGCAGAACAGATTTTTCTGATAGGATGTTTAGATTTCCTCAATGAATGGGTTATGAAGTCAAACATCATTCAATTACAGTTGTGCAGGGATAAAAGGCATCCTCAAGCAAGGATCTCATGCTCTCATAAACGCTCAAGCCTCTTTTACATCCTGGACCGAGTTAGTTTTCACTCTCTCCTATGGTGTCCTGTCCTGGTGTTACTTCAAAAATCCTCCAAACATCTCTCAAGAGGAGATAAATTGCACCAAAAGTAGACCTCTCAGAACAAAAACAGCTTGTTTCAACTTGTTGGAGTTTTTCTTCCAAGTATCAAATGAAGCTCTTGCTTACAGTCTGTTCAGTGCGGGTTGGGGAAGGTTGACAAACTAAAGGTTGCATTGAATTACACACAACAATGAAAGTTAGATGTTTTTGTACTGGAAACGAGCACGCCCTGATTCTGTTTTCAGAAGCTAGAGAAGTCTTTGGAGAACACAGTTGTCTGCTTGATCAAAGCTCCTTTTCCAGAAACACATCGGACAGCCTAAAAGCCTGGCTCTGTGTTTGTAGGTGTGTTATATTTACTGCATGCTTCTGGCTTTGAGTGGGTGTATTTCTATGGCTGTTTTCAATCTGAGTATGTGTGTGTATTTTGGCATTATATGTGCTTACAAGCAGACAGTCTCCATCAGTATTGATGGTAGAACTCTGGCTCATCCACGCCGTACAGCTCAGCCAGGGTCCTGAACCTCGGCCCCCAGTCGCTCAGGAAGTCATAATCCACATTCGAACCACTGGAGGAACTTTCCAGAGAGCTGAGACTCCCGGCTAAAGACTCGGGTCCCTCATAGCCGTAGATGTGGAGAGTGTCGTATGGGAAGCCATCTCTGTCATGATCTGCCTCGTCTTTCTTCACCTCGATCATGGCAGCCATGTCGCCCTTGCAGGCTGTGGGTTGTGGGTGGTGTAGGGGGGCTTTCTGGACCATGGCATAGAGAGAGGGGTGAGGGTGGTGGTCCGGGTGGCGGAGCAAAGAGCCGTCGTTGCAGGCAGAGGAGAGGATTGAAACATCATAGCTGAGAGAGAGAAAAGCTGCATGTTAGCATTCAAAGATCTTGTACGCTTTTAAACCTAACACTTCTGCAATGTTTTTATTCTCCATTAAATGTTTAGTTCCAGGAGGTTGTCTCAGTCGGCTGAATCTTGTCTGTTTTAGACACATATTTGAGAGGGAACAAAATTGTTCATAAGATCGTAAAATGTAGTATTTCATCCTATTTCATTATGTTTCACAATAAGAGAAGTATTGCATGTATTTAACAGAATGAGAATAATAAGTCAACAAAACATTTCTTCTGCAGCCTGTCATCTGTCACTTTGCAGATGTTCCTCAAGCCACCATATTTTGACAGCCTATAGTGTGGGGCTGTCAATATCTCAAGTGTACAGGATTATGTATGGATTTAATACTACTTAAATATGGATAAGATTAGACTCAGATTAAATAAAACTTTAATGATTTCTTTCGGATAAAGTGGGTCAGGAAATTAACAGATGCAGCAGAGTAAATAAATATTGCAGTTTTATGTCGAGAGAGTTGCATGTAACCTACAAAGAAACATGAATTTGAAGAAGTATGTTAAAATGAACAGCTAATAAGTTTGTTGTAAGTGAATACTGCTTTAATCCTGCATTAAAAATGATGCTTTACTTTAATCAGCTTTAGTGAGTTCTTATTAATCAACGGATCATCAAAAAAAAAGCAAGTTCATGTTAAGAGGAGCATTCATGGCCACACTGGCAAAGCTGAAAGGATGAGAAAGAAATGAGTACATTGAATTTGATCAACATGGACTTATTGAAAACATTTTTGAATCTTGATTCACTATTAGACACAAATGTCATGAATAATATTTCTTTTTTCTATTAGAAAGGTTTTTTTTCATGAAGAGTCCTTGAGAATGAAGGAAATGAATCATAACAGGTGAGCTCATTTCAGTTATTTCAGAGTTTCAGGGAAAAAAAAAGAAAAGTCTCTTGGACATTTTTTCATCTTTATACCCATTAGTGTCCATCTCTCCTCCTCCCTCCTCATCATATGTGACGAGCTGCTCGTGAATCTCCCCGCTGTTCTTCATGCTGGCCAGAGAATCCTTCTGGTAGCGTTTCCTCATCACAAACAGGATCACAATGACTGAAAAGCACAGAAGAGGAAGGTTTGTTATTAAACATATTTATAATGTGTAGGTTTTTAAATACAGAGCCAGCCAAGACAAAGTTAAAATTATCTGTATCTTTTACAGAACAAGGATTGTGCTTTTGTACAGCCACTGTAGAAAATCAGAACATCTCTGTTCAAGACAAAATTTACCACATCTCAATTTGTTCTACTTTGAAGTCTGATCTTGTGAAATTAAAGCCCCCAAAAAGCCTTTGGGAAAATCATAACCTCAGGATAAAGTAGCAGATATACTCAGGCCCTATATAGACGTGTATTTTAGTGTCAAAACCCCTCAAACTGTCCAGAAATTTTCCTTTCTGGTCTTACATTTCTACAACTTTAAATAACATGAGAGAAAAATTAGGCCACAAAAAGCACAGCAAAATAAGAATGGGGGCAGGAAGCAAGTAAGGGAAGTGGAACACTAATGAGGGAAAGCGACTAGAAAACAGAGCAGGAATGCGAAGAGTAAATGAGGAGTGGATGGTTTAAGGTGTCTGAGGATTCGCCTCGAGCAATCAAACCTCAAATGAATCTACTCAACCAGAGACAAACAGATCCAACAAAAAGAGAGAGAAGAGAGTGGAACGTACGAAACAGGAAGAGAGATTCAGTAAATACAGGATGGTAAGTGGAAACGAGGATGAGAAAACAAGGCGGGAAAGAAAGGAAATGGAAGAAAAGTTAGACCTGAAGAACGGCAGAGAAGTAAACAATGGAGAAACAGAGAAAGAGGGGGTGAAATTGGGAAACAGATTAAAGGAAGTAAGAGAGAAAAGACAACAATATACGGATAAGAGTCTTAAGGAATTGAATCCCTAAAAAATTCCCAACCTGACTTTTTTTTCACTCTTCAAGTAACAAAGACCTTGAGCAACTATGGGAATTTTAACTACTGTCCGTTAAGAGAACAGGTGGAAGTAGCAGAGGAAGAAGGAGTTGGTGAACAGAGGCTCTGGTGTACTTCCTTCCTGTTAACTGAGGTCATGCTGGTTTCTTATCCAAAACTTTAACTTTAACTAACAGTGAGGAAGTGAGACATGGCTTACATCCAGCTTAACCTTAACCACAAAAGCAGTTTTCTTTGTGTAATTTGAGTCCAGGAAACACTGAGAAATCATGTCATTCTATCTAACTTGTTTTTGAGATCAAGGGGATGTAGCTTAGTGGTAGAGCGCATGCTTCGCATTTATGAGGTCCTGGGTTCAATCTCCAGCATCTCCAGTTCTTACTTTGCAACTAAAATGCTGCTCAGATCATCCACATTAAAAGTTAGGAAGTGGTATATATGGAATTTAATAACTTTCACAGCACATGAAAACGGATTTCCTCCCGTCAAGAAAGAAGGAAAAAGAAAAAGCGGAACGAGCGCTGTGCATTTTTGGAAACAGTACGCGAGGAAGACTGGTCCGATGCATACTGTGAAATTTTCCCAAATCAGTAGACATCCGGGGAGTTTTGGCTTACTGCAGATTTTGCTCTTGTTCACACACTGCTTACTACATACTGAATTTTGGCCAAATCAGTACGTACTGCTAGTATAGTAGGCGGTTTCGGAAACAGCCTTCATCTAAATGATTCCTAAACAGTTTACATGTTATATGAGGGGGTTCGAACTGAACTCCCAGCTGTCTAATACTCCTGGACTAATTCTGGCATAAAAAAGCATCCCCTGACACTATGCAGAACCAGCTCCTTCTAGCTCTGTGCCAACATCAGAGGCACGTCAAAAATTGATTGACTTTGGAGGCCAAACTGGAGAAGTGCCTTTAGCAGGGTTGGCATGAAGTTTATGTGCAGATACATTAATGAATGGCATTTACCTTTTTATACCCACTGAACACACTTTAACTACTAAGGATAACTCAGCCACAATGTGTTTTTCATTCACTTTAAAAAACAACGTATGAGAAAAACAATGTTCAACTCCAAGTAGCTAAACATTTCATGACTAAAAAATAAGATTTTTGTACAAAACATAATTTAAAAAAATACCCAAAAATTATAAGCCAGACTGAAATGCAAAGAAAGCTTGGCATCTAGCAACCTTTTGCAACACAGCCCAAATGATTGATTCTAACGCCTCTGATAAGGCAAATAGCCAATCATGCTTTAGAACTTTAGAGTTTAGAGTGGCCATTGTGGTGGCTGATCACATTTCAAGAGGGCAATGACCTCACCTGGCCACGTTTAGACCCACCCCTGGCTAACAGAGGCAACAAATACAGCAGCATCAGTTACTTTTACAAAATTTTGCATCCATGTGAAACATTATCTTTCTTATAATATGAGATTTTTGTTCTTGTTATACAGTAGAGTTTTTGCACAGTAGTCAGAGGGTCATTGTCCTCGAAATAGTTCCACATCTCTTGCCATATGGTCTGATGCTCAATCAATTCAGTGTCTCTCCCCATTCCCCCTTCTTTCTTTCCATCAATATGTAGCTAGCTGTTCCCCTGAGTGCCTCTACCACAGTGATGAGTGAATTTGCAGAATTTTTCTTTTGCATCATTTATGTATTTACAGCGTGTTCGCTATGAATCTTGGACTTTGCATGTTTTTTAAGTTGGCAGTGTTTCTGATTTTAAGTGTACTTCTGAAACCGTAAAACCTTTGGGCTTTTGCAGCATTCGTCGGCCATGATATTTATAAATCATCTCTGTGCTCTTACAAAAGATTTCACTTGTTGTGTAATATGCAGGAGTCATGCATCAAAAGAAGTGAAAGGAATGAGAATGAAACCCCGGACTAGTTTGTCTCCTGCTTGTCAATGGCAGTGGGCCTATACTGGAATTTGGTCATAACAGCCAAATGTTAACTTTTGGTCATTTTCTTTTATGCTAAATGACAAAGAAAATGGGGTCTTTGGAAAAGCACGAGAGATAAGGTCAGAGGTGGGCAACAGATCTTCAGGCCAACAGAAGAAAAAACGGTTATTCACATAACCTTGAACCTGCAAGTAAAATTCCAAATTCTTGATCACGTTTGTTTCCCAACTTGATGTCAGAACTAATAAAGGAAAAAGGGTAAAATAAACGAAAAAACGTATGTCTTTTTCTTGCAGTACAAAAATTAAAGAAAAGGAAGAAAAAGAAAAAAAAGAGAAAAAAAACCAGGGAGAATCAATGAGTGGGTAAAGGAAGGAGGGAACGGGTGAATCTTGGGCCAAGGATATCAGGAGAGGAGACAGATGAGGAGAGGAGGGGATACATTTGACATTAGATTACGCCCCAAGCCTCGGTCCTGATATGAACCTCTTTCTCTCTCAGCGGACGGGCAGCATTAGCCATGCCTTTTAGATGAGGCCGAGCAGGACTAATTTAAGTTTGCCTGGGAAACCAACAGATTAATCTTTTACAACACATGCTCTGCAGTTTAATAAGCTCTGGAGATATCAGACTTAGAGGGACGAGAAAGGAGAGAAAAAAGACCTTTCTTTGTACAAAAACGACTGAGAAAAATTTCCTTTTCGCATGTCAAACCAGACTTCTGGTGAGAAAATGCGCTGGTGAATGGGGAGCGTGGTAAATTGCTTTGGGCCCAGGCAGATAATGACAAGTGCATTAAATAGTTAATCTGGCCAGCGTTGGGGGGTGTTTGATAAAGAGCGAGAGAGAGAGACGCAGAAAGAGGGAGAGAGGGAAACAGAGAGGGAGACAGAGAGACCCAGAGGGGGAGAGAAGGAGGAAGAGAGAGATGGAGGGAAAAAAACGTAGGGGTAAAGGCGCGATAGTGAAGGAGTGTATTAATAGTTAATAGGTTGAGTGTTTGGTGGTGTTTGATAAGCAGACGGCACCTAAAGAGCTGATAAACTCTCCTCATTACCACTTCTATTCTTCTGCTGCTTTTTCCCACAATTCTCCTCTTCAGGGTCTCTCTTTAACCTCTTTCTGTCTCGCTCTGTCACTCAGTCTGTCTCTCTCCACCTCAGCTCTCACTCGTCTCTCGTCTGTTTGCGTCTGTCTCACACCCTCCCATATCTAAGTCTAGATATAAGTTTTTTTTCCCTGTGTCACTCCGCCTCCGTCCGTCTTAATCTTTAAGTTGTCTTTGCCTTTTTCTTCCTCAGCACTTCTCATCCCTCTTGTTTGGCCAACTATCTCCGGCGTGCCTCTCATCCAACATGACAAGTGTCTCTTTTTCCCCAGAAAAAAAGAAGCAGGGGGCGAAGGTATCAAAGAGAATATTGAGCTCACAACCGCAGGCATTATTTCCACATCCGCCACTGCATTATTCATAAAACCAACAACAAAGGGAGGGGAACTGCTCCCCACGAAACACAAACCTTATTTATCGCACAGCAAGGGCAAGTGAGTCTGTGCACATGCCCCAATCACTCATTGCTGGCATTTTCTGTCTATCATTGATGTCATCTTCATGAAACCCTCTCAGAGAATAAAGACTCTGCATGTTTTAAAAAGGTATTTTGCACCTGTTTGTTAACAGACTGTCAAACAACAAAGAATAAAAGTACAAATCTATTTCCCAAAATTATTTTCTGCTCTCAATCCCTTGGAACAATTCACTAATGCCCATTCATTATCTCCACATCCACCCCAAAACAAACAAGCAAGCAGGCCAGAAAGTGACACATTTTATTTTTCTGCTTGTTAGGAATGCACTCATGTTTGATAGCAATTCAGATTTGTTTACTCCCAACAAACTTCCATCTTTCATCTCCAAAAAATAACTTCAAAGTTTGTTCTCTCAAACCCCAGTTTCAGAATTCAGACTGAACAAACAAGTCTGTCGACCAAATGAACAGGCAACAATGTTTTTAAAATACTTTTTATGGAAAATTAAACCAAATTAAAAAGCAGTGTTTCACTGTTCTCTACACTTGAAAAAAAGTGTTGCTAGGTTAGACAGGCTTAAAAAAATGAATATGCATAAAATGGCTCCACCTCTGCAGTTGAGGCAGTGTTTATGAGCTTCAATAGAGCAGCAAAATAACCTGAACGGTTAGCTCTAGTAGTGGCTAAAATAGTCTCTAAACAGCAGCTTAAAACACACTGAGTCTCAAGGTGTGGTAGTGATTGTATAAAAGAGGAGGACTTGGTTTAAAACTCTAAGATCATGCCCTAAACCTGCATTCTTTTTAATCATTCTTCACATTGCTTCAGCATAAACCGTTCTGGTTTCTGTTTTAGTACGTTTGTAGACCAAGTAGTATTGGACAGTCATATATCAGTAGGCTTTGGTGTATGCAAAAAAATGAGTCTTTGTGTAGAGTAAAAGCAGGCAGAACGCACACTGCTACTAGAACGTGCGACTTTAAAGGTGGTGGCAATCTGACAACAATTTAGTCTCTTTAAACATATCTGTATGTAAGTGCAGCTCACAAACCATATCAATATCAACACGTTTACTTTAAGCAACAGCTCAGCCTGTCACTGTGGTGTAAAAGCCAATCAGTTGTTACATTTCCTGACTCCCTGGAATGCATCACGATTAATGGATCCAACCTCCATTCAGCAAACAAACATTTTAAAAGTTGTTTTCTTCTCCTCTTGAAGACAGGCCAGCCAACATGCTTTTTTACTTTTTACTCATCTCTATCGTAATGTTGTTATATCTGCAAACTCAAGACCCAAAAACTGTAATCAAATGATGAGAAAATAGTTTTCTTTCCAGGCTCAAACATGTAATGTACTGTCTCTTGATGTAATGAGACAGTTGTATCTACTCTGGGAGCACTCCAGGGAATTTAATGGACCAAAAGTAATGGGGTTTAAGAGTGCAATATAATAGATGCGCAGAAAAGAAAGTCCTGGCTGCTTTCTACGTTGGAATTACTGAAAAGTTAGCACCTTTCCCCAGAGGCATGTATCAAATAGTCAGACAACGATGGGCGATGATTGTCGATAGGATCTGAGATCAGTTACAAATGTGCTTTGTAACGTCATGATGTTCATTTTGTAAATTAAGGTCCAATTTACAGTAAAATCAGTGATCAAGGAGGTGACACTTTCTGCCTAAGCTCCCCTGTGATTGACAAGTCACTACCACTACAATGTTTCAGGTAAGAATCACAGGCATAGGCAAACATTCTCTCATTCAAATATGGTTTTAACAGTACTACAAGTATGTTTGTGGTTGTAGACTAACTTAAACTAACCCAGACTTTTGTTACATCACTTGAGGCACTTTATCAGATACAACCCAGCTCCCTCTGAGGTCATAAAATACTTTTTACAACTTTTATCCCATTTGCAGTTGTCCCCTATCCCACGATACCCACTTACAGGCTTTGATGTGTGACCTTATTTGAGTTCCCTTCTCACATGCTCTTTAATAAAAAAAGAAGTGCATCAGATAGTTCCTTAGGCACTCTTAAGTCAAGAAAGAAAAAGAGATGGTCTTTACCCATATGAAAATCCCAAGATGAGTTCTGAAATGAGCTAAGAAGCTATCAAAAATGGAGACAAAGAAGTTAAGAGAAAAAATGTAAACTTACCCAGTATGGTCAGTATGCAGAGCAGAATGGCTATTAGGGCATGAACGCTGACTCCCATCCTGCGAGCACCAGCTTTGCACTGAGTAGGAATCCTCCTGGCATCACATCGGCATGACTACAAAAAAAAATCCATTGCATGTTAATTTATTGACTTACAAAGCAGTGTTCATTACTGTATGTCCATCCAGTCAATATGTGATTAAATATTCTGCTTTCTCTTATCAAAGCTGGTTATTTTAAAAAAGGAATGTAGCTATTCATTGATCTTTTAAACTCTCCTGTGGAAATAAATCTAAAGCAGTTCACTTCACTACACCTAACACAAAAGAACATTCAGACCTTGATTGCTAGTTTGGTGATGCTGGTCTGGATGGGTTGTCCTCCATCACTGATGCGCACATCCACGCTGTAATCCTTGGGGTCATCAAGGCTGAATGGCCCCTGTTTCACCATGATGTCAGCTGTGCTGTCTAAAGAAAGATGCAGATTAACAAACAGTGAGGGTCCAAAATATCACAACCACCTTACTACACAGATGTACCTTTCCTTTATGTAAAATCTGTGTCCAATTTGTCTGACTCATCACAACTTTTCTCTGTAAAGCGGATCTAATGTTCACCTGCTTGGAGTATAGAGACTTTAAAATCTATTTATACAGCTGGTGCCTGCTCCAAGGATAAAACAAGATACAAGAACAAGAGGAGAGTCGTTACATAAAGGCACGCTGATCACTTGTGATTATCTGTCAGTTTGGTGCATTTAGGATTTTAGTCATTTGGGATTATGGATAATGGCAGCACCTTAAAACCTGAAATTGGGGCGTCCTACATGAGCAATTGTTAGTAAGGCTTAAATAGAGGCAGCCATGTACTTTTGTTGGCTTTATCTGATAGAGACGTCATGGCTGGAAATCCTGTGCAAAGACATTATACTGCAGACCCTAATCTTTTCGCTGTAATGTGGTCAGTGGGTGGCCAGACAGATTTTAAAAGTCAAGAGTCAGAAAATGCAAAAAGCTCAAAGTCCAAGAGCACCGAAACAGATTGGAACAAATCAGTCCAAGAATAGAAATAAAGAAAAGTTGAAACATGTTGAGCATTGAGTAGTTCTGAACAACAATACAGTCATTAGTCAAACCCCTGGCAGGCAGGCGTTTCCTGCTGAGACGATGGGGGGAACCTTTCTCCACAATATCCCACCTCCGACGGAATATCAGAGAACACAATGGCAGGAAAGACCCTCACGAACACTCTAACATACCTAGACACACTCTGGTAAACCCTCAGACAAAGAAACATGCAGTATCACTCTGGTTTAAGGGCAAGTTTGAATGAAAACAACATGGGTGTTGCTGACGTTTGCACTTTGGGTTCAGATTATATCAGTCATTGGAAAAGAGGAACGGTAAATCACTTGGCCGAAGAGACTCAGCCTCCCTGATAAAAATTACATCTTTGTCACATGAACTCTGCCTCCACCCCTCAGGGGCCCTAGATATCCATCCAAGAAACGGTCCTTTTAGCAGAATGTGTTAATTTCCTCCATTCAACCCTCCTGTTATGTTGCGGGTCAAATTGACCCTTTTTAAAGTCTATTTTAGGCTATATATGCCTTCCAAACCAGCTAAATACAGCCTAAAATTCTGGGCAGCATGTGACAGAAGAGGCATCGGGTTAATTTATCAACATCACTTCGTAAAAAAAAATAAAAATAAATAAAAATGTAAAATACAATAAACAAAAATCCATGTCATGTAAAACTATTGTATTTATATTTAGGGCTTTCCAATGTACATTGAAAAACTTTTAACATTAATCTTAATTAAAAAGTGAGTGAGTTATCCTCATTGAACGATGATCTGCGATAAATAAAGAACACCAATGCACTAAATCTTGATTTAAATGGTTAGTAATGCAGTTAAAAATTTGATTTAAAAAAACGTATATTGGGATTTCTTGGGTTCTGAAACTTTTGGATAATTGAATAATCCTCGGGTCAAATTGACCCAGGAACATTATTGCTGTTGCAGAGAAACGAACATAACAGGAGGGTTAAAAAAGCTAGAGTAAAAGGTTGTTTCATTTAGTCCACGTAGCTGAAGTTATTGTCAGATATTGTGGACCTCGTCTCTCCACTCACAGGCAGCAGGCTGCACACCGGTGGAGTATTCAGGTGTTATGACGGAGGCCGATGAAAGCCTGGTGTGGCAACTTGTTTAACCTTTTATCTCAGTCAATTTTCATCCATTTGAGATGTAAATCCACCACATTTCATTGAAATTAGATTTATTTTCCAATAACAACCTAATAGCATTTCATTGTTATTTATTTAAAAAGACAGCCATAAGTTAAAGTTACAGCAATGTCACAACAAACATGACTTCCCTTTAATTTAGTTTTCTGTGTAAGTTTATTATGACTGTTTTATGATAAGTGTTGCAAGAAAGCTTAAAAAAAACTTCTGGTGTAAGACACACTCATGTTGTATCTGAATAAAGATACAGATATTCTTTGGTTGAACAGATATTAATACAGACACAGATAATGATCTCTCTGCACATCCCTACAAAATATACCCTTCGCCACAAGCCATTTTGTGAAACTTCTGCCCAACTAGATCTGTCCCGCATCTCTCTCTATAGAGATACAAACTGCCTCTTGAAGCAACAACATCACAATAACTGTTTGTCAGACACTTCAAGAAAGAAATGGGCTTCCATGGCTCAGCAGCTGTTACAAGGGTTAGGTTGAGTGGAGTCAAGGACGCTGCTGCTGGACTGTGGAGCGGTATTTGGCTCTAGATTATCCAAGGTTTGGTGGATTTCAGGAGGGCCACACCTACCTGACTGCACAGTGCCAATTGTAAAGTGGAATAATAGTTCTGGGCTCAGGGTACTGGTAAGGCCCTTCATTGGGGTACAAATAATACAACAAAACGGACCAGTATCTACTCAATGATTGATGACTGGAAGTGTTCTTCAAAACATTTTTTATATTACATTTAGTTTTTATGATTTATTTATAGAGCACCTCTCAAGAACAGAGGTCAGAAGGTGCTTTACAACAACAACAATAGAAAAACATTAAAAGGGCAAAACAGAGATTGCAAATACATACAAAAACATGACATAAAAAACAGAAAGATTAAACAAAGGTCTGTCTAAAGAGATAGGTCTTCAACTGCTTTTTTGAACCTGTCAAAAGTGTCCACAGTTCTCAGTTCCAGAGGGAGACTGTTCCAGAGTTTAGGACCAACAACCTGGAAAGCACAGTCCCCTTTAGTTTTTAACCTGGTACGAGGCACAACCAATAAACCCTGATCAGAGGACCTCAGAGACCTGCTGGAGTTATAAGGCTTTAGCAGCTCCCTAGTGTACACTGGAGCCTGTCCATTTAGCGCTCTGTACACAACAACAAGAATTTTGAACTGGATCCAACATTTGACTGAAAGTTAGTGCAAAGAAATTGGGATCAGTGTGACATGAGATCTCCTAGATGATTTGGTCAACAGTTTAGCAGCAGCATTTTGGACCACTTGTAGGCGGTTCAAGGATGCATTGCTAAGACATGTAAGAAAAGGATTACAATAATCCAAGCTAGATGACAGAAAAGCATGTATAATCTTCAGCTCAGCTGTGGACACAAAAGGTCTGAGTTTGGCGATATTTCTTAATGATTAATATTAATTCATAATTAATATTTCTTTTAGTGATAAAAAGAAGAACGTACCAAACCATTTACATGCTGGTCCAGGCTAAGGGCCTGGCCTATTTAGACCCCTATATTGCGTAGGGCAGGTTTAACTGTAGAGGACAAAAACCCAAGGCTTCTCTTTACCTCAAGAACAACACAGTCAGGAGTTGTAGTATATCAACTCTAATGAAACAGACCAATTAAATTGTTTCATATTGATCCCGTGGTGCAGCTGAATTTGATATAGTCGAATTATATATAAGCAGACAAAATTTCAGCCAATTGTGCACTTGAGCTACATTGGGGTTCAGTTTGTGGAGGGCTGTTTACTTTTCCAGCCTCACTTTGCCCCTGTGGACAAAGTGAGGTCCATTAGACATGGCTGGATGAGTTCTAGCTTGTAGCTCATACCCCCCAACCAAAACTAAACACCTTAAGGAAGAATGAGAAAATAGGTTGCAAGCCAGAGCTCCTGGTTCAACATTGATACATCATTTCACAAATGCTTAATGAGAAAAAAATCCCTAATACTCTCCAAAATCCCATGGAAGTCTCTACTAGAGGAATGAAAGCTTTACTCTTTAGTGCACACGGTTTAAGGATGTTTAAAAAAAGCTTTTAAAAAAAAAGTGAGAATCAGGTGCCCACTGACTTTTTATTATTTGGTGAAGTAGGTTTGCTAACTGCCAATCTGTTGGCTCATTTGCTTGGTGGCTAGGGGAACAAAAAGTTCATCCATCTCTCAGATGGAACCCTGAACCTACTCTCGAGCTAATTGCATGTGAAGATACTCCTGAGAGAAAGTGAGAAAAGTTGTTTCTTGCAATTTGGGTTCAAAGCGTCTGACAACCAAATTTGGTTTGTACAACCACCTCATTGGGATCAGTTTTCTGAAACAACATGTAGTTGCTAAAGGTGTGTGTGTGTGTGTGTGGGAGGACATGGCTACAGATGAAGCCTTAACTAACTGAATAAAAGATGAAAACAGCTTCTGTCCTCCCTTCATCTCCTGCTCCTCCGTCGTTTGAATTCATGTCTATATTGTCTCTCTGGATTTCTGTCTCTTTCTCACTGTCCTCTCTCTGTTTCCTTTGTTCTCTCCATTTCTCTTTTCATGCATCTCATTAGTCTCCTTCACTCTTCCTTTCTTTGTCTTCCTCCTCCTCCTCCTCCACCTCCTCCTCCTCTCTCTTGTCTGTTTGGTATTAATGCAGCAAGCTTCATGTAGCCGCCTGATCCCAACACCGAGTCCTGTCACTTCTGTGAGCAGCTACACTGTCTGCTGAAGAGTGTGTGTAAGTGTGTGAGTATGTGTGTGTGTGTGTATGTGTGTGTGTGTCAGGATCCCATATTGAAAGCATGGTTGTTGTTTTTTTTTGTTGCAAGTTTTAAAGAGCTGGTAGTCGATGAATATTTTAAAAACCCTCACTTTGCAGCTCTTGTTGCATGTATGTGTGTGTTTGAGTGTGTAAGTGATGAGAGATGCTGTGAGAGGAGTTTTGGGGGGCACAGCGCTGATCCACAGGGGAGAGCAGAGGTTCACATGGACAAACAGCACTTATCAAACAACTCTTCACCTCCTTCTCCTTTCCCTCTTTCCTCCTAGTTCTCCTTCCTCGTCTCATCTGTCAATAAAATCTATCTTTTTCGTCTCTGTTTCTCTGCTCCTACTCTTACCCCTTTCTTCTGAATATTTCATTCAACCGTTCGTCTTTCTGATGTCATCTTTCCTTCTTTTATCATGTCCTAGTCTCATCTCCTCCTCCACATCCTCATTTCTTCTTTTATTCCCTTATCCCTTGTTCTTTCTTTCTCCCTCTTGTTTGACCTCCTCTCCCATTTATTTTTCGTGTTTGTGCATCTTCCCCCTGCTCCCCTTTCTCTTGTCTCATGTCTTTCTTTTCTTCCCTTCCTCTTCCGTTTTTGAATGTTTGCTCTACATTATCTCTCATGTCTTTCTCCACTCATTTACATTGCCTTTCTTCTTTTACTTCTCTTACAGCTCTCTTTTTTTTCTCTTGTTTAGCACCCTTCCTTTTTCTCTCACCATTTTATTCCCCCCTCTCCTCACCTCAACAACATCTCACTTTAATATTCGCCCTCATCCTGATTCCTGATCTCTCCCTCTTACCCCCTTTTTATCTTTTCTACCACCTCTGCCTCATCTCCCTCTCTCTCTCTGTCTCTCTCTCCTTCATCTCGCTCTTCCTCCTCTCTGTCGGTTCAACATGTCATCCCTCCAGGCACTAGCAGTGAAGAAAATGGATAAGGCAAGTTCATGCCTTTTTTCCCTCTGTTTATCTTCCTCTCAGTATGTTTCCAGTCTCACTTAAATTAAATAGTAACACTTCACCTAAATCTTTCATCTGTCTACCTTGGGCTTTCATCTATTCACTTTTAATATTTGACTGGAACAGTTGGGAAGACTTTTCCTATTGCTTTCATTTATCATAAGAGCATGTGATGATCAAAAATAATGAAAAATGCCATTTTGTGTTTTAAGTTATATATCCAAAATAGTCTTTGGAAATCTGACGCAACAGAGCGCCAACCTTTGCCTAAATATCAACGTGTGGATCAAAGAAAATTTCTATGCAGAGCTCACACCTTTACTCGTGTCACTGTCTGTGTATTCAAGCTGACACTGTTAACTTGTACAATTTCATCTTCAACATTTTTACTCACAAATGACATCATATCCTCTGACTTTAGACACTGCTTTCAATTTAGAGTAATGTGCCTCAGTGAAAGGAAGCTAAGAACTGCACACTGTTCTCATTGGCCATTAAATACCAATGCTCTGGCATACCAACCTGTATCTCATAAAGGCACACATGGTACCCTTAAGTATCCCTTGAGCATCTGTATGGGACCCATCAATCTATCACAATTTTCCTGTGTAAATACATTTGTGACAACTTTGGGAGTTTGGAGCAGCTGCTCTGGCCATCAAATATCTGTCCATTTAGGTGACATACAGAGAAACACAGTCTGTGGAGGGGCGACTTATCATTTTAAACCACAACCTGTTCTTTCCTTTACACAATCAAGTAGCTATATGTCTGGGTTTCTGGTTTAGCTACGTTGTTGGAGCATGTAAGACCCATGTAAGGAGGCCATAGTCCTCTTGGGATTGGTTGTGGGATTGGTTCCCGACAAAATTTAGTGCATGTAGTTCCCAACTCTCTCTTGAGCTGTGCTATCCAATACAGACTAACCCCCCCAAAATAATGTAAAATAAATAGCTGCCTGTCTGAAAATATATTACAAACTGCAACAGTTTTACAACCTTGACCTCATGTTAGGAAAAAACAGAAACAGATTCTACAGGGTGAATTGTGCATCTGTATGCAATGCTGAGGGACAGGACAGAGCACCATTTTTTATTAAACCTCAGGAGAGGTGCAATAAGATCCTCTGCTTTCTCAGCGTAGCAGTGATGGATGTAATTTGTTCTGGGTTTTTGTAATAGTCAGGATAGAAACATCCCTAGTTTTTTAGCTGGGAATAGCTGTATGCATGAAAGCCGTCCATGTGCAAAGCAAAAAGGTTGGGGCATGATCTGCTGTGATGCAGTCCCAGATCCTGTCTGCAGTCATCCGATGATTAGATATAATAAATATAAAACATATGACCTATTTTTAATTTCTATCTACAGATGTCTGCATGCAAGTGCAGCTAACAAACCACTCTTAGACATTGACTCTCAACACCAAATCTATTCTGTTTAGATTAAGATAAAGCTTTAGTTAATGTGGTTTCTCTTAAGGTTTTTCCCAAATTCTAAAACTGTAACACTGTACACAATAAGAACATGCATCATTCATAGACACTCCAGCTGAAAAGATGCCCTCATGGCGCAGTTTCCCAGCTACACTTGCAAATATTATCTTAGAGTGAAAAGCAGCACAGCAGCCCTGTGTGTGACATGTCTCTTTCACATTTTCAGCTGGGATGAGTTCAGAATACATAGAGAGTCATCTGCAAGTCCACTGAGCCACTTGCTCTCATTATTTTCAATATTTGCTGTTGTGCATTCTAGACAGCACTTACAGTCCCAGACAGGCTCTCTAAATCCCCCGTCTGGCTGGGAGAACCAAAGCACGCTTTGAGAAGTTAAAATAATTTCAACTTTCAGCAACAAAGCACTATGCCTCAAATGGAGTTTCAGTTGTTGCATAGCAACAAGTGCCAGGGCGAGCGCTTTCCTCTGAGCGCCATTTAGAGCAACAAGCAAGAAGAGAAAGGTAAATATGTGCTCGGTGCACACACAGACTTACTGCCGTAGTCTTTGATGGTGAAGTTAGAGCTCTCACTGGCCAGGCTGAAGCTGAAGGAGGCTAGCTGGTCGTCTTTATCTGTGGCTCTCAGCGTTCCTATCACCTGAGGAAAAACAAAATGTCTCAAATGCAGTCTCTTTTATATGTATACTGTTAATAAAATTGAAATTATATATGGGAAATAACACGTTTTTTTACTGTTTCAGTTTCAGTTAAGAATTTCTGAGACAAAAACAAATGTATGTTTGGTTTAGACCTTCAGACTGGACTTTCACTTTACATCAAAGGTTAACCTTACTGGATATGCATGTAGTAAACACATTATCCAAAGATACACCTTCTCTACTTGATTAAAGATTTGAGCTCTGGTGGTTAAACCTTTAACTTCCTTGGCAAAAACGTGCATATTTTTGGCAGAAAACCTTCGCATCATCCTGCAGCATTGCACATCAAACTGTTTCTAAACAGGAGGCCGGCACTTTGAACTTGCATGAATATGTTTTTGTTGGTTTGTTTGCTTGTGTTGCACCACTCCTGGGGTAAAGACACTAAAAACAGTAAATTAAGTCCATTATAACCATTTATGTCTGGATGTTTTTGTATGTTACAGCACATATTGTGCCATTTTCACCACGTATTTTAAGAACAGGCTAAACCCTTCGTATCACACTTCATTCTGGTAGTAATGTGCCTCTTGTTTTAAAAGACACAACATATATTGTGTGTGTATTATGAAGCAACTTTAACGTCAGTTGTCACTTGGAGCGAGGCTAATTGAATAAGCTGAATATAAATCATACAACTGAAGTGTTAGCCTGCTTAACATGCTGTGTTTTTTCTTACCATGTTAGTGAAGTCATTCTCACAGACGAAGATCTCATCGACAGCCAGCTGAGGTTTGTTGTCATTAACGTCCTGAACTATGATGTTAACTTTCACAAAGGACTCCAAACCTACAGAGGAGAATAAACAACACGTCATTTCCACCAAATCAATGACTGGTGTGCTTAAGAGCTGCTGATTTTCTAATTTCTAATCTGAACAGTTTCATATTTGGCTGATACAGAAACTATAGAACAGGACAAAATAGATTTCTTTTTTTGTGGCATTGTGTTTGCTTAATTTTCACCTTTGTCCTATATAGCAAATTTCAAACATTGCTTTTGTTATTTACGCTGTGTGCAGATCACTGGCGGTGCTTTGGCATGATGCTGGTCAGGTGTACGCATCTCTTCCTTAAATGAAACTGATTAAGGTCAAGTGACTCAAAAGAGATCTTTCTGAGAGCTTTATAATTGGCAGTTGTTTTGTCACACTAAAGCGGCTCTTACATTTATTATACATCACTGACATTCTTTGAATCCTCGTCTTTTGATGAATGTGAGAGCCTTTTTGCTGTCTCTTGCTCTGAGATTTTGAAACTATCTTTAGTTCAGTACATATACTGTATATCGAGGACCTTGTCAAGCTCAGGGGACCATTGTGTTCCTTAAACATCGTGACAAGCCACTAAAATAGATCTCTGGATTTCATTCATTGCTGGTCTAAAAATATACATAGTTTGGTTAAGAAGCTGCAAGTGAACAAAGAGGCCCTCTAATGTGATTTTCCTGCTTACTCTCTGCTTCCCGTGTGGGTCGACCAGGTGTTGTAGCAATATGTTAAACCTATAAAAATCCCCTGTTAAGGTGTCAAATCCCCAGCCTTCAATAAATCCAGAGAAACAATAGGATAACACACTGTCTTTTTTTGTGTCCCTCCCTGTATGCATGTGTGAGAGAAAACATATGGTTTTGATTTTCCACCTGAGGTTTTATTGTTTAAGGGATTAATTGTGTGACGTACCGCTCGGCTCCTCCTGCGCTCTAACTTGAAACATGTGTGTGGCCTCCAGCTCTCTGTCCAGCATCCTCAGGGTGGACAGCTGACCTGTGAACGGGTTGATACTGATCGGACAATCCTTGTCCAAGATAGAGTACCTAAACACACAGGAAGAAGAGATGATCAGTAAGAACCACAGTGCAGGTTTTATTACATTATTTGTTATTTTCAGAGGAATTTACCGAATGCTCTTGTTTGCTTTGTCTGGATCTCTGGCTGTAACTGTTCCTATGTTGTTCACAATCCTTTCCTCCAGCACTGTGAACGTGTAGATAGGCAGAGAGAACACTGGCGGCTCGTCCACATCCAACACCCTGACGTTCACCTGTAAAAAAAAATCCATTCCTAACAGTTAAAGACAGCCTTGTATGGAAATGAAGCCTATTTGGTCCGTATCAAATAGATTTAAATAGACTTGAATTGTTTCATTTCTTTGTTCTACTTGTCAACAATGCCATTCTTCAGGCTTATTCTGACACTGACACCCGCCTACTAAAGGCTGCCTGGTAGAGCTGATGATTGATCAGCTGCATTATTGGGAGCTGAGGCTCAACAGCTTTGCTCAAGATGATACAGTGTTAACAGAGAGAAAATGACATTAAATATCAAAATAAAATCAGTGACTTTTATGTTGAATTCTTGTAAGATTTACATTTGGAAGTGACTTGAAAAAAAAAAAGATTTTGTAAGCAAAACTTTTTTTTACTTCCTATCAATTAAGCAGCTATGTTCATTTTGAACCATTTCTGCCATAATAACCAGCACCCTCTCTCCTGTTTCAATAGAAAAGTAATGTAATATAAATTGATGTTAAGACTGCAGAAGTCCAATGTGATGTTTACCTGAGCTGTGGTGACCGCACTGTTCACGTTGTCGGCAGGAAAACGCAGGTTTCTTAGGTTTTCTTGCACCTGAACGGTGAAAGTGTAGCTTTTGGTTGTCTCATAATCCAGAGCCTGGAGAAAAAAAAGAGGACATTCATTCTACAACAATCAAAAATAAGCACTTAATTGATCAGTATTTGATTTGATGGCAAACTTAGATTGACTCATAAAAGCTCTTCAATTCCTATTGACTTTGTTTATAAGATTAGAGTTAAGTTAGGTTTCAAATGATACACAGAACACCTGAACCAATAAAGTAGGTAGTAGTTTCCAAAGAGGTTCAAACTTATCTGCATGGCTATTTTTTTTTTTACGTCTCAGAAACACAAGCCTTTCTTTTATTCTTGATCTACAGCTGTTGAAAATCCTAACTAACTCCTCTCAATGTATTCTTTCCCTCATTAACATGATATTTTCACGCCTAACTTTGTCTCTTCTCTAGTGAACGCATCATGTTGGTAGGTACTCTAGTACTTCTGTCTCTTCAGAAATTCTTTCATCTATTTCTATTCGTGTTTTTAGACTTTGCAAGACATTACATTCACACTCTTTTTTTTCCGCTTAAATGCATCGCCTGTCTTCATCCTGAGTGCATTAACACCTGTGTGAATTCACCAAGGACAGCGGGCGATGCAAGGTGCAAAAAGGCTCTAAATGTCACAGCTCAGCTGGAACAACCTTGATAACTCTGGATTTCAGAAACCTGATGAAAAGCAAACTTCTTTCTCCTCCATGTTAACATGCTAACGCGCATGGGAATACCTTACTCCTTCAATTTGGTCAACATTGGCAGAAACTGGGGCTTTCACAGTTTTACCATTGAGCTTGTATACCCCATAGAAGCAAACACTTCTCGTGGTCAGATTTCTGCAGGAATTATTTTCCTGCTCTATTACCCCTCTCCCACTATTAAGTTAAATGTTGGGGGTTTTCTCGAGGCCTGTTTAATCAGTGGATGGGACACCACAGGTAGACATAATCTCTTAACTGGATTATTCATGCTAACAGGTATATTCAGTTGCAGGGTATCAAAGGCATGTGTAAACAGCTTAACAAGAATAAGGCCTCAACCGCAGTGTGTCCGATAGCTGGCTTAGTGTGCGCATGTAAACACAGCGGCTGAGAAAGATGAGAGGGGCTGCAGAGCTGAGGGGCGAGTCGAGCAGAGAGAAGATTCGATTCAAGGCCGACTCTGGTGCAAGCTATTTCAGAGCTCATTTTATTAGAATACATTTGCAGCTCTCTGATGTCCTAAATACTTTATCTGAAGAGCACAATCCAGAGAAGTAAAAATGCAAGAAATCCTGCAAAAATAAATAGTCCACTTCACCAGAAGGTAAACGAACTTAGGGTCTGTATTTTCTTTAACATCTTGTTTTGCAAAAAAAGAAAATCTCTCATCTCCTTTTTTAGATAAGTGGTGACAATGAGCATAAGCAACAAACACTTCTGAAAATTTGAATCCACTTGGTCATGGAAATCCTGTTGGGGTTCTGTCTGGGCTGTTTTTAACGTTGCTGATGCTGGAATGTAAATCTGTTTATGTGCCTCTCCTATGATATCCTGAATGAAACATTGCTTAAATACCTCAAATTTAAAATGAACATCAAACCAAAGCTTACAAAACTACTGAGCAATAAGTTTCACATTGGTTTTTAAGGCAGTGATTCTAAAGCATGAGTATTTAACACGAATTAAACCACTGTCTTTGTTCAAATTCAGAGGTTAAAATGTTACCCTTGAGATATCATTTATTCATTCATTGCCACACGAGCCTCTTACCTGTTTGAGCATGAGGTTGCCGTCCTTGTTAGGGCTCAGTTCAATGTTAAACACTTTGCTGCTGTCATTGGGAATCATAAAAGCGGGTTCTTTGTTCTGAATCTGATCTCTGTCCTCCAACTCCAACGTGCCGATCTTCTCGTTCAGCTTGTGATCCTCTGAAACCTCCAAGTCATAAACCTCTGCAGGCAGAGAGAAAGAAAGACATCGATTGCAATGCTTACTAAGACAGCTTGTGTACATTTTGTGAATATTTAACCGGCACGTTTTCATTGCGATATGTGCAAGAGAGCAGCGTCTAAAAAATTAATCATCACCACACATTTTCACTCTGTATCTTACTTCGGGTGAAAGAAGCGATATTGTCGTTGGTGTCGGTGATGGTGATGGTGACAGAGGTGGTGGCTGTGCTGCCAGAGGCCATTCCTCTCATGTCCTGAGCTTTAACCACCACCACGTACTGACTCTTGGTCTCCCGGTCCAGAGAGTTTATCTTGCAGCTGATCACACCTGCAGAGAGACAGTTCAGAGAGACAGACAGAAAGAGAGAGGGTGTTATCTCTTTCAGGTCATCTCTGACTCATATTCAAGTAAAAATAGCTCATACATCTACTTGTTAAAGATGGAAAGTACAATGTTGCTGCGGGATACAATCATGCTGGACATTAGAGCCGCAAACGTACCTGTGATGCTGTCGATTTGGAAGGCGGAGAGGTCGTGGGTTAAAGAGTACCTGAGTTCTCCGTTAGCAGTGGTGGGGTCGTCAGCATCTGTTGCCCTCACCTCAACTACTTTAGTTCCTAGAGGAATGAAGATACAAGAGATGTAAATGCTACAGGGATGAGTGTTTTGCAACAAAAAAAACCACAACCCAAATGTTCCAGTTTTGAACATCATGGCTGCTTAACTGATTAATTCTTTATGATTATGTGCTAAGATTGTGTTATTTAAGTCAGCAATGTGTCTTTTTTCACTGAGGGAAGTGTTAATGAATGTGACAGGCGTTGACATTATGTTTCATTTTTCCCAGACATTTCACAGTCTCTTCTATTTTTATTCTAAATTATCACTGGATGGTAAATGTCAAATATATACTTGGAGCAAAAGAAAAGGCTTCCAACAAGAATTTGCTTCATTTATGATCTCTTATGTTTCAGGAAACTCATTCTTTATTCTTGTTTGATTATTGGTTGTGTTCCAACATTAAGCTAGACAAAAAAACCCTCAAAATTCTCAAACCATTGTGGCTTGAAAACAAAAACTGATCATAATCTTTTTCATCTGGTTCTTTCGACTCACCTATCGTGGACCTCTCCATGATTGATCCATTATACAGTCTGGGGAAAACAGGGGTGTTGTCATTGATATCTGTGACCTGCACAACAAATTCTCCAGCGTCCTCTATCAGCATGTGGTTTCCATCGAACATCCTGGCAGTCAAATGGTATAAGCTCTTCTCCTCTCTGTCCAGAGCTCTCGTGACAAACAGGTCTCCTTTCTGATCCACAGTGAAGATGGTGTTTGCTCCTTCACCTTCAATTTTAAAGCTCTTCACCTCCACTCTCTGGCTCGACCTCAGCTGTGAAAGAACATGTGGTTTGGTTTTTGTTTTTCTTCCAATTCCAGAGTCAGGATTAAAATATTCAATAGTCAAACAAAAACAAAAAAAAATCTAACAAAATTGCTCAGATATTTTAGAATGTCTGTGTTAGCAACAAGTTGATGTGATAGATTCTTGGCATGTTATAGCATTAAACTGAATGGGATAATTGAAAAGCACATTTGTATTTCTTTTCAGAAAGCCACAGCAAGTAGATAATGAACATTTCAGAAGACAGTTTGGAAGATGGGTACAGACAGTAAAGACAATTTTGGATTGTTTTAGTAGCTGATATCTAGAGTTGTTCTGATACTTTCTATATCGATACCAATGACTGTATAAAAATACAGATAATATCTCCTTCTGTTGGAAGAAAAATGAAGCCAAAATACCTACACAATAGCTGCTGACATTAAGCTAATGATATACTTTGGAGCCAAGGCATGCACAGAAGCGAAGGAGGACACTTATGGCTGTTGAAAGTTCTACGACTTTGTAGTTAGCGTTACATTTTCTCTCACTGTTCCTCCTCTCCTCTGCTAATCCAGAAAAGAATGCTGCAGGTGCTGCATTTGTTAACAGAGCTGTCAATCATTACTTCTTGACATCAAACAACTAATTAAAGGGTTCTCTGCGAAATTAACACTTACACATAAATCAGCATGATAAGAGCTAACTGTAATGACAAAAAGCATGTTTGAGAACATTTCATTTGACATGTATCTTCATTTTCTAGTTTGACAAGCCCCATCTACAATGAGGGAGGCAGGCTTTATGACCTACACTGCAGCCTGTCACCAGGGGGGAGCTTGAAATGTTTTGGTTCCACTATCAACGGAGTAGGTGTACCTTCCATCTTCTTATACAGCCATTGATCAATATCGGTATACTCCCTACAGTGCAGTTGTCAGTATTGGATATTAGCAAGCACAGCAATCAAGCCCATTATGATCCCCAAACCTATAAGCCTCCAAAAAATCAGGTTCCAAGTAAATTACCATGTGACAACAATAAACATGTAAGTCAGCTTAATACAGTGTGGTGCTTGCAGAAGTGTTAGTCAAAGCTAGCAAGATGTCAGCAATCAGGGTTTTTCCAATCCTAAAATGTACTTGGTGTCAGCCAGTAGTCAGAAGGAAAAACCTCTGCTAATGTTAACCTACCTGTCCTATCTTGTAGGCAATGGGCGCAGGTTTCTCTTCTTCCACATAAAGAGAGTTCCAGATCCAATCTCTTTTCTGTCTGAACAGGATCGGATGCTTCTCTTTCCTCACAATTTCAACATGGCCTTGTTTCTCTGCTTCAACCACAGGAAGGCCAGAATCTTCAGCCACAGTGAGAGACAGCGACAGGACCATAGCTGCCATAAGCCCCATCATGGCATACAGCTGAAGCCAAGCCATCGTCTGTAGGACCGGGAAAAAAAAAGGGGGGGGGAGAGAAGGGTGAAAGAATGAAGAAGAGTATGAGGAGGAAGAGGCAAGTGTGGAATAAGTGATGTGAGGAATATGGAGGGAGAGGGAAGGAGGAGAGAGGAGATCATATTAAAACCACTTATCAGCCGTGGACAGAAGCCTTCACTGTGCCAGGGTGAGACTCAGAGTGAAGGCCAAGGACTCCCCGCCCCCTTACTGAGCTCGAGGTCTAGCTATCATTGAGGACCAGGGCTCTTAAACCTCTTCAGCCAGGGACCCAAATGAAACATTTAGCCTCCCATCATGGGACCCGGGCTGAGGCGTATCACTACTGTGGTCGTATTGGGATCTATTAAACATAGGCCCGTGACCCATTTTAGGTCCTGACCCACTGGTGAAGCACAAGAGAGAGACAGAATGAGACAGACAGACAGAGAGATGGTGAGAGGAGCTGACATTAAAACCACTTAGGATGACTGTCTTAATCAGCCATTAGAAAAGCCATTTACCATAGAGGGACTGTTTGACATTTTAAATTTTTGATTGGTATTTTTCCCTTCAGCACGGCACATAAAATTGTGGAAAAATACAGCATTCTGGCATAACACTGCAGGCTTTGTACCAGGAAAAAGGATTCAAAGGTAAAGATAAGTCACACTTATGTTAAAGTCAAATATTACCAACACGTCAAAGAAAAATGCAGTTTCCTCATGAGTATCAATAACACAAGTATGATGTGCATCCCAACACAGAGGGCCCCTACGAATTAAAAGCATGCCATCGTTGGCTAAATGGAGCGTTGTATCTGGTTGACCTGCATAGGCTAAAACAAATAAGCAGCCTTCCCCAGTAGATTTCCTCAAAACATCAATGCCCTAATTCTACTGTTTACCCGAAGATTATTGAGATTGAGGATAAAACCATTTGTAGTAAATTAGTTATGAAATAGCATTACATCCTCATACTATTATAAAGCACTGTACAGTGTTTTGCATCAGATAAGCCTCCAAATTCATGGATTTATGACTTTGATATTTTACCTATAGGAACAAGGCCGAGGACAACAGAGCTTACAGTAACACAGAAAAGGAGGAACAGACTTATGAGTTGACAGCAATGTGAGCTGCTCTGTAAGGCAGTAATGTTCACTGTAAAGATAGATGGAGGGAATTTAATTGTTAAGGCTCCAGAGGAATCCCCAGAGTTCACCTATCTCCTGACTGGTCGTCATTAAATCAAAGTCGAACGGAAATCCAACCCAAAGCTGTAAAGACCAAACACATAAAACCACACATATGAAGCAAGCTGCTGGTGGAGCTGTTTAAAAAGTCAGGAGATCACCAAAATCATTACAGTTTATCCTCTGGAGAACATGATTAGTGGCCTTTTACATCAGCTCTGTATAAGTTATGTCTTAGTTTGGGGTGTAAAGTCCCTGTTAAACCATATATTGTTACTAGTTTGAATTTTTACTTATGTCATTCTTTGGTTGCACCACAGAGAAGTAAGATTCATCTTTATTAGAAAGGCAACATCCAAACCAGCCAAAATGTGGACGTTTTCCCTTTCAGTTGCCAACCACAGAAAAGCACTTTTCATATCAGGGTATTTGTTAAAGTGTTACCCCTCATGCCTGCTTGCCTCCAAACAGGCTTACTGCTGTTTATTGACTGATAGCAACACAAAGGTATGTAAAATATGTCAAAGCATTTTGATGAGGTCACTACTACAGCCTATATTCTTAATCTACATTAAGTTATATGGAGTTGGGAAATCGATGCATACACATGGTTTTGATAGAACTGATTCTCTTATCTCTACTTGTGGAAAATGTACAAATCAAGCCAATCAACCAATCAACCAGTGTTTTAAAGAGGACTTTACACCTAGTGTAAGGTGTCAGATTGGAGATATAATTTAAATTTGAATTATCTAAGATGGTGCAGCCCCTAAAATCTAATTACTGCCTAACCTCTCCTCTAAATTAGAAATGATATTTGAACAAGGCTACGTCTGAACTTCAGCAACATCTGAACTACCAACCTCAGCTGGAGCGAACCAGAGCAGGTTTGTACAGAATTTTATGACAATAGTTTATCAGATTTTGAGACTAAACTGACAGAATCCAACTGTTGCCACAACAGGTAACACAAATCTAATGAACATCTTTCTGATGTTGCAAAATGTCAGATCTCCGCTCCATTTATTTCGACGCAACGGTTGTTTTTCACATCATGCTTCATCATGAGAAGCACACGAATCCTACATGGACAGGAGTTCATGTGATAGACTCAATATTTCATTGAACCACCCTTCTTCAGACGTGTTCTCTTTCATATCTGAACAACAGCTTCAACCAAAGCAAATTATATCATGTACACCACTGTTGTGTAGTGCAGTAAAATAACACGATTGTATTTTCTCCTTACCAAAATTCAACACATTTTCTCCATGTAAGGGCTATAATAAGAATTTAGGTTGAAATTTGGTGGAATAACTCACAAAATTTGAGCCAAACTGGCACCTCGTCTGATTTATGGCTTGTGACTGGTTACAACTTGGAACGTGTTTCACTGTCTTGCATCACTTACTTGTGCCTTCAAGCCTTTTCAGCAATATTTAACCAAACTGAAAATGTATAAGACAAATAAACACCAGCAGCCTCGTAAACTTTAACGTTCCCTTTCACTGTGTGTGTCTCTCTCTCTCTCTCTCTCTCTCTCTCTCTCTCTCTCTCTCTCTCTCTCTCTCTCTCTCTCTCTCTCTCTCTCTCTCTCTCTCTGTCTATGTCTCCATCTCTCCCACCCCTCCCCCCTCCTCTATCTAATAACGCAGAAATGCCAGGGAAATAATCTTCAAAAAATGTTAGTCTATATGTGCTCTGCAGATATCTCAGCACAGCCCTGTGCCATCCCAGCAGACAGATTAGTGCATTTTATTGTCTTCTAGCCATTAGCAGCAGGGAGGGAGGAAGAGAGATTACGATGAGGGGATTATACGGGCACAAAGTCTTCTCCCACTAATGGCCTAATCTCGTATTCTGCTGACCTCCCCTGACCTCTTCACACGGCTCCCCACAAATCAGCTCAAACAAAGACTCAACACTGTTTGTTTGGCCTTTAGTTCACATGCTTTTGTTTTGGTTTTACATTTTTCCTCATGTGTTTTTTCTTTGTTTAGTCTCTTTTCAGGACTAAATTAATTAAACATGAGTGCAAAGTCCATTAATGCCTATTACTGTGGACTTTTGGATAGAAGTTTCCATGGATAAAGACAAGATTGTGGACCAAATACCTCTGGTATTTACTAACATGGTCAGGTACTTTTCCTTCTACAGCTCAATCTAATTTGCTATTACCTTACTTTTCATTGAAACACTTTTTCTCCTCACTCTGTGAAATCAAAAGCACTTTTTGGCATCCATTTTGAAGCCCTCTGTTTCCATCTTAAAAACTATTTTGAATTTCATTATTTCATAACAATACGTACTTCTGTTATTCACCAAGTCAACTTGACTTACATTGTAACAAAATGCTGTTAAAATACTACAAATTTTGATCAGTAATGTACTGTTCTTCATAAACACATTTGACTACTGTAAAAAAGAAAAAAGCTTTTCGAGCTTGGAAAACCAGCCACTGTAAATTTTAAGGATTTAATGCTGCAATGTGTCCTACCACCTCAACACATCCAGTTAACCCTCTTGTTATGTTGCGGGTCAAACTGACCCTTTTAAAAGTCTATTTTAGACAATATATACCTTCCAAACCAGCTCAATGCATCATAAAAATCTCGGCAGCATGTGACAGAAGACGTGTCATGTTAATTTATCAACATCACTTCATAAAGAAAAAATAATAATTCAAAATGTAAAATGAAATAAACAAAAATCTATGTCATGTAAAACTATTGTATTTATATCTAGGGCTTTCAAATGTATATTAAAAAAAAGTTTTAACATTAGTTTTAATGAAAAACGAGTGAGCTATCCTCATTGAACCATGATCTGTGAGAGTTAAAGAACACCAATGGACTAAATCTTGAATTTAATGGTAAGTAATGGAGTTAAAAATGAGAATAAGAAAAATATGGAATTTTTTGGCGTTGTGACACTTTTGGATAATTGAATATGCCCCAGGTCAAATTGACCCAGAACATTATTGCTGTTCCTGAGAAACGAACATAACAGGAGGGTAAAAAAAAAAGTTTAAGACAGGGTTTAGTCAGACAGAATTAGTGGTTTTATTTTACTTAGATGAAGAGAAAGATTATAGTTGGAGTGTAAAATAACATCATGGTACTGTTTTATCTTGTACAGTACTAACATGTTGTTGTAGTTTACAATAGGTGCACTGTCAATAAAAAAACAGTAAAATGCTGGCAACTGTAGCTGCCTGTAGTTTACTGTAATTTACCAGGTAAATTTGTTCCAGTGTATTAACATAATTTATGTTTCTATTAACTTAATCAGTAGAGCGTCAGTGTGCCAGGGATTCCACAGTCATGTTAGGATATTGTAAGCATTGCAACTGTATTGAATTTATTTCCCTACTGTCAATTTGTTTGCTTTGAGGTACAAGGTTAACAGGGGAAGGGATTTATTTCCCATTCTCTGAGCCTCTCAATGCACTGGCTCTCTTGGCAATGGCCTGAGTCCCCTCTAATACCAATTGGGAAAAACAGGACACAAAAAGAAACAATGCCATCACAACCACAATGAAACTGAGACATGAATAGGAGAAGGGGAAATTAAGAGGGCTTTGAATTTAACAAGCTTGTATTATATGTCTAAATGATTAAAGTAAACCTAGAAATCTTATCCTTGCGGAGAGCAACTTGAGCTTCCAGTCGACTCTCTTTGGTTAACTCACTTCCTCGTACCTTTAATGGTTATCTCACATCAGATGCGTATTTAAGCTCATTTATCTGTAATATCTTCTTTTATGTCATATTTTTCAGTAGTAACCAAAACAAAGTTCAGTTTGGAAATCTCTTCTCTAAATGTTTACACATACAAAATTCACAGTGAGACAAGGTCACTGATAAAGCCACGTTGTTTCCTGGCAAAGTTCTGTTGTGTCCTTCTCTCTCAGCTTAGTTCTAACTGTGTGTCACTCCGTATCCTTCCTACGTGCTCTGGACAAACAAAGCAATCACACTTTGTGCTGTACGTATTTTCTCACGCACAGACCTTCAAAAACACAGGTCTGAAACAAAGAGACCTCAAGTGACTGTCAAGGGAATACCTCTTATAATAGTCTTTTATCTAGAGTTGTTGACCAGTGTTGTTGTAAATCAGCCATGCTGTGCTATCTTTGAAAACATTCTAATGTTTATAGTTTGACAAAAGCTAATTTGAGTTTATTTTATACATTATTTTGTCATGGTGAAGGCAGACAAGTGGACAGCTATGTCACCTTAAAATTCCCTAAAATCATGTAGGTTATATTTCAGATTTTTACTGAAGCTCAAACAAAGCAGTATACTTTTCTAAAACCTTCTGAGTGATTATGAGAATGTTGTGTCAAATGTGCATGCCTTAAATATTAAATGGAACATTTTTAAGTGGTTCATTTATAAATGCTTGGACCTATTTGAGTCCTTTTGAGGACATTTTTGTTGGGATTACAAGTTAACAATTTCTATTAAAGACAGTGTTCAGGAGTGAGCGGTGCATATGATGGCTTTAGATCAGTGTATCCAGTGTGAGCTAAATGTAAAACTATTTATAAAAAAAAAAATACAACAAAGGATGGTTAGTTCATCCCTGTGAAGGGGTAGGATGCATTTTGAAAACATGAATGACATATGGTTTCATCAGTTGTTCATCACTTCTTAAAGTGAATATGTGAGTCTTTCAGTGGTTTGTTGTCCGTGTTTGGTTATTGTTTTCTCTTTGTTATATTTCAGCTCAGTAACTAATGCATAATACAAAAATATTTAAGTTTACATAACTTTCAAAACCATGTTAAATACTGAAATTTTGAGTTGATATAAGTGTATCTAATCCAAATTTTTCACCAAAAATTACATTTTCAACTCAGAAATTGACCAAAACTTTTCCATGGCTACGTCTAAAGAGATAACTCGGATTTGGCCACATCTAGACTAAAGTTATGAGATATTTTTGAACCATGTGAAGAACAATCAAATTCTTCAGAATCAGCTTGGCTCATGCACTAGTCTGTACATACATAAAACCTCTTACTCACACATGTACAATCACATCCTGACTGGGTTCCTTGCACATACACGGTTATTGCAGTGGTGACAAATACTTCGGGGACATTCTCCGTAAAAGGGCATTTTTCAAAAACAGCATTTCCGACTTCTTACTCCTCTCCTTTTATCAGCAACAGGAAGCGTAAACACAATGCCCTCTGGGAAATGACACAGGGTCTGTTAATGAAGGGCTGTCATTAGTGAGTGGACACACCCTTCCTGGTATTCAGCTCCTGCTGACTCCATGTCTAAGACTCCTTATTCAGCTCTCTCATTTTGTTTCTGTCTGTCACATTTAGTTGTTCTCTGTGTCTCTGTTTTTTGATGTCTCATACTTAAATCTGTCTCTTTAGTTTGCCCATTTTTTATTTTTGTCCCTTTCTTCAGTCATTTCTTCCCCTTGAATTTCTCCTCTTCCCTCCAGTCAAATCTCTCAAGGTAAAAACTGCATCGAGATGTTCACACAGTCTATTTATGTCTCCCGTGCATCATACCTCCTTTTTCCTTTTCTCACCTTTTCTTCCTCACCTCTCTTCTTCTCTCATTCCTGTCACTCTCTGTGCCTCACCTTAAAAGCAGATTTATCACCTTAATGGATATTGCAGGGCTTAAAACACAGATACAACCAGTTCAACAAATCTTTGAGACTCAATTTAACTTCAGCTTACTTTTAAAACCTTTACTGTCAGTTTCAAATCAAAAGAGAGTACACAGAGTGATTTATGTAAAGTGACAGGGGTGTTGAGCATGATCAATCGGATGTAAATTAAGTTTACATTCCTTTTATATAGTTGTATACACCTGTCATTTTGATTTACGATGGAAGCTGTTAATCTTTGATAATCACCCTTTTATTCCTCCCAACTACAAGCATCATGCATGCAAAGCTCACTTCAGGATTATACAAGTTTATTTATGGCAGTATTTATCAAAGGCATCATTCAGAGGTATGGAGAATAAATAACATCCAGGAATATCTGTAATTACATCTGTACATTGTCCGCGGGCGAGGGAGCGTGTGAGAGTGTGACGGAGGAGCAGAGATACAGTTGTCATTCTGCGGGATGTTTTGTGACTGGCAGACAGGTCTGACCTAGTTTCACTCTACCAAAGGCTACAAGCATAGATACGAGTCAACAAGACTTCATAATCCTGCCGCACGCTGAAGGAATGTTGAAGTTCTTGCACAAGTGTGGTTGTGTTATGTCTTAAAGATCTCCCGTCCATGATGAAATCTGAGTGAGGATGAGGCATGTGTCAGTCATCCTATATTGCCTACTCTGGTGCCCTCTGAATGGTTAGCAATGTTAAAAATCTGTCAATACTCACCAATGAAAGAGAGAAATGTGGCTAAAAGGATAAGTGATTGATCTGTTACTGTTATGAGTCAGACTACAGATAAGCACTGCTAAGGGGACACTTTTCTTTGATTGGTATGAAAAATGTTAAGTGCCCAGACAGTTGACGATACAACAGACTACTGAGTTGAACAAAATGACAACCTCTCCTGCCTTTTACTTGACAAAATGACGACGACTCCCTACACTGGATAAGTCTCAGGAGTGGTTGTGTTTCAGTTGTTTAATCCCTCCATGTGGTGATATGTTGACTTAAATGCCAACTAAGTTACGATTCAGGGGGCTATAGTTTGTGATTTACTGTTTGTATCAAGTGTAATCATTGTGCCCAGAGATAATCCTGTAGATGTGGATGACCCCTGTGAACTTGACCAGTATTAGCATGTCCAGGTCAGTTTTCACTCTGGCACAAGAAATATTCACATCTATGCAGATTTTCATCATCTGCAAAAGATGAACCTTTTAAAGAAAAAAAAACAGCTAGCTTGGTTGCCATGAGGTTAATTAAGGCCATCCATGGTACCATGAGGATAGACTGTGTTTTAATTGTAGACAATCTTTAATTGCACCTTTGGCCGGAAATATCCACCTCATATAAGAAACATCCATTGGCTGGGTTCCATGAAGTTTATCCAAGGTTGTTCTTGCTCCCAAGATGATACCACTTAATAACATTCATGATCACATCATTGATGGCTTGCACCATCCCAACATGAAACCTTTACTATCTGAAGCATAATGGAATCTGTGACGTTTATTTCAACTCCCCAGAGGTTGAACCTGTGTAAAATTGGTGCCTACAAGCCACAGGTTGATTGAAGTCTAGGCCTGTTAGAGGAAAGACTTTGAGGACAAAAAACATGCCCATTTAGTCCATCCAGACCAAACAATTCTTATCACCAAATGAGTCCCTTGTTGAGCTTCAGACTTTAAGTCTTCTTACATGCAGATCTCTCTTTAAATGACGTCTTTGATACAGTTTGTTTTACTTTAGTCTACTTTAACTACCCTAAAATCTGGACTTTGATCATCTGTGTGTATGTGCCACAGGAACTGATTCCAAGGCTTCAAATCTGTGTGTGGTGTCAGAGTGCTGAGTACTGTAGTGGGTGTCTGTTGTTGAGATTAAAACATGTTTAATCACAGAGCAGCTTCTAACAATCTGTCGGCCAGCAAGTCACACCAGGACCCGCTACCACACGCACACACTCACCCACGCACACACAGACACACACTCACAAACATATGCACAAAAATGCACACTGTGTCCTCACTGACACTGCCCTGTCACGGGGTGTATCCAGGCTCTGATTGGTGTTCATTCTTTTCTAGTTTATTGTGTTTTTTTTACACAATCAGAGCAATCTGGTTCAATCAAAGTGAACCGGTAATAAAGGATTTTGTCTTGCTTTAAAACTGACAGTAATGACCAACAGACATCTGAAGCTAATTTAAAGCTGAGTGTGTTATCCACATTGGTTTTGGCTCAGCTGTCAGCCCCCGTCTTTGCTCAAGGCACAAATTTTCAACTACAGCTCCCCAAAAATAGAGATTTTCCGGTTCTTATAAAACATATTTCATGAACGTAGAATTCATGAATATGGTGCTTCATTAGTTTTGTCTGTAGACAAAACCTTACAACTGCAGGTGGTGCTGATTGGCACAGTAAAATATGCCAATCAGCACAAAACACTAAAATAAATCAGGCATCATATTCTCCATATCAGTCTGAGAGGGAGACTTGAACCAATTATGATACATTTAATTTCAAGTCATTCTCATAGAATATTGTGTTTTCTTGTACTATGTTGTTGTATTTGTCCCCATCTGAAATGTCAAAGTCAATCTAATTATTCTTGTTTGGATGATTGAATGTCCCTATTGATGCATTCCCCGGAGATAGGTTGTGAAAAACAATTAACATATTGTTTAAGGAAATCAAATCTTGTCCAAATACACGTGTGTGACAGTCAGTGAAGTGTAGAATACAGGTCAGACACTGAAAATAAAACCCTAACTGGGTCTCTCAGTTGTAATCAGAAACTTCAGCTGAGCCAACATCACCACATCTGGACAGCTTGTCAACCACTCTGACATATATCTGAATGAACGAACGAATGTCTCTAATCAGGAATCTTGTGTGTGTGTGCGTGTGCATGTGTGTATTAGTATGTGTGTGTGCGAGAGGGTGAAGTCTCCCAGATGGCACCCAAAGGATTTTCCTCCCTGATAGTTCCCTCTCCAGGAATTAGACCAGTGGGTTTAGTTGCATCTACAGCTTTTGATGCAATGACCGAATCAAGTCACCTCTGTCACTGTGGGCGATGGATCCAGTTATAATGAGAAAATACATCTTTCAAAGGAGATACTGTTACCGTGTGGACAGAATATAAAAAGTCTTGTAATGAAGTCCAAGCCGACTACACCACATATCACAGCATCAGAAATTCCCCAAGAAACCTTTCAAACAATCCTAAATTGACGTTTTACTGACAGAGCTGTTTGAGAAAGTGTATGAGAAAGAATAAGATCAATCATTAATGTATAGCAGGGAGTTCTGATTCAACAATTCCACATTATAGCACCACTCAACAGTCTTTTGACTGCTTCACAAATATAAAATGGTGTCATCAATACTTCATGGCGTCAAAAACCTGACATGAAGTTGACAGATGCAGAATAAAAATGAGATTTTCTTAAGTGGAACTCAAAAAATGAACAGCTGATATCCTCCTGGTGGATTTAGATTTTTTGTGTCTGTCTACAGATCATCCTGTATCGTCTTAATGGTCACAGCCGTCTGTGCTCAGGAATGACAGTCCAGCCTCTGGGGAAAAATGGGGAGGGTGGGGGTGGCGGGGAGCACTCAATTACAGCATTCAAATCTACATCGAGCTGTCCGAGATCATTGGTGTAACATATGTGAACTGTGACGGTTGGCGACAGTCTGTCCTTACAGGGGTTATAACCACCGTATCAAGTTATTTCTGTACCTTCTTCCACACAGTTTGACCGGTATTGATGAGGGTTTTACCCTGGGGTGACTGGGGAAGTAGCCTGGAGGGTTTTCCAAAGGATCTGGGTTACATTTTTGGGAAAAGCTGCATTACAACACTGCTTTTCAGTTACAAGGAAATAATCACTTACACCTTCATTTGATAAAGAGGAAAGCACTGGATGTACATGCACACACAAAACATAGAGTGAAATCAGTATTTTCATTTTCACTACCTTATAACAGAAAAAGAGAACTCACCGCACAGACTGGTAGTCCAATTCAAGTAGAAGTGTTCAGACCTTTGTTTCCGCACAAAATGAAATCCTTGAAACGGGCTCCCCTCCTCACTCACTGGGCTTATTCTTTATTAATGTGGCAGGTTGTGGTAGAAATTAGAGGCTGGTAGGTGGTCGTGTGCTCAACAGGGAGTAAAACCGCCTCCTGATTCAACTCTGTCTCTTCCCTGCTCTTGCTTCTTTTCTTTTTGACTGTGGGCGCTTTCTGATGTTGAAAGAGAGCAGCAGGTGTTGTTGTACAGGCAGGGATTTCTGTCTCCCGTGGCTTTTTTTTTTTAACCAGGTTTTCAGTACAAATCCTTTTTTTCTGGACTGTGGAGAAGATAAGTCCGTGATGATTAAGTATTGGTGGATGCCTCTTGAAGGAGAATGTATCCCAGAGTTGGATTACGAAATACAAAATTGCACAGTCTTTAAGACCGCAACCGACTGAGGGTTTTCTCAAACAGGTGAAAACTCCAATGGCTCCAGTTTAAAGTTGTTTTGTTGCCTTGTTTTTTCTCCTTGGGTTATCAAAGGTTCCCCCTCAGGATTCCAACAGGTTTTGGAGTGTCTCTTGCGCTTTTTCTTCCTGTGGTCTCTGATGTGGTTTTCTCACCCAAAAGCCAAAAGTGCAATGTTGAACCCCAGCTGTCCGAACCACAGTCCCCTCTCTCTCTCACACACAGGTCACTGCCCACTTCCTCTTCCTGTTATTGTGGTCAGTCTTCTTCGCTGGTGCTCCCTGCAACCTCTACTCTTCCTGGTCCTGGAGGAGGGGGGAGGGGGGGGGGGGGGGACAGAGAGAGGTATATGGAGTGGTATGGTATTGGTGGATAGACAGACAGAGAGAAGAAAGACAGAGGCAAAGAAGCGGAGAGGGAGCGCATATGTCAAAACCGCTCAAAGACGCTTGGAGAGGCAGAGAAAGCAGCCAGCTCATGTTCATGAACCAGATGGAGTGAGTGAGTGAGAGAAAAGAAGAGAGGGAGGGAGAGAGGGAGGGTGATGAAGAGTAAGGTGAGAGAGGCGTTACTTCTTCTGGAGGAGAGAGAGAGAGAGAGAGAGAGAGAGAGAGAGAGGGACAGAGTAGGGGGAGGATTTATTATTCATGTGTGCGAGATAAGGATTAAGTTAAACAGGTTATTGGGGATAATCCTTAGAGATTTCCCCACATGAGGCTAGTAAATATTTCAGAGGGCTGACTTCGGCGGTGTGTGTGTGTCTGTGTGTGTGCACGTATCTGACAGAGAGATCTTGTCTAAGCCGGTAAATGAGATGAGTCGGACGCCCCGCCACACACACACAAACACACACACACACACACACACACTTCATCTATCTCACCCCCCTCTTCTTCTCTTCAGGGGGAGAGCCGGTCGCCAGTAATTTGGCGAATTGGACAGGAAAGCCGGCTGTGTATTTTTACATGAAACCTCTCCTGTGGCAGCAGCAGCAGTCCTGTCGTCCTTTTTTTTTTTACTTTCATCCCTCCCTCCCTCCCTCCCTCCCTCTCTGTCTATGTCTCTCTCCCTCTCTCTCTCTCATTGTGTGCTTGCGCTCTTGTTATTTACATTTTCAGTTCCACTCCACGCGCAATCTTTGTAATACAGCTGGGAATAGTGCTGTCTAACATCAACATGACAAAAAAATCAACATTTACTTTGAGTCCTCTCCCCTCATTGCTGTAGCTGTGTAAGTATCAGTGATACAGGGGTTACACAAAATGTTCTGTTTTTTTAAAAACTTCTACAAACTGAAGGACAAAACATTTGCTTACTGGCTTTTAAAACCTTACAAGTACAAAACAGTTTAAGACACTTAATATCTTCAAAAAATAACAAGTTCTAAAAAAAAAAATGAACCCCTGTACAATGTGTGCCGAGAAAGAAATAAGCTTTTCAGACCTGAACCCTTTTTTGTACCAGGCTGTTAACATGTTCATTTTGGTCATAGAGATCATCTTTTTTGAAGGGGTGTGTATGGTTTCAAGTGTGCAGCCAGACTCGAGCAGACATTTCAGTCAGTTTTTAGTACTTATGCATTGGCTTCATATTCTAAGACCGGAGGTTGCAGCTTGGCCTAAACGCTAGTTGGCAGTGTAACTTCTACGCTACTTATATCGCCAGCTCCTGATTCCACTACATTCAGTGCTTGTTGTGAAAAGGAAGCCATGGTGACTGAACCCGAATATATTATGATGGGGCTGGAGCTAATTAATGTTGAGCAGCAATTGACTGTACTGCAATTGTTGCAAGAAACGATAGGAGACGTTCGAGAAGATAGAATATGAGAGGAGGTGCAAGCCAGGCTACTTGGGTAGGCTTTGACCTACAGTGGATGCTGTGGCATAGATTTGATGCAGAAGTTTAAACCGGTCCTAAGCTGACACTCACGAAAGTTCAATCACTCCTGGGCTGGAGTTAGTTACGTTTCTTGATTTTTCTCTTTTACTCTGCTGATCTAAAGAAAAACAAAAACAAAAAAATCAGACAATGAATGTTTTAATATAAATCAACACAATAAGAACTTACTTTGACAGAAACCTTGATCAATACAAAAATGTATTTCATGTGCATCTTGTTTTTGAAGTTTGAAGCATGTCCCATCTGTTAACATGGAAGAGGCAGGCTGTATCCCCTATACTGCAGCCAGTTAGTGAGGGGAGCTCCAAATGTTTTGGCTTAACTTCAGGAGAACTGTAATAGTGTCTATTTTTAATATACACTCTATGACTGTATGGGATCAATGGGAAATTAAGTTTAAATTGAATTGACTTCACTTCTCTCTTTTATAGCTCCAAGTCCTGTAATGTTTCTCTCTGATACAGGGATGTGTAAACATTAAGGTATGGGTATCTAACTTCATGAAACTGGTTCAGATGGTCCATTCTGAGGCATTCTTATGATAATTAAATAAACTGATAAAGGCCATGTCATTGTCTGATAACATCCAGTGAATGTCTCATGGTACCTGAAGCACTGAACTGCCTTGAAGGCTGACCGTTGTGAAAGTACCATCTGAACACCAGTGGGAGATCATGTGGTGTTGTAAACATGATGCTACTTCTGTCTTTGCATTAAAGAGACTCTACTCAGTTATTCCTCTGTCAGCTGCTGTGCATATCTTTATTTTTTTATCTTCTTTGGATATTTTATATATCCTTTTTTCCCCCAGCTGAACTACACTTTTCAAAGTCTAGACTTGTTTTTGACAAAAACTAACATATAACTTCAGGGAAAATCTCCTCCTCTCTTCCCTCTTTGTCTGAGGGTGTGTGTGTGTTGGCGTGTGAGTGCGAGACGGAGAGAGAGGGAGTGTCAAACTGTCATTTTAGACAGATAAGTGAGAACTACTGACTCTTGTGACAGTTTCACACCAGAGAGAAAGCCTGAAGGACAGTACATGTTTTCTTCATATCCATCACCCAACATTATTCTGATCAGTCTAATACAAAAGTAACTCTTTTTATCTGTTTTGATTGTATGTGTGCGATCTTTTACATTATAACGTTTTGTGGGTGATCATTTTTTGAAATCGTGCCAAACATTCACCTTTTAACCGTGTGAAATCAGGTAGAATCAGGTGGAAAGACAGTGATGTATGTATGTAGAGAAAGGGAACAAGGAAAGAAATAACAAAGAGAAAGAGTTTGTCCTCATGTCGGCTGTCTGTTTTCGTTCAGTAGAGGACGCGATGTGTACGAGAGTGATGGATGTCCCACAAACAAATAACAAAACGTCACAAATATGATGGAAACTCTCTTGTTTACACATTTCATTTCCTCTCTCCTCTGTGTCTCTCTGTCATTCTGTCTTTAAAAAAATCCTCATGCTCTTGGCCTACTTTCCTTCAAAAGAGAAAAAAAAGAAAAACACTTTGGCACTAAAAATTGCATCCTCGCTCCACTCATGACATGTAAGGAAACGGGTGATATTCCCCCACTGGTGGTTTGACTGGAAGAATACCACTGGGAGCTGAACATCAAGAACTGGAGGACTGAGAGAGAGACAGGGAGAGAGAAAGCAGACAGAGAGAGAGGCAAATGTCTGACATGACAGCTCTTTTTTAACAGTGCTATATCTGCCTGAAGGGGCCGCTTTCATCATTAACACCTACAATGCTTTTGCTTTAAGCAGAGGATAGACAAAATAACACCGAGTACACAAATCTCCTCTGAAAGTACTGCTGCGGAGGTTGGTCATATCAGGGTAAAGTGCTGCTACTTATCTAATGTTGCTTTGAAGCCAACCCATACACTTCATGTAAAGATATAAATAGTAACATAACAACTGGCAAGAATGACTTAACAGTGCAATAGTTCTGTTAACGTCACACTTCAAATTCAAGACCAATACTGACAATTTCCACAAACAATACCCAGTTTTCAGGTAAATCAATCATTCAGTGTTTATTTATGTAGCGGCATATCACAACATCTCAAAATGCTTTACAAACAGAGCAGGTCTAGACCTTACTCTATGTTAAGTTATTAACAAAGACCCAACATCAAGACAGGTGTCATGATCCTCATCATGGCAGCCCTCTCCTCTCCCTCTTTGTGTGTGTTTTGTCATTTCCCTGTCTGTTGCTCCTCCTCCTGTGTCTCTTCCCCTTGTTTGTGTCTTGTGGGTGAATGTGGGCGGGGTTTCCATTCTGCAGGCAGCACCAGGTGAAGCCACTCAATAATCAACCCTCTCCTATAAAGACTCCGGATTCTCTCCTACTCGTTGCCAGATCGTACTTCAGTTTTAAGTGGTACACTGAGTCCGTGGCTCCTCAAGCATGTTTTTGTTTTGCTTGTCTTTGTGTGTGTCAAGCTGACGTCCTTGTGTTTTCATCTAGATTCAGAGTTTGCCGTGCATGCTTCCTGCTCTCGTGCTGATCGCTTCCCTGTCTGCTGCTGAACCTGCCTGCCTTTGCCTGAGCTCCAGTTACCCTCTGTGGAAGGACACTGGAAAGAGGGACTGCTCCGCTCGTTACCCACGGCGCCATTACCACGGAGTTCACTCTAAATAAACACTTGTATTTTTCACAATCCAGCTTGCCTGAGTTCTGCATTTTGGGTCCAGTCCTAGTGACAATCATAACAACAGGATAAGATCCAGTTCCATCTTACAGACAGGACTCCGTCTTATCTCATCTGAATCCACCATGAGCAGAGCACTTTGCAGCATTTAGCAAGTTACAGCAGCAAGGAAAAACTTTCCTTTAACATCAATAAATATTTAATTTTGAATCAATGGTTCAGTATTTACATGCCTCAACATGCCAAGTTAGAGCAGCTGTGTCACACATGTAAAAGGGATCAACACATCATGCACTTGGCTTCCTTAGGCTGGCCAAAAGACGACTTTCAGATCTTTACCAATTTTGTAACTGAGGGTGACCACACACATATGGGCAGTTCTGACAAATTTTTTAACATCACAATCCTCTGAAAAAACACTAGAAAACACAGCGTTCATGGTAATGACTTCACTGGGCTTCCACAGACACAAGATCTCACAGAAACTCAAATGTGACTTCAAACGATGAATAAACATGAAAAAGGATACGGGTAAAATATGACATAATCTCATCCTCTTCTTCAATATTTCACTTAGCTCTAGGCATAGTTGTGTTTATGTGCTATGTCTATGAGCTGTCCACAGCATCTGGTTGGTGACGCTTCCCAGTCTGCTCCTCCCAGTGATTATTCCGTTGGGGACAGTCCAACCTGGAATCATGTACAGTATATCTAACATGTTTGATATTTCTGATCCCAGGTCAGGGAGGCTCTGACTCGGTCAGGAGCAGTAAAATAGCTGTATTGACACCACACACTTGAGTATTATTTGGACAAATATAACCAGTTATGACAAGCCTTGCATTATATCACACAATACCTTATCCAAACACAGTGTTAACCGCTGAAGGGGAAGATCAAGCTGAAATAACAAACCCTACTGACATCACTGTCCACCAGGTAATCTTGGGAATTTGGTGCTTAACGCTATGCAAAAATGAGATTTATAAATATCAAATTGTACAATACATCGCTGGCATATACAGTACATCATAGACCCAATTAGCTGATCAGTGTGCTGCCGGTGGAAGAACTGTATGTTGTGTCCGCAAATTGTGCAAACAAAAATACGCTTCCTGATGGCAAAGCAAATAGTTAAAAATCTGAGACAACCTTAAAGGGATATTTCAGATTTTTTTTAAGTGGGGCCGTATGAGCTACATTACACTATTGCTCCTGCAAGCCACAATGAGTGCCGCTTCCCCTTTAATGAGAAAATTCCCAGATGACTTTCAGGCAAGCTAGGCTACAATTCTCTGGGGACGGGGCCTCCTATTTCGCCAAAGTTGAGAAAATAAGGTCCAGGAACTCATCATGGTGCAATTGCATGCTCTACTAGAAAAAATTGCAGCTCTGGACTTTGCTGCCAGAGACCCCCTTTGTTTTGGTCTTTACAGTGAATTAAACTCACTTTTCTGCAAATTTAAAAGATGGGATGTACTTGCCTTTATCCCAACTGTTCTAACAAGCAAACCTCCTGGTCTCAACACAGATTTTATCGTATTCCAGTGTACGACGTAGATAATGTTTGTGTCATAGTGTTATAAAAACAACAAAAACAATGAATCAGTAAAATCATTAAAACTTACGTTGGAGACAAATTTCCATTTAGCCCTTCAGGTCGTGGATGTTTTTTCCAATTTATCTTTGGAAAGTTGAAGAAAGTCCGTAAAACACTGATGTTTAGTAAGGCAGGGAACTTTGGATGACGAGTGATGCAGACTGGAGCCGTATGTAAGCCGCTGGTATCCTCTGATTCAGAAAGGTCCTGAAGTATTGTTGTCACTAAGTCCCTCTTCCGACTGCAGAAGCTCTCTGGGTTCGTTGGCATGGGCTCACAGTTTACGCACCGGCACCAACAGGAAACGTGGAATCTCTCCTACTCACTCGTTAGCACAGAATTTTATCCCCTCTCTTCTTCGGTACGTAGGGTCGGCATCTGGAGTTCTTCTTCTGTAAACTCTGGTTCATAGAGAAATCCTCTTGTGTCCACAGGCATGTCATCGTCGCTGTCAGAATCACTCATTTCTGCAGTTTGTAGTTTTTGTTCCTAAAAGTGCAGGCAGATCCAAACAGCTGATCGGCGTGTATCCGTGCTTATGCAGCGGAAGAACACCGGTCTGCGAGGTGCGTCCGAAAATAGTGCCGAAAGAAAGAGGGTTTCTGGCGGCAAAGTCAAGAGCTGCAATTTTTTTCTAGTAGAGCATGCAATTGCTTCGTAATGAGTGCCTGGAACGTATTTTCTTAATTTTAGCAAAATTACGCGAAACAGGCGGCCCCGTCCACAGAGAATTGTAGTCTAGCTTACCTGCCGGTCATCTGGGAATTTCTCATTAAAGGGGAAGAGCTCGCCGGAACTCATTGTGGCTAACAGGAGTACTAGTGTAATTTAACTCATACGACCCCACTTAAAAAAGCTGAAATTTCCCTTTAACTAAGAATCGCATGTTGCTTGCAGTTCGCACATTTTTGTTGGGTGAGACTCATGGCTCAAACAGGTCGGGGAGGGATCTAATCTGCCAACATTTACACTAAACTGAAAATGAAGATTCTTCTGAGCTGTCATGTGATGTTCACTCAGCCAGTCTGCAGTCATGGAATAGAAAAGTTTCATTATGGTATAAAAATCATTGGATTCTATTGACTGATACAGAAGAAAATCTGATTTCTGATCTGTGTCATCCTTACCATGTGTCTAATTGAAACTCTGACTTATCAACCAATGAAGACAGAACTGAAGTTTTATCATTTACCGTCACTCTACAGGCTGATTTATACTTCTGCGTCTCCCCTACGCAGCAGGGGCTGACGCGGACATGAGCCCCACATACTTGTGCGTCGGTGTGTCCGTGTCGCGCAGCAATTCTCCGCCGAAACGCCTGAGGGCAGTGCGGTCTCTCTGATAGCCGGCCGCCTGCTTCCAGTCCCGCTACGATCTCTGTTTACTTTTCCACACAGTTTCAGAGCGTGTTATGTTAATCTACAGCTGATACATGTTGCTGTTTATCATACAGACATGATTACATGAAGAATAGAGAGGAGGAGATGAAATACACGGCCGATGTGCGGCCGATGTCCGGGATCCCGGAAGTGTTGTAAATGCGGGAAAGACAAAGCCGCCGAGCGGACCAATCACAGAGTTACATTTTGGAGGAGGTGCACGTCAGCTACGTGCGTAGGCCTCGGCGTAGGTACGGGAGCTACGTGGACCCCCGGCGTAGGGTACGCCGTTGATTTAACGCAGAAGTATAAATCAGCCTTACCTCCTTTCCAAGCTGGTGAAAACTGACATTAATACAAAATTGGGTTTCTTTGATCTTTTTCATGGGTAACATTGTACACTAAGAAGCCAAACACAAATGTGTTACAATCAACTTAACAACCATTGCTTCTCTTAAAAAGAACTAATAATATATTTTCTCTAACATCTCAACCTTTAAATTAAACAACTTACAGCCTTTATTTTAATATAATTCACAGTGGATGGCAGCAGATTGAACCTAGAGTACGCATTGTCTGTTAATGCTTTCTGCAGACCTCGGACAGGAAATGACATCATCAGATGACAAATATTAATCATTAAGTATTAAACTAAAAGTTACTCTGAAAATGAATCAATTAACTTCCGGTCAAGACAATCATTTTTCCACAGGGATTATGCATCTATTGTTAAATGTTTCTTACTCATTAACTGTTATCTATAAAGACTAAGTAGTTCTAAGAAAAGCATCAGTTTTTAAAACCTCGTCTTGTCTTGATTTATTTTATTTATTTTATTGTTTATTTTTTACAGGGACAGCGCACAATTAAAAGAAATTGCACCAGAGTTAGCTAGCAGCTAATTTACATCTGTTGTCCCTGGGCAGGTAGACAAAAAATAAACAACCACAAAACACCAAATACACTACATAACACAATACAGTACATAAAAGTCCATCATTTTGAGATATTAGCTAAAATTAGTACAATAAATACAACAAATACTAACAGTAACGCAATAAATAATAGCATTACAATAAATGCAATAAATACAAGGCAATCATTGGTGATGGCAGTTTTGAGCTGACTTTAGCCAAAGCTTGAGGCTGGTTTTAAATATTGCAAAGCTCCCTGAGTCTCGAATATTTGTGGGTATAGAATTCCACTTTCCCACAGCTTTAACCGTGAAAGCAGATTGACCAAAGGAAGTCTTTCTGAACGGTGGTACCCAGTCACCTCTAGAGGAGGCTCTGGTCCTCCTGACACTGCCACTGCCAGGAGAGACCAGACATCCTCTAAGAGGAGGGGGTGCGAGATTGTGAATAATTTTAAACATCAGGCATGCATCAGAGTAAAATAAGAAGTTGTCAAAATTGAGAAAATTATATTTTAGCAAAATATTACAGTGATGATGGTCCCTTGGCTTTTTATCCAGTACTTTTAAGGTCTGTTTATAGAGAGAGTACACAGGTTTAAGTGTAGTCACACCTGCCTGTGACCAAGTTGTTATACAGTAAGACAGATGGGGAAAAATCATAGCATGTACAAAAAGCTTTGCAGCGGATGGAGACAACTGGTGCCTGATGCTCTTAAAATTATTCAAATTAAGTTTAACACTGCTGATGACCTTACTAATTTGTTTTTTGAAAGACAGGTTTGCATCAATTATAATACCTAGGTATTTCACATGTGTCACAGATGTGATGACATCACCATTAATTAAAATGTCAGGATTTACTGAATTATTTTTCCTTGCTGTGAAATACATGCAAACTGTTTTACTTACATTAAGGGTCAAGCATGAATCAGCTAGCCAGTCCGACACTTTGCTCATTGCAGCTGTTAGTTTGGCTGCAACATGTTCTTTGGTTTTTGCATGGGTGAAAATAACAGTATCATCAGCATACATTTGGATGCTAACATCTGGACACACTTGGGGAAGGTCATTTATATACATACTAAACAAAATGGGTCCTAGAATAGACCCTTGGGGGACCCCTACTGTGCAACTGGCAAATGATGAACATTTATCACCCACTCTTGTACATTGTTTCCTATTGTTTAGGTAGGATTCCATCCAGGTCAAGGCATTGACAGATAAATTAAATTTTGAAAGTTTTGAAAGTAAAACGTTATAATTGACTGTGTCAAATGCCTTCTTAAAATCTAAAAACACGGCTCCAACAACACCACCTTTATCAAGGTAACTTTTGATCTGTACAACAAAAAAGCAATTTGCTGTTTCTGTCGAGTGGTGTTTTCGGAAACCAAATTGCATTGGGTGCAGAGTAAATTCACCTTCATTTAAATGGGAAACTAACTGATCACAAACTACCTTTTCTGCGATTTTAGAGGCTATTGGGAGGATACTAATTGGTCTATAATTTGATGGGATTGTCCTGTCACCTGATTTAAAGACAGGGGTCACTATTGCAGCCTTCCAGGAGGAAGGAAAAAAAGAATTTGTTATTGATAAATTTATCAAATGAGTTAAAGGCTTGCATAGTGTCATTTTATACTTTTTAAAAAATCTTGCATCAATATCGAAGACATCCTTAGACTTGGAGCCTTTTAGGCAGTCAAGTGCTTTTATAACTGAGGATTCTGAAACATTTTCAATTACAAATACAGGGAATTCATTATTTGTAGGTTCAAGAACTTTTGATCTTACACCAAAATTATTGGCCAGACACTGGACTGAATCCACAAAGAATAAATTAAAGATTGTAGCTACTTGTTCTTTATCTTCTATCACTTTTGATTGTTCCTTGATCACCCAATTTTGAGCTGATTTTCCCTCCTTCTTTGTGATTTTATTAATATTATCCCAAATTAATTTACTATTCCCCTTAGACTCATTTATTAGTTTAATGAAGTAATCAGCTTTGGCCTGTCTCAATTGTTTTACTACTTTGTTTCTCAGTCCCTGAAAGTTTCTCTTATCATGGGGCAATCCAGATTTAAGAGCTGTCTTCAATGCTAGATCTCTTTGCTTCATTAACCTCCAAAGGTGCTCATTTAACCATGGTAGATTATATTTTTTATGCGAGTGTGAGACCTTTTTACAAAATTCATTTTTGGTTTCACAGACCCTGGCCATCATAATGTTAGATGCCTTTTCTATGTCATCTGACTGCAGAACATCATTCCAGTCCAACTGATTTAATTTATCCTCAAATGAGCTGACTAAATTTTTAGGTATAGCATTAAAAAAAACTTTTACCTTGTTGTCTATATAAAAAACGTTTTTTAGTTAGTTTTCTTACAATTAGAGTCAGATTATGATCTGACATACCTGTTACCAAATTAAAAGATTTTATAATTCTTTCAGGTTTATTACTAAAAATAAGATCTATCTGTGTTTGTGATGATGGTGTAATCCTGGTTGGGCCTTGAATGATTTGAGAGAGATTATATTGGTCTGATATACTTGATCTAACCATCCTCTCTGGTGAAGAGGATGATGAGTGGTCTGGGGGCTAAACTGAGTCTATCTTGCTGCCGTTTGGCCACAGCTTGCATCATCAGGTGTAGGACTTTGGGTGGTGAAAAGAGCCTGCCTACAGGGTACATAGAGTATTGACAAGTGCAGTGGAGTATAAAGGCATGTCATAATATGACAAAAGCATGGAGATAAGGTTGAAGGGCTGTGAAGTGGATCCTTAAAAGATGAGAGGAGGCATCAAAACCCTCAGTCTGACCTTAGTGAATCATTGATTCAAAGCACCTGGCTAACATGTAACGATGGCTCAGTATTTCCCTTTAAAACAGAACATGACCACAGAAATCATAGCCTTCTTGTAGTTAACAGAGGGAACTAACATTCTAATTACAGAAACACATGGCAGGCCGAAATTATGCTTCTTGTTAAATAAGGTAGATAAAGGGTAACTACTTTGAAAAGGGAAATTTGTTTAAACTAAAATCTAAAGTGCAGATTTTTTTGAAGACAACACCTAAACTTCAGTTTCGTAATCTGAGCTAGAGTGCATAGAAAATTGGAGTTGCTATTGTGTTTTAAATTATTTTCACTGATGTCAAATGAAATCTCTGCTTCTTCTGGCTCTACAGTTTAATTTCTTTTGTTGGTCTGTATTTTGAATCATCTGTATGCCACAGAAATTACTTTCAGTGACTATACCGAGCTGCTTTTTGTCTTCTGCATTGACCTCAACTGCTTCGGTACTGTTATTTAGCAGTAATTTTGATGAAATCCAGCACAGAGGCATTGAACAGTGTTTTCCTTTGCACAACTACGTACTGGCTCAACATGAATCAGGCACATTGTGGTCTTTTGTTACCATTGTCTTTACTGAAAGAAAGGTAGCAGTGGGTGAGAAAAGAACACAATAGAGATACTCAAAGCCCTTCAATTTTAAATAGAGTCTCCAGGATTCATTACTTTTTAATTTAAAACTGAGACATGAAGTCCTTCTACTCAGACATTATTTCCAAAAACAATGATATGCTTGCACTTTCTTTGCTCCTTGACAGGCTGACAAACACTACTGTGGTATAATCCCAGCAGTTTTGTAAGATCTTGGTGCTATACTCTAAACTTTGTGGAAAACACCATGACACCAGAGTCACAGAAAACTCCCCTGTAGTGTTAAATTATTATAATCCTATGTATTATTTAAATTAAATACAAGTCTGTGTTCAATACTTGAATCCGATTGGTTGATGTGACAGTCTGTTTTTTCTCGACAACACGCTGTTGCAATGGCTATGGCTCTGATCACAGACTTCAAGTTCATTGTCCACTACGACATTTATATATTAGTACAGTGTTGCATTTGTTGTTGTAGGAACATTTCAGATAGTAATAAATTCAAAAATACCTCAACCCTCATGCTACTATTAAGAATTTTATGTAACCAAATAACTTGGACCCAATGGTTGTAACTTGAGAGATGACTGTAGTGTAATCAACATCCCAGGTAGGCAGGCTAACTTCAACACGTCACTTACTTTGCTGTCGGCATTCAGGACTGATGTCTGTTTAAGTCTGAGATTGCCCGTCTTGTCCTCGATGGTTCTTTATAACGTGTTGCACTGCTGTTGCTTGCATTTATTTTAACACCTTAGGAAGCAAAATACAGATCTCCTGACACTTCTTAAAGCTGGGGTTGGTCGTCAGATTTAGGTATACTTTTTGTTATACTTGTTAAAATTATCTTTCTGTCCCGATGGCATCAATACATAATGTGTTCTTAAAAAAGAGTGAAAAAAAGCTGATATCTACAGCCGGAGTAAACCTGGGAAAACACCATGCCATTAGGAGCCAAAATATGAAACCAATCAAATCCCTTCCTGCCATTCTGCCCGCCTCCTGCATGTACATTTCATGTTTGTTTATGTTTTTAACTTTCACTATGATAATGTTTTGGTGTTTTCTTACTGCTGAGTGAGGTCCGGTTTTGAATCAGTCACAATCATATGGTCTCGAATCAGCAGCGCTCCTTTGTGAGAGCGGGGGCTTCGTTTTGGGGGAGCTCCAAGGGGAGGTGGGTTAGATGGAGTCCTGAGGAAATGCTACAATCAAATTCATGCTAGTTTTCCCAGAATACCAACCCTAGCTTTAAAGCATCCTGGCAGAAAGAGTTGCTAAACAATACAGCAAAGAATCGTGAGTGCATAAAAAACACCTGCAAGGCCGTACTACAAATTAAAATAATTATTTTTGGTCTATTGTTTACAGGGGGAAAAAAACCCCAACAGATTTCAGAAATAAATTAATTCAGTCTGAAAGCAGTCAATGCTCAAATCTGAATTCAAACCCAAGTCATCAGTGCAGGTCAAATCATGAGTCCTGAAAATCAAGACTTGAGTCATTGTCCTCGACTGGGGTATTACAATACTTGTCATGAGGGGATCTGATCACCACAAGCATTGCACATTATTTTCTAAACTTGTAAAAGGAAAAGTTGTTCAGTCATAATAAATCTACCTGGCTTGACATAAACAAAAAAAAAACAGTTTCTAGAGCCAAAGTGGAGCGTCCACTTAAAAAAGAAGTACCATAGAAGCCTTCTGTTACCTTGGGAGTACTTGAAAGAATTAAGAAAACTCGTCTCTGAGGGATTTGGAAGAACTAATTAATCTCAGTGAAAGAGATCACATCAGTTGGCGGTCAGATATTCGCACTTGCCTACGCAAGGCAAATAATTTAATTTGGTATGCAGCTGTTTGAATGGAAATGAATGGTAGTGTGGCCAAAAAGGATGTTTCTGCTTTGTTATAGAATTTCACAAACCTCTCAGGTTTGATGGGACAGGTCTGCTTGCTGTCAAATGAATCACAACTAAAAATGGAGAGGGGGGGGGAATCAGAAAAAGTAAAGATGTAAAAAGACTAAAGCCTTTTAATTTGTACTTGACTTTTATCAAATACAACTTGTGTAGACTTGTTCATATCTGTAATTGCACTATTATCCCAATTGTGGTTCATTTAATATCTACTGTATTCATATAGGTTTATCTACTTAGCATATTTCTGTTTCAAATGATTTTTTCTGTAAGCATCTACGTGAGTTTTTTAAATTGTGATGTAAAAGTGCTTCACAAATACACTTCCCTTGCCTGGATTGTACCTGAGAAAACCCAAGGTTAAATTTACTATATCAAGTAGCTGATGAGCTTAAATGGTTGGTATGTATTTTCACTTGAAAGGATCAGCATATCACATGAATTTCAACCATTTCTTAAATTGTGTCGGACATTGTGTGTAACTTTCTACTTGCTTGAATCACACAAAAAGGAGAGCAGCAGCTTTCTCCTGAGAATACTCTTCACCCTGTTCATGTGCCTCTGAACAGGGTTTTTATCCTCATTACTGCACAAGCCAATCAGTAAATAGTTCCAGCATGTATTTTTCAGTCATGGTCATTAGTTGTGCTGCAACACATTTGTTAATCACCTTGCCATCACATAAAAGCCTGTTAGAAAAGCTTTATGTAAATGTCAGGCAGCAAATTTCAACAGTGATCAAAATGGTTTTAATGATTTTACAGACTTCCTGAAGATGTTGTAGCGTCAGAAACATCATTTGTGATCACTAGAATGATGTGTTACCTTAATTCTACCTCATCCTGAGCAACTGTAGGTAAACATCCTGGGATGATAAATCAAGTTCAGGTATGTGCTTTGTATTGAAATGTCCATCAACATAATTTAAACCAGAAAAAAACTGTAACGTGGATTATATTTGTCTTATAGACTGTTCTTATTAAATGTTCACATTAAACATAAAAAAAATGGATTTGGCTAAATTGTTTTATGAACCAGGTTAACGTGAAATCAATTTCTGTGTTTTTCTTTCAGTGTGTTTTAGGGAATTTGAGGGATAGATCAAACAATGCAGGACAGGGGTTAAAATTGTGGGAGAGTACTTGAAAACATTTTGATCTTTTTTGTAAGATATACAAATCTTTGTATGACATGTTATGCTTCCAACTTCCAAAATAGAGCCCAGGCAAATTAGCTTCCACTTTCTGAGTAGCAACCCTCAACACTCGGCTGTAACACAAACGTCTGGGTTGTGGATATCTAAATCTTACAGGTTATCCCATAATATAACCCTGCTTTTTGACCTATTAGCTGGCTGTGTTAAATACTTAAGGCTGCTTGGTTAAAACCAGATACCAACACCCTGAAAGGGATTCTAATTTGGGTCACTATACACTGTGTTCCAAATTATTATACAAGTTGCATTTCTCTGAATATTTTTAAATAATATGTTAACAGTCGTTTTCAAATTTGTTAATAAGTCAGATAGTAAATATATTTCTTCAAGTGTGTGGTTAAAATTATGCTATTCAAAGTACGTCAGTTGTATCATAAACAAGTCACATTAATACAGCATGATGCTGCACTATCAAGTTCTCCACTATTTATTAAGTATTTATGGACCTTTTTATCATGTTTTTTGGTGTTGGCACTTTCTTTCTTTTTATCTTGTTTTTATTGACCAACATTTAACTTTGTGTCTATCTTGTAGTTATCGATTTTGCTCATATTGATTACTCATTTCCTTTTTGTATTATTTTTATTAAGGGTTACCTCTTAAGCATTAAGAACTTTGTCACTTTGTTTGTCATGTATTGTCCTGTGCGGTTTGTTGTGTTGATGTTAAAAGGAGGCTGACTCACTGCAAACAAAATCTACCTACGGGTATAAATAAAGTAACCTTGAACCTTGATATTTTAAATAAATGCAGAATCTGCAGAAATGAGTGTGCCACAGTATTATGCATGTTGGTGATAAGAGCAAATAACTTGTGAAAAATAAAAACAAGGCACCATTTTAAATGTTCTATTGATTGAAAATAATAATATTTACAACTGTATTCAAACTTCAATGTAAACAACAGTTTTCTTTACATTTGTATACAAAATAAAACTGTTAATATCTTTGAGACATTTCAAATCTAAATTGTCTCTCTAATGTCCAATATAACCTAATTTCTTTTCAGTGAGGGTCAGAAGTCACTGGTAAACTGATTCAGTGAGGTTTCTGATGACTTCTCTGATGACACTGTGTGCTGCACCTTGTATGGCTTTCCAAAGATGTTCTTTGAGCTATATTTCTTGCCATCACTATAATTGATCTTCTTTATTATTGACCACAAGTTCTCAGTCAGGTTGAGATCAGGGGAGCAGGCCGGCCATTTCATGTGGCGATCGTATTTAAAGCTCTGAGATGCCATCCTGTCCTGAGAATAATGTGACATGTGACAGTGCATTGTCATGCATGGACACAAGCATCATTTTCACTTTAGGTGAATGTCTTTTACTTCATAGAAGGACATTTTTATACCTTCCTGAACCTCTTGGTCCTTTCCGGGTTAATATATTCACTATCTGACTTCTTAAAAAATTTGAAAACTACTGTTAACATATTTTTTTAAATATTCACAGAAATGCAACTTGCATAATAATTTGGAACACAGTGTACATTATCCCTTAGTTATACAAAAAGGGTGTCCTTCGCATTACCTTGCCCTCGTGCATGAAGTTGTGTCAGTGGTAAAACGATCCAATGGTCAAAACTTTAGACTGTTCTTTAGAAAACAAACTTAACAGAATGAGGCTGCTGGCTAGTTCTAGCAGGCAACTTGAGCTCTACTGATTTTACTATTAATACCTCATTCACTCAGTCATCTGACGTAAGTATCCTCCCAAGTTGGTGGTCTACTTAAGCTTTTATTTACAGTAAGATCTCAGGTCTCTACATCTGTTCTGCACTGCACTAGCAATGCACTCAAACTATCAGCTCCACCACAGTCCAAGCATCCATCTGCAGGCCCCAACTACTGGGTGTAAGATGTTATCTCATCACTCCTCATCATCACTGCGAGTAAAATAATTTGCCAGGAGTGATGAGGTTACGGCCTAGACGCTAAACACAAACAATGTTCTGCTGCTACAATAAACATTACAAACCATTAAGAATCAAGCTGTCTGTCTGAACTATGTTTAGGTAAAGTGTCCAGTAGTGGCTGTAATCTTAATGAAAAGAAGTAAATGGACAGATTGAGGTGTCTTAAAGAAATCCAACAATGACATTGAAATGTATTTAGGTCCAATGCTCTTGGGACAAATTTATCCATGCCCATTACTTTTTTTTAATACTGGTTTCTTATAGCCATGACCACAATCATTCCTCTACCTTACCAAAGTGTTGTAGTCTTGATGACGATGGCTTAATTCAGTGTTTTTTATTTTCTTTAAAAAAAAAAAAAACTGAATTGTAACATTATTTAACACTTTTTTTTATTTTTTGGGCCTTTTTGGCTTTTTTTTGTTAGGACAGCTGAAGAGAGACATGAAATGTGAGGAGTAGAGAGTGGGGGAAGACATGGAGGAAATGGTCGACCAGCGACCCCTGCGACGAGGACTGTAGCCTCTGTATGTGGGGCGCTTAGATCGCTAGGCCACCAGCGCCCCAATTGGAAAACATTTTTTCAAGTCCTAGACCATGTGTAGTAGTATGTATAGGTTGCTGACAAACACGTTTTGTTATTCATTCTGAGGGCCTAGTGCAAAAAACACTACACCAATTAATTCTACAGGAACACTAACATGATTCAAAATATTATGATGCGCTCCATTCACCTTTGAAGTCGGATGTCAGAGCTGAAAATGACGTCAGATGCGTGTTGACCACTTTCCGTTTACGAGACGAAACAACTCAGAAAATTGTTTAGCCATTAGCTCCTGTTGCGATTAGCATTATTAATGATGATACACTATGTGATGGTTTGGGGGCAAAAGCAACATACAATTTTCACGGATAGAGCTTGCCCAGTTTTTTCTGTAGATGCAGGGAGACGCCATCTTGGATTTCAAGCTCTGGGTTACTGAATTTGCTTAGAGTTTCCGAATAGGAGTTCAGACATCAGAGAGTGTTTTAAGTGACGTATTTGATGGCCGTCTTGGAATTTCTGACTCTGTATATCAAATGGAACTCACAACGAAACAGTGCAACAAAAAAAAACAGCACATTGCAGGAAGTGTTCAAGCCAACAGTACGGCCAACTGACAGCTAACAACATCACTCTGACATAGATCTGTTGTATCCATGAGTCAAAACAGGGAACATTTTTTTTAAAAAAAGTAAAGATACAGAAACCAATTAAAGTAACTCCTGTGTTCAAATATTATTTGGTTGATCTATTAAAAGATGCTCTGATCGTGGATTCAACATCTCCATGTGGTAATCATCTCTGTTTACCTGCTATGAATTAAGCAGCACCAAACTGAAGACTGAGGGGCTTTTGCTTTGCTGCCTCCGGTAAACTTTTAGTGCTCTGGTACATCATAAAAAACAATTTGGAACAATTTGACTGAGTTACATATTATGCATAAGTTAATGTTTGTTTGTTGAGCCTAAAAAGCAGAGCGATCCAGCTTTCTCTTAAGCTGCAAGTCGGCTCTATCTGGAAGTCCGCTAAGCTCTCCATCTGTTTTTAACTCCTTTGACTTGTGGCTAGTTGTTTTTGGGGATAATAGTATGAATAGTATTGTCCAGTTTTACCCAAATATGTTTGCCATAGCTTGAAAATGTAGGGATTGGCAAATAAGAAAAAACATGGCTGCAACTTTATCTGCTGATGCGTATTAGCACCGGTTACCTGTATTTGTTTTTGGCCTTCTGTTTAGTTACACTATTGGATCCCTGAATATTACATTATTGATGAATTACCTGGAGATACAGATAAGTGGAGCACATAACTGCTGCAGTTGAGGGATTTATTTATAACACTAAATGTCTATAAATAACAGGGAATTAGAAATAAACCAAATGTTGTTAGGCTGTTTTTTTGTGTGTGACAAAGAAGGTGTTGTTTAGTATTTTAGAGACTGCAGGATTTCAGATTAGAAGTGAGAAACTGACTCATTAAGGATACTTTGCACTCTGAAAATGGAGCCATGGTGAACAAAGAAAAGCCCCCAACTCTCCCCTGACCCCACTTACAAAAAAACCCACGTCATTTCAGTTTTTACCAGCTTGAATTGTTATGACACGAAGATCCTGGGAGACGGGACATTAACCCCTACTGTGCGCATGTGTGTTAATGCTTTTGTGTGCCTATACAATACATGTGTATCTGTGTGTGTGTGTGTGTGTGTGTGTGTGTGTGTGTGTGTGTGTGTGTGTGTGTGTGTGTGTGTACATAGACAAAGATCCCTGGGGACAAATGATGAGGAGATGATATCTTGTGAAGTGTGCCCTTTAAAAATAGCAGGGTCGCTGTCAACATTACTCTGGATGAGCTCTTTGTTTCATCGTGTGTGTATTTGTGTGTGTGTGCATGCCTGTGTTTGCGCACTCCTGCATGCCACCATGATCCCTATGTGCAATATTATGTCTGTGTGTGTGTGTGTGTGTGTGTTTACGAGCATTCCTCCACTGTATGTAATGGACTTTTCGGCATGTGTGTAGACAAGTAACGGCTATTAGGATCTGTCATCACGCATGACTGAGCGCTACATGGACTGTGTGTGTGTTTGTGTGTGTATGTGTATGTGCTAATAAACGTGTGTGTCCGCAGAGAGGTATGAGGTGCATTTAAGCAGAGCTTTTGTGACTGATGTACATGGTAATGTGAAATACTGCCTCAGGGTGACACAGACAGAGAGAAAGATAGAGGAGTGGGGGGTAATAAAAGCCAAAGATGATGAAACAGTATAGAGCAGTATAAAACAAATAATATAAGCATCTTCATTTAAAAAATATCAAATCTAATGGAATGCACCTGCTGGTCTTTTCTTTCCCAATGCATGCCTTTACTTGTTTTACATTTGTTACAGTAAAGCTATAAAATAATCCAAATGAGATAAAATTCTGTTTGCATAATTACTTTTTCTCATATGGCAATCGTGCATCTTGACAAAGAAGACATGTGTATCAGCCATATTTTCATACCAAGTTTCTATAAACCTAACACTTCTAAACAATTTTACTTTTGGTTTTTGCTTACCCATTTTGTGTAGGTAGCAGGGGATATTTCAATATATGTCTGACTGAGAAATTGAACTTCTCTGATAATTACTTGTAACAAAGGCCTCTGTGTTCTTAAAAGGACAGTATTTTATGAAGTGGGGTTGTATGAGCTATTTGTCAGCAATACACCAACCAGCAGGCACTGCTGCAGACAGGGCTAATTGTCAGGTAATTTATCTAATATTAAGCAGGCTGACTCAGGGAGTTTTTTTTTCATTTTACACTGATAATGGTGTTTTGGTAAGGCTTTCTTAAAATTAGCTAAATTGTGGGGTACAAATCCTGTCTGTAGCGGCCGAGCGGCAACCCCCGGTCTCAAACTATGAAGCCCATGCGGAAGTGTTATAAACTGCAATTCATCGAGAATCTGCTTGAGGCTGGCTGCAGAAACCCCGGAAACCACATACACACCAATTCAAAAAAGACGATCTTTGCAGCATTAATAAACATGTTTACACCCTGGTTCAAAAAACAGCTTGGCTCTACGTAGCTAATTTCTCTATCGGCACACACTGTACGGGGGGGTGAAGTTTTCCAGTTCAGAAGATATTAAGATTACAAGTTTTGCCCATTAAGAAAAGTCAAAGTCAACCAGTAATGCAGAAATACACAGGGACTCTGTCACAAGATCACATTTTTGATTATGATGACATCTTAATTTACTGTTTGAAAATGAAATGACTGTTGCCCTAGAAAATGTTCACTAACTCAATGAATGAATATTACTGCCATATTTAATCATCTTACCACTTCCTGATGCAACATATCCTCATCAACACATCTCCATGTATCCGTTAAACCGAGGGCTGTTTTCACAAAACGTTGTACCTGTTGAAACGGGTTAATCCTTCACAAGGTGTCTCGGTAACAGAAACAAACAGATAAGGTGAAGTCAGAGATTAACATGTCAGGCTGTGTTTGAAAGGATTATGCATTTTTCATAGAAGCTATTTTTGCATGTCATTAAAGATCAAGTGTACAGGTGTAATTAACATTGATGATGTATTTGTCTCACATTGGTGATCCAATCCAGTTGCTGCTTTGGAGTGCTTTCAAATTACATCTGAGACTCGCATGCAAAGACAGAAAAATGCAGTGAAAATGAAGAAGTGGTTATTCAAAGGTTCGGGAAGCTATTGCTTTGGTTGAAAACTTTTATGATATTCCCAGTGACCAGGTGACCTGATGGACCTTGTAGTAGAGCAAGTCAAGACATCAAGTGCAGTTCCATCATTTTTCGTTTGTTTCCTTATTGTACACAATATCTATGTGAGAGGGGGATTTTACCTGAGACCAACCTTTCTTCCTGAATCAAAGGTCATATTAAGCCAACTCTGTTACACAGTTATGTAAGCACTCTCGGTTATGCCAGGATTTTAAGTCTGACATAAGGCAAAGTTACAGTAAAACAATCTACAACTGCATAAGCGATATTAAGGAGACATGCCGTCTATGTAAAATAAAGTGTGTCTTGTCCATAAGGCAGGCCATGGCTCAGAGATAAGGTAAGAGGTCCAAACTTAAAAGATTAGTAGTTGGAGCCCCGTTGCCTAGTGTTCATGAAGTGATGTCCCCTGCTAGACACTGAACCCTAAACTGCTTCATAATTCAGAGCTGTCATCATTTGATTCAGTGTGTTAATGAATCAGTTTAGAGGTGGTCAGCAGTGTGGTGCACCCTGCATGGCAGCCTCTACCATCAGTGTATGATGAGTGTGTGTGTGTGTGACAGTGAGAATATGGCATGCAGTTTTAAGTGCTTGGAGGGACAAGTTCATTAAGAATGGATTGAAAGATGTGATACAAGTTTAACTGTTTATAACAAAGCTTCCCTCCCTGGAGTAAGCCAGCCAGAGCAGCTTGTCTGGATAACAAACACTCTCATCATCTCCAGACACAGAAAGGGAAAGTGCTAAACCTCAGGCAGCCCAGTCTGATTTATCTCCTTTTTATAACAATACTAGTAATGTTACATATTAGTTGTTAGCCATCCAGAAATATAATTTTTGTCAGTTTCTCTGGAAAATTTGAGCATGATCCCTTATAAAAATTGTGGTGTAGTTAACACTTATTCTCAATTAATGCTAATATTTTCCTTTTAAGTATGCTTGGCTGTCAGCACATTTGGCTGAGGCTCATATGCATTGAAAGGGGTCAACTTCGGCCCAAATACATGCATGTCAACTAATTAAAATACAGGCCAACAGCTCTGGCACACGGAGACACTGTTTGCTCTGTAGCACAGTTTTGGCTGCATGTAACCCTTTGCATGTGCTTTGTGAATTGGACAATGTGTTCAAGGCTCATTTGTATGGGTTTAGTGGGCACAAAAGCTAGAAAGACTTTTTATGAGTGTTTTGTTGATTTGGGAGACAAGCTGGTTACTCACTGTGGAAGTGCAGTCTAATTCTGCTTAACATTTGTGGCCATTGTTGTAATACTCCTTCTTGGTTCAGACACAGAACAATGGGGTGAACTGCACCTGTTGCACTGTTGAATTTTTTTTTCTCTGATGAAAGTCTAGGGCCCAGGCAAATTTCTATGGCAATCCACCTAATATTTGCAGAAACAAATCTGTAAAACCACTTATGTCAACTTGATGGTTGCACCAGAGGGAAAGTAAGAGAATCACCAAAGTCAGTGGACATCGTCCTCTGAAGACTATGAATGTACATTTAAATGTCATAGAATTGTATTTAAAAGTTGATTTAATGCTAATTAAATGCAGTCTAAAACACAGTTTATGGATTTGATTAGTTTAAGGAGTGCACTAGGTGTTGCGCATTCCAGAAATAATTGAAAAAGTAAGGAGAGGAAAGAAGAAAAGGAAGGGACTGAAGGATAAAGGAAGCTCTTGCACTTACACACACACACACACACACACACACTGCACACACAGAATTCATATGCAACAACCCCATTAAAATCCAGAGATAATGACCTACAAATTTCTCCCAAACGCTCTCTCCACCCCGCTGCCTTGTCCTCTTTCACTCCCCCGTCTCTCCTTGTCTCTCCCACCTGTCTGTCTCTTATTGCTCCTGTCTTTCATCACTCCCTCCGCTCTGTGGCCAAAACCTATCAGAGGTTGAATCAATGACGAGATGTCTGAGGGTATCTTTGTGTGTCTTTGGTTGTGTATCTGTGTATGTATCTAAGTTCTGAGTAAGATGTTTCTGCTTACGCCTTTATGCACATTATGAAAAGAAGTCTGAGTGTATGTGTATTTCTTCCTCATTATGGAGAGATTTTGTGATTGTGTGGTTTAATGTGCTCTGCCTGGCTCTCATCGCCGTATTTCATGTATCAAAAAAATGTGCAAAAACACATTTACAAGTGTGTGTGTGTATGTGTGCATGTGTGTTTCCTTGAGGATGCTAACTAGTGGATGCTAAATAATGCAGCGCTCTGCCGAATGCCTCTCCTCCCCAACAACATCCCCATTAGTGATTCGGGGTTTGAAAATGTTAATGCTTTTAACACAGTCAGTCTTCATTCACGTCAAACTGGAGAAAATAGCAGGACTGGAGCATCTCGCACATACACTACACACAATCATGGATGGAGGCAAAACCAGAGAGACAGACTTGTACCATATATACCAAGAGACACAAACATGTAAAGACACTCACTGAAACAGAGTCACTGACACATACTGTACATATGTTATATATGAGCCAGACATGGAACTGGTGAGAAAAGAGGTTACGGGGAATGGCTTTTGACCTTATTTAATTATTAAACAGTCTATACTGTCTAATCAAGTGGTGTTTCAAGTGTACATACTGCTCTTCTGTATTTAACTTGTGCCGCTGTATTTACTTGAACCATTTCAATAAAAAGACCCATAACACCAGAGACTTCCCTGGTAAAATAAATAAAGATAGAATAACTTAAACTGGCTAATGTAAAAGTCAGATGAGTCTCATGTTAACTGGAACATCTCCAGATGAGGCTAGAAGTAGTTCTCTGTTTCTCTGAACAGTCTAAACCACTTTTCACACATACACTATTAAAGATTTCTTTAAAAATATCAGGACAGCCTGCTCTGAGATTTTTCCAAAGTAGCCCATTAACACGGTCTCTCATTGCGGGAGATTTCTCCTGTTAGACAAGACGGAAATGTTCTCAAGAGGTAGGACATGATGTAAAAAGGACACTCCTGTGGTTACCTTGTAATGTGCACAAGATACCCAAGATGGCAGGCCAAGCAGAGTCTGACACTAAGATGAGTTTTTCACCTGTACTGAATATCAATGCTACAAATCGCTGGATGTATTCAGAGTAACAACAAGAGGAACGGGCTGGCCAGCAGAAAAGAGTGTGAAGCAGCAGCAATGTGTCCATGATGATTGTATCGGCCATGCGTCGGTCATGTAATATATAAGTCATCACCTTCACCCACTCACCAGGGTGAATTGTCTTGACTTAACCTGCTGCATTCACACATCAGCTCACCCCGACTTCTTGGGTAAAATCTCCCTGTGGAGTGGCAAGAAAATGTCCAGATAAGTTGGGGTGAAAATTCTGGTCGTTTATGATCACACATGCAGCTCACCATGATCATTTCAGGGAAATTATAGGAGTTAAGTGCATGTGTAAATCACCTCATGACTGTGTTTTTGGCAGACTGAGGAAGCAGACAAACATGTTCTTCCTCTGATACACGCAGTGTCCTTAGCCCCCTATCTTCACTTGGTACTGTCCATGCTTCCAAAGGGGGCACAATGTTGACCTTTGGTGGGCAATAGAGTGGTAATAAGGAGTTGATCCCTGGCTTCCCACCCCCCACCACTGCCAACACCTCAACATAGAGAAGAATATGAGCACTTTGGTGCAAATTTTGCCAATTCCAACCTTATCCTTTTCAATCCATGTTACAGTGTCTCATCTCAGCTGTGTTGTTTTTTATGCTTCTGGGGAGAACTGCTGCATAGCTTCCAAGAACCATTCCTTACAGAACCAGTGCCATCATGAGTAGTTTGATTTCTAGTGTCTACCTTGCTTTGTATTGCAAACTAGCTAAGTACTTCACGTCTAACAACAAAAAATGCACAATAGGCATTTAAATTAGGATGGTGAGACAGATACATTTCTTTTTTTAGCCAGAGTTTGAAGCTAATGGAGTGAACAGGAGCAGGGCTGAGGCTGTGGTTTCATGCCTGCAACCTATCCTGGTTCATTTAGGCAGTGCCAGGTGTACTTTATCGACACACTCCACTTTCTCCAACACCAACATCAAATGCTTTGCTCTACTGTACAAAATTTACAACCAGCACTGATGATGAATCGGTCACAAGGTGTCAGATAAGGTGGAATTGGTCCTCCCGGCCCTTTTCATGTCTGTAGAACTACTTAAATAACATCTTCCTTGATTGACAAAGACGGCTATTAAATTCACAAAGAGACAATACTTGCCTTGTAAAGGGAGTGTTATGAGTGAGTCCTCTAATCATACAGTCTCTGGGCCAAATAGGCAGGGTCATGGACACTAATCCATGAGTGCAGTCTGAATTTGGCTTCATTTCCAGTGGGCCACATCAGTCAGAAGGGAAATTAGCTTTTTCTGGCATATGCACTGTATGAGTAATATTCCTAGGAATGAAAGGTTGCCTCCTTGGATTTCAGTATCAACTCCCATAAATCATCATGCGTCTTTTCCTACGTTTAAGTGAAACAGTGTAACAGGAAACCTAAGGGTTTAAAGAGAATGCAGTCATAGTTTTTGAATGACATATAATGGTGTGCCACACCAATCATTGCCATCCACCATGGTGGCATTTGTTTACAATGGTTCTATCAGCGTGTGGTTTAAATCCAATGTACAGATGTTTAAAAAGTCTTGCAACATCTTACAGCTGCGGCAGCGAGCGGCACAGCTTCACACTTTGTTTACAGGCAAAGGGAGTGATGCTCGACTTCTAAAATGAGGCAATAGAAAACCAACTCACATTGCAGCATAAAGCATTAAAATTCAGAACCGTGAAACTGGCATGCGTTTTATTCCCCCTTGTTTGAATTTTTTGGGCAGCATTCAGAAAACAAGGTGAAAAGAATGAGCTCCCCATTTTAAATTTTAAAGGAAAGTGACAGAGAAAGACTTTATCTTTTCAAATGACTGAATTCAAATGAACTCACAGCGCAACAGAAAATGTGTTCAGTTTAAACTGCCTGAGGCAGAACGGGAGAAATAAACATGCTCTGCACGCTGCCTTTTGTTATTCCACCCTCTTTTGGTTTAAAAATGGAGCATCTTTAGAGGAATTCTTCATTCTCTGTGACAATTCAGATTTATAGAGAAAACAATATATTAAGGTATGTTTTCATTGTTTCAAATGTAGTATTTTCTATTGGACATCCACACTATATTTGTAACATTGTGAATCTTATTTCTGATTTATGTATTCTCTTTTTAGTGATTTGCATACAGGCTGAGGAAGAGAAGAGTTTCAGCTATCCAGGAACCAGTTTCTGCTGTTTGGTCCACTGTGTATTTACTTCTATATTAGAAAGGTAAAAATGTAAATTGTTTCATTTTCAAGGTCAACATACTGTAAGATTTTCTTTGACACCTCCTGTGATCCAGAGAGCATCAAGGTTAAACTGTTTTGATGTTTTCAGTAGGTGATCTCCCTCTCTCCCTCTCTCTGATGATGCAACCTCTCCTCACTCCTTGCCAAATGGTGCTAACTAGTGCCCAGACTCTGGGACCGTCTCCCGCGTGCCTTTTCTAGCTTTTTCTAGCTTTTTCTTCCCTTTTATTGGCACTTCTTTCTCCTCCCTGTATGCGTTTCAAATGCCCTCCGTAGAGCGCCAAGCAGGCCAAAACAAATCTGACGGAGTTGTTTATCACAAGCGCTCGAATGTCAACTTGGCAAAACCTGCAGCTATAGCTGTTGTGTGGAGAGGAATGAGAGTAATTACACAGACTGACAGACATAAACACACACAAAAAGCTTGTGTGAGATGCAACAGTGCAATCAGAGACGCAAACACACACACGAACACACACACACAGTTTTTTTTTATAATAAACAGACTGAGGCAATGCTTTCATGTTGTCTCTTAGTTGATGCAGCCATTAATTGTATTCCTCTCTCTACCTTTCTCTCTTTTTGATTCATCTTTATTTACCTCTTTTTTTTTCATCATCCACCTTCCTCATCTATCTCTCCATCTTGCAACCTATTCCTCCTTTTCCACTGCTCTCACTTTTCCCCCATTTCCCTCTTTTTCTCACTCTCTGCTTCAATGATTGGAGACGCCAAATTGCCACTGAATTTCATCATAAAACCCCACTCTGCTCTTACTGCCCTTGTTGCCTCCTGACAAACACACTACGCTATGCAAGCACACACGCAACGCCCATGCTAACATGCCACCAGAACCTATTATTCAGGCTAACCATCAACAAATCCATGTCAAAAGCAATTAGAGAAAAAAGGAGCTGAGAAAGAAAAGCCACAGAAAGAAAATTGGAAGTTTCTTGTTTGCAAAGAGGGGGAAAAATATTTATTGAAGCGTCTGATGCACACAAATCAACAGAAGCACACGGAGCAGAGGAGGGAGATAAGAATGGCTGGAACATAACATGCAAATAGGCAGGCAATGTGTTTGGAGCTCTGTGCTCTCCCCGCGGCTGCAACTAACCACTTTTCACATAAATATGCATATACAAAAACAAATTGACATGCAGGTACAGTCCCTAAATGCTCTAATTTATGAATTCCAAATATCAGACCCATTCATTGTGTTTCCTACCACCTATTAAAAGAAGAAAAATGTTATTTTAACACAAATCTGTTCCTTTTTTGTCTAATATTATCCCAACTTAGATTTATGCGTTTGCCAAATCTGATCAACTGGAAAATCTTTCTAGGGAAAATCCTCTGAGACTCAGGAAGTGATGAGTGTTAGGCCTCCAAAAGTGGGTAGTTTAAAGAGAAGATAATCTAAGCTGTATGAGCATAAGTCACTTTCTGACTTTCCCTTCATAAACCACTCTGGATTTTGTGCCAAAAACAATCTAAATCTCTTGGTTGAAATCACTGTCATGGTCAACAGGGGACAGAAAACCTTGCAGCATGAATTTTTGATAAGTAAGTGGATGACATGCAAAATAAGATTAACGTTTGTGTTTGATTTCACAGATATTTTAGAACATTATGCAGGCTTCTTTTTTTACCAGAGGACATTGTCAAATACTTTAAAGTGTTATTTAACTTGGTGAGCCTTCAAGTTTAGAACAATATAATAAATACTAATGATTAACATACACACAGTGTTTTTCCCATCCGCTCCATCAGGATCAGAAGACAGGAGATTGAGGTGGTGACAGAGTATAAGTATCTCTCCTGGGAACTATGTACTGAGGCTATTTTTAAGAAAGGCCAAGAGTGCAAGTATTTGCTTAGAAGACTGAACATTTTTAACAGTGACAACAAAATTCTCACTCCATTAATGCAACTTTCATTGAGAGCACCCTTTGTTGTTGGACTGTATGTTAGTGTGGACATTTCATAATCACTTCTGAGAGCAAACTGGGAAAACTGTGAAGATCAATCTGGAAAAATCATGGGACAGCAGCATGCTGACCTGTACCAGCTAAACATGACCAGGCTAGTTGTGAAAGACACTGACAATTATTTTTTCATTCATATAACAGTTGTTGACAGTTGTTGACATGCTTTTCAAATGCCTGTCCAAATTGGGACAATAAATTAAACAGAGGCTGTGAGGGATTTTAGGTATTTGTCGTAGTTTGTCTGATGTACTTTTAATATGTTCCAGTTTCTTAGTCCAAGTCTACATTTTGGGGCATTTTAAGACTGTGTTATATTATCTTGCTTTTAAAAGTTAATATCAGATAAAATGATACAATGATGAGGCTGAAATGTGCACAGCAACCTCTAGCTATAAAGTCTTGATGTACAAATTTAAAAGTAGAAGGCTTCATCCACTATGGAGTATAAATGTACTCATTGTACTTTCGTGATAGCAGGGGCAGGTTGTATACTAGAAGCAACATGAAGTATCCTCTAGGAACAATGAATCCTCAACAGAGTCCAGGAAATTCAACTCAGCCTCAAATTGAAAAAAGTATTGTGAAAAGTCAAATAACTAAAGAAGACTAACTATGGAATCAGACTGTGCAACACTTTTTTCACGTTGAGTCTACCGCCAGTGGTCAGCACCTCATTACATCCTTTGGTGTGTTTTACTTCTCAACACCTAACACTTTGTTAGGTCAAATAACTCTTTGATGTTTAAAGTGAAGTCGCCACATTGTTGCTCTGTGTACAAAAGGAAATTGGTCACCGAGCTGACGCACATCTGAAGGCTTACATGTGCTGTCACACACTGGTCAGCTCATCGTCTGCTATCTTTAACACATGACGTTAGATTCCCATTCAGGCTCACATCAGAAGTCACGTCCATAAAAGGATTTCCTTCTGTGCGTGTGTGTGTGTGTGTGTGTGTGTGTGTGTGTGTGTGTGTGTGTGTGTGTGTGTGTGTGTAGGGAGACAGAGAAAAAGACTTAATCTCATCTAGCCAATCCTTAATCAGGCTTCGCCAGTCCTTCCCCTGGTTTCCCCGGTTTCCCTAGCAACAACCCTTTACTTCCTGCAAGTATCCCCCAATCTGGCAATGCGTGTTGACTAGTGTGTGCATGATTTTAAAGTTTATTCATTTTCCACTTTTTTCAATTGAGTTAGACAGATTTTATTCCAAGATCTTGATTTAGAAAATTTGAAAGTGCTGATGATTCTTTCATGAATCTGTCCGTTTTTGTCCTGAGTATGGCACTTGAGGAGATTTGCTGTCATTTGGCCCACTAGATATTGAAAGGTTTGGATGTTTGGACAGAGTTTTATACAATTAATATTAGTAATGTGAGTGAAATTATTCAGTTTTCAAAAATAGACAGGGTTAGATTGTAGTATGAGAGTATGATTAGTTTTCTCAGTAGTCATTTTCAGTTTCTTTTTTACATTTGTGAAGTTTTGGTATCAGAGTTGAGGGTTATCCTCTGACAGTCCAAAACATCTACAGCTGATTTCATGGACATCAGAAAATTTATCTCAAAATATTTTTGTCCCAAGTGGAGTGGAGTGAATTCAGAAATGTGAGGGCTGAAGAAACGAAAAGCAACACATCCCTTAAAGATATAATTTTATTGGTTGCAACTTTCATCTCCTAATATTTAAAAGTCAGGTGAAGTTGAACTTCAAGGTTGTTTCTTAAAGAACTACACAAGAGCTAAGAGGGAGTATCTTTGTAGAGCTTTGTCAATAAAGTTTGAACTGTGGTTTCTCAGCTGTGGACTGATCAGAAGTTTCCATTGGTTAAACAGGAAGGCAGAGGTTGCAGGGTTTCACAGAGCTGTGTGTGTGTGTGTGTGATGCCTGTGCTGCTACTGTTTCAATGGAAGGAAGTCAGTGTGACCCTGCACAGTAGAAGAATTCCACAGCTGCAAAAAAAAAAAATCCCTGGTAGTAACTGCTGTCCATTTTTTTTGCATTTCACCCTGCTCACGTCACTGCGTTAAATTACACATAGCTGTAGTGTCCTGTAGGTCACTGTGGGTGATTCACGAGCAAAGATTGAGTGAATGACTCATTTCAGGGGATCATATGTGAATAGAATGGGATTGATAATAACAAGTTCATAATTGGGGCAAAGCTCAGAAACAAGGTCACAAAGAACAGGTACAAATGTTGAACTCTTGTGCAGAAGTTTGTAAAGAACATAAAGGAGAAAAATCAGGCAATACCTGAGAGATGCTTCAAACACATCATTGTGGAAGTAGTTTTATCATTATAAAGTATGACCTAGAATCGCTCCCTTTGGAGCACCTTGGCTGTTTTAGAAATGGTCCTTTATGGCTGATTCAGGGATTGTCAGTGGTTCAGCTGAATAACACATATTTACATAGAGGCATTGACGTTTATGGGAAATCATCTGATGTAGTGTAAGAGAAGGACAGTCTGCTTCAGGCAGAGCAGGTGAGGGGACCACATGCAAGAAGGATGTTGCATGAGCAAGCATCAAGCACAAATGAAAGGTTTTTGAATGGGGCATAAAGCTGTTTTTTTTAAAGTTGTGGCATTATGTGGTCTTTTGTGGCATTATGTGGTCTTATCTTCTGCTCTAAAACTGCTTGGGTACTGCTCACAACTTGAGTTAACCTGACCTAAAGTGAGAGTAGCCTGGGTAAGAACCCAAATAATCTGTTATGCTCATATTTTATGTATAGACAAGTTTCTAGAGTTTTGAAAATCCAATGTTGTCCCATTGATGCCTGATGTAGGACTTCAGCTGCAGGTCAACAGTTCATGGTCTCCTTTATAGTATTTTTCGTTCTATGATGCGCCAAATGTATTCACTTGGTTCCAAGTCTGGACTGCAGGCAGGCCAGTTTAGACTCCTCTACTACAGAGCTCTACTGTTGTAATGCGTGCACATGTGGTTCTTCATTGTCCTGTTGAAATGTGCAAGGTCTTCCCTGAAAATACATTGTCTGTATGGCAGGAAGACACAAAGTCCATGGTTTCCAAAAAGAATGTCAAATTTTGATTAATCAGACCTCAGGACAGTTTTCCACTTCACCTTATCCATCTTGAATGGTCACAAGCCGACAGTTGGTGGCGTTTCTGGACATGTTTATACATGGTTTCTTCTTTGCATCGTACTGTTTTAACCTGCGTTTGTGAATGAAGTGGCAAATTGTGTTCATGGACAATGTTTGAGCCCATGCAATGATTTACACTACAGAGCCATGTCTGTTATTAATGCAGAACTACCTGAGGGCCCAAAGATCACAGCCATCCAGTATTGTTTTTTTTAGCCTTGTCCTTCCTGTATAGACTCTTTGCTCACGCAGTCTCTCAGACAGTTGTGATCTCCTCTCCATCTTTTCTTCAGAGAGACTCAATCACTCTGGAGTGCCCTTTTAATTCCCAGTCATGTAACCTGTTTCAAATTAACTTGGAAAATTAGTTGGAAATGTTCCTCCAGGTGTTTGGGGGTTTTTTTTGCATTAAGCAAACTTCAACATCAGTGTTTTGTTGTCCTTGACCCAGCTTTTTTTTAAACTTATTGCTAGCATCCCATTTATAGAAAACAATTTGCACCTTTTAAAAATAAACATATTTTTTAAATATTTGCAAGTCATTAAACTCTGTTTCTATCAACAGTTTACACAGCCTTCTAACTGTTTGGGAATTGGGGTTGTAGATGGACATCTGTTTAGTAGACATCGCAGACAGCCTGCAAGAGATACTGCTATTCTGTGTTAGTGTCAAAAGCGTAAATGTGCATATTATATTTCAAAGTGAAACATTAATTATTATTGGTACAAATTTAGAATAGAAGTACCAAAATGTGATCCTGCAGTATAATTATTTGATTGAATAAAGTTATCATGAATGTGATAGGGATGAAATAAAATGCTGTCTGTATAAAACTAATTAATTATTTCACTTTTTCTTTATCTCTCTTCTTTGTCCTCCTTTGCCCTCATGACATGCAGTACCACTCTTGTTAATCTCTCTCTCCTGCTCTCGCCACGTCAGTTTCCCATCGCTTGAAGTGTCCCTTCTCTATTCTGTGAATTTGACGAGTGAAACCAGAAACGCTGAGTTTTGCCTTTCAGTCACTGTATTCCCACAAAAATCTCTAAAAGAGGACTTGACTTGAATTTGACAGAACACAATAGCTGGACAAGACTATAATGGAAACTACCAAAATCCATTAGGTGGATGGCATTTTCTCTAATAAAATCTCTCTCAATATCATTTGGTTATCCCATAATGTGATTCAGTGTCTTGCGTGAAAGGAGGGGGAACACAGACAGGATCCAGTCATGCACAGCTGACAGGTGGACCAACAGGATTACAGTAGAAGCTCCTTTCAGTTTCACACTGCAAAATCTCTTGAGAACACCTCTAATCCGTCTGGTGTGAGATGCATATTTCTCTCGTAATCCCAATTTTTTTCATTCTTTTTTATTGTTAAACTCTGCATGTTATGTTTATTTTCAGCCAGAGTAGTGGCCTGGCTGCATTATGATTGGTCTGTTTTTTCTGTGAACTGCTGTGGTTCAACCTGAGAACAATTGAGTAGCATGAGATTTTCCCAAATAATCTTGCCTCCAGAGGATAAATGCTTCCACATTTTGTCATTCAGATGTTCACTATAGCACCCCCAATATGCTGCCCCTTTTTTTTGTACCAAATATCTCAACTAGTTTTTTGGATGGGTTGTAAGGATTTTCCTTTCGGGGATTTTAGTAGTTATATAGTTGTATCTAGTCCAAGCGGCAACCTTCAGTCTTAAAATATGAGTCCAAGTGCTAAAAACTGCAGTTCATCCAGGATCCACTTGAAGCTGGCTCCGGAAGTACCGGAAACCACATACACACCAATTCAAAAAGCTGATCTTTACAGCAGAAATAAACATGTTTACAGCCTGGTACAAAAGACGAGTGTAGACTGGATAGCTCATTTCTTGATCGGCACACACTACAGGTGGGTTGAATTTTTTTCTTACCCGGCAATTTTGAAGATATTGAGTTTACGAGTCTTCCAATGAGAGCACAGCTGACTTGATTGACAGGCGGGAACACTGTAGCTGTTGGCTAGGAGGCTCAAAGCCCGCCTCTTTACGTCACAATCGCTCGACAGCAGCATATGGCTGCCGCCGATTGGCCTCAAAACAGCGCTTCAGAAACAGATGACGTCATGGATACTATGTCCATATTTATTACAGTCTATGATCTAGCCGCATCATTTCTTCAGGTTCCAATTTTTCAAACGTTCTATTTAAAAATATATATATATTTAAAGTACACAAATTATTGTACTTGCTTATAAGGTGTCAGTGTGAGAATAAGGAATGATACTATGGGTGTGTTAGCATTTAATTTCAGCTAGCATTTAACTCAAGAGTATTGCTATGGCTCCGTAAACATGACTTTAAAGAGCAACTAGCATGGCTATACACTTCTGTTACCATAAATGATCAAAAGTTATTCTCTACACAGCATTTATTTGCTTGGTTTACCTATTCTTTTAAAGCTAATACATCAGCATTAGCAAACATTTTGATGAATCTAACATCACTAGCTAACACCATCAATGTAGAGGCTTTAGCAAAGTGGCTAAATCAGCACACATCTTGGTACTTTAAACCATCGTTTTTTGTGATGACATGCAGGGATGCATGTTGTTGTATTTGAATTGTAATCTTCTCCTGGAACACATCCTGTATCTCCTAGGGTTGTGAGCACTGTGATTGTGTTAAACTGTGTAGACTGTAAAATATTGGTAAGAAAAACAACTATCCAGTGGAACCATGACTTTTAGAGCCTCCCCTGGTGACTGGCTGGAGTATAGGTCATATAGCCTGCCTTCTCCATTATAACAGATGGAACATGAGTCAAACTTGAAAATTGAAATACAAATCAAACTACTTCTTCTAAAACACAATCTCTGCCATAACAGTCAGTTCTTATCATGCTTATTTATGTGCAAGTGTTCATTTCAATTAGTTATTTGATAAAAGACCATTGACAGCGCTGTTGAAATGTGGGCAGAGGAGGAACATCTAGCAAAAATGTAACAAACACTAACACAAGAGTTATTGAACTTTTTGTTCTGATGTGGAATGCACCTAAGGGTATTTTCACCTTTTATCAGTGAGTTAAATGTGTGTTTTGGTTAGCAGAAGTGATGCAACATCAGTCCCACTGCACCACCAGCCAGATTGCCTCTGACCTCGGTGCATGCCTTGGCTCCACTAGTGCAACAAGTCAATATTGAGGTGGTAGCTTCACATCTCACAATGGGAAGAGAAGGTGGTATGTTGTAATACACAATGAATGAGTTGTGAGTGATGATACACTATTCTAATATTCACTTTTTCTGCACATGTCTTTATTTCTCAGGCCAGATATAGCCCCAGTGGTTTAAGTGGATCCTTCTGTTGCAAACGTTCATGATTCACCCACAAACTAATAAAGAATGATGGACTCAGCCCACACACATACGTTTCTGGGTGTGTTTTAAATACTCCTCTGCTCTCCTCTCCTGATAATCAGCGCTGAGAATCTATTTCTTAGAATTCCTGTCCCAAAACAGATTCTCTGACAGCTGAAAGGAGTGGAACAGCTTTCAAGCCTTACTTTTACATGCTACAAATCCTCTTTCTCTCCCTCCCCATTTACACAAATCCTCACCTCCATCTCCTTTTTCTCTCTCCTCACAGTTAATACTTTCCACTTTATAGAGGCTTTTCTGTTATGCCATCATGACAATCCGCTGAGGAACAAAAACAATGTTGATGTAAGACAAACAACCCAGAAAAGCAGAGACAGTAAAGCTGTTTGACTAGTTGCTGTGGTTAGGGTCAGTTAGCTTTGTGTTTTTGGTTTAGTAGCTGTAATCTAAAGTGGTACAAAAAATAAGTTCTAAGAATCTAAGAAGATGATATAACACTCTCATGTTTAACTGTTGCACAATAGAGATACTTTCATTACTAAAACAATAGTTTCTTATGAAAAGCCAAGGTTGAACAAAGTTCAGAGAAAGGCAATAAAGCTTCAGTGAGACTGAGCAATCCTTCCTCCTCTTCATAACATCTGTGTGAGTTAAAAACAGCAGCACAATCACACAAGAGTCCCATCACCAACAGCAGAGCTCTGTTATGACAACTACGCACTCTGGCAGCAGCACTGCCTGCTCAGGCTTCGCTTGATCTATTTCTCAAGAGTGAGTCCAGATGGAGGTGTGAGAAGTGAAAGGTTGTCTTGTGTTCATGTGCACTGGATTCCAGACGTTTCAAATGGTATTGTTAAATACATTGTGTGCATTTGTTATATTTGCTCAATTTGATTTAGATGTCCAGCAGAAAACACCGTCTAATATAGCACACCAAACCTAATGGAACTCTACAATTGCAGGTCTTAAAATGCTTCTTTTTCTAATTGTATATTTGCTTCATAATATTCAAATACATTTTATGTTGCTTCTGTTTCATTCGTTTAAATCAAAGCTTAGGAGGCCAAAACAATAGTGTTGCAAGCAGGAGCCATCTAATGTGTGTCCAGGTTGTTTGTGTAATAGCTTTGTCCTTTGTTTGTGGCTGACTTCCTTTCTTTTAACAGTATTATCAGTTGCAGTATTTCTTCTCTTTCCTTTAGTCTTGTTTTGACATTGGGGGGCTTAGTGGATCCCAAAGGGTATTTAGCAAGTGATGGCACAGGTCAAAAGTCACCTCTGAAGCCCCCAACCTATTAGAGTGTTTCACTTTTTCAAAGCAAATTAACTTTGAAAGAAATAAATTGTTAGCTTGGTCACTTCTCAATGATGAATCTGTCGTTTTCAGGTTTCTCATTTTTTGAGAAAAAGTCATTTTTAACACAAAACAAACTATTTTGAATATACAGTTTTTCTAGTCTTTCTGACCACTTCAAGCGCTTTTACACTAATCGTCACATTCACCCATTCATACCTATTCACTCACTGATGGTAGAGGCTGCTATGTAGTGACTGACCATCAGTGTTAGGTAATCTCATTCGTACACATTCAAACACCCCTGAACAACAGAGGGAGCAATTCGGGGTTCATTGTCTTGCTCAAGGACACTTCCACATGTGACTGCCGGAGCTGGGATTGAACCGCCAACCTTCCGATTGATAGACTACTGACTCTACCCACTGACCGCCCCGGTTGGCATTATGTTTCTTGTTTTTGATGACGCAAAGTTGTTGTGAAGGCATTTTAGGAAACAGGGTTGTAAAAAAGTGTCAACCAGTCTATGGCTTCACCAGTTTGGTCCTGAGTAAAATATCTCAGCAACGAAAAGATGGATTGCATTCAATTTAGTACGTATTCAGGCTGCCAAGAAGTCTTACTGAATCTCACTGTTGGGGGGGGGGGGGGGGGGCTCAGTGGTGGAGTTGGTAGTCTCTTGGAAGGCTCCTGCAGTCCACATGCCAAGTGTCCTTGAGCAAGACACTGAACCGAAACACTTGGTTGGGCACTGAACATTATACCTGCCAAATGTCACCATGTTGTTGTTTAAGAGTATGTTAGCAAGCTGATGTTAGCATTTGGCCTGTTCAGTACAACATCACAGAGCTGCTGGTATGGATTTTGACCTGAGCCGTTTTAGTTTCTTATCATGAAGTATTCACACTTCATTGCTCTTAACTGATTTAATACATTTCCTGAAACTTCTCTGGTAGTTTCTCAGATGTATTATTATCCTTTTTTTTTGTCATCTATGTCGCTGCATCGACCCTGTGCAGTGTCACTGTCCCCTCTTCCCAACTGTCATGAAAAGGTCAGAAAAGGCCTCCAGGTAGAAGACGATGACGTCCAGTCATAAACAAAAAAGACGGTGGGGGGTCTGACATCGGCTTTACCCTGGGCGACAACAGCATCTGGTGAGTGTGTGTGTGTGTGTGTGTGTGTGTGTGTGTGTGTGTGTGTGTGTTAATCTCAGTAGAGTGTGTGTTTAAAGCGCAGTGGGATGATCTGTCCTCATATCCAACCAAAGGAGAGAGGAAGAGGAGGGGGGCTAAGCTTGTTATTAGGAACTCCAGCCAGATTCAGTGAAGAGGGATGGGAAATCCCTTAATGTCTTAGTGATTGTCTCTGTATCTCCCTCTGGATTTGGAGTTAGTCCCCCCATCAACCCCCTATCCATCTTCCCCCAGCCTTCCTGCAGTTGGAGCATAAGCAGTGTTTCCCAGACAGCAACAGAAAATTGATCATGATAGGGTTAAGCTCGTGCTAATGTTCACAACATATATTAAAAAAAAATCCCAGTCCAAAGGAATGAGATTATTTTAAAGTGCTACGCAAGCCTTAAGACCTTGGCTCTGTTTTTCATCATCTAGACAAAGGATTCATACAAAGGGATGAGATTTTAAGGTTAATGGACAATTCCACCTCTTATTTTTATTTAGGCTTGCAATATGTATGTCATGACTTGAACTTTGTTTGTGGTTAGTGACCCATCAGATCAGCTAAAGCTCAAGAATATATTTTTGTACTTTGACTTGCATCAGGGCCTGTGTCCACTCATGGAATTTTGTGCTGGCTTTTCTATAAAAAAAAAACTAATGCATTTAAATGTTTTCAGAACAAAACAGTTGTCAACTTTCTCAACATCAATGGCAGTAACCACCTTCTCTGTTCCCATGGGCAAACTCCACCCATATTGAGGGGACTCTCAGCAGGGTAGTGATGTGTCATGATCAAAAGCTGCGGCTCTGAGAGACGATGCCTTATGAACCAGAAGAGCCGGCTCGCATCGAGAGAGAGCTGGCTCCCAGTTTTTTCCTTTCACTGCTTAGGTCTCACAGTGCTCAGCCCCAGCGCTGCTCACAGCAGAACTTTGTTTTGATTGGTCAGCATGGCGGCCAATATATAGGCGATGGAGGGGAGGCTGTGTATCGTGGCTACATCTGTTCCTTTCGAGAGAGTCTTCTCGACGACAGGGCAAATATTCACTGAGAGAAGAAATTGGATCAGCCCATCTAAGCTGAGGCATCTGATTTTTCTCAATGCCAACCTGCACTGAGGACATTAATAATGTTTGCTCCAGTTTGGTTCTGGTTCTGTTTGCTTAAGTTGGTTCTGGTTCTGTTTGCTTGAGTTTGGTTCTGGTTCTGTTCTGTGGATATGTTTGCAGTTTTTTGTTAATTTGTTCAATAAAAAAAGTTTGATTAAAATACTAATCTGCAGAAAACATTATAAAGACAGAGCCACTAGGATAGCAGTGACTCGTGTGACAAACATCAAGTCAGCTTTTGAGCAGGTTATGATAAATAGTAAATGGTAAATGGACTTGTACTCATATATCTCTTTTCCAGTTTTCTGACCACTCAAAGCTCTTTTACATTACTCACTCACCCAATGATGGTAGAGGCTGCTATAGTAAGGGACCATCAGTATTAGCTAATCTTATTCTAGCCATTCATACACTGCTGAACAACTGAGGGAGCAGTTTGGGGTTCAGTATCTATCCCAAGGACACTTCAGCATTTGACTGCAGGAGCTGAGATCGAATAGAGACAAGCTGTCAGCCCTTAGAACAGTGAGGGACATGTGGGTAGAGCAACTTCCACTACTCTATAACCCAGGCCCTAATGTCACAGTGGATGAAAGGCTAGAGGCATTCAGAGGTTCCTTCCATTTTAGGAAATATATACCTTCCAAGCCAGCTAAATACAGCATCAAGATATGGGCCGCATTTGACAGAAGAGGTGTGTCCTGTTAATTTATCAACATCACTTCATTAAAAAAAAAAAAAAAAATGAAATAGAATAAACAAAAATCTATGTCATGTAAAACTATTGTATTTATATTTAGGTCTTTCAAATGTACATTAAAAAAAAGCTTTAACATGAATTTTCATAAAAAAACGAGTGAGTTATCCTCATTGAATCATGATCTTTGAGAATTAAAGAACACAATTGCACTAAATCTTGATTTAAATGGTTAGTTATGGAGTTAATAATGAGATTAAAAAATGTTTATTTGGATTTTTTTTAGTTCTGACTCTTCTGGATAATTAAACATGCCCCGGGTCAAGTTGACCCACGAACATTATTGCTGTCCCTAAGAAACGAACATAACAGGAGGGTTAAGTTTTGCTTCTGTAAAAGCACTTGGGAAAAATCCTATCATAGACTCTTCCTTACAAAACTTATACTGAAGATGGGGAGTTTCTGTGATACAGTTCCTGATGTCCTGCAGACATTTGTTAACTTCATTAATTTTAATTCATATGAGTAAAAATAATTATATTTGACAATTTGATGGATGACTTAAAAAAAAAAGTCACGTGTTTTTAAGTCAGACCTACAGTATATCTATGTCTTTGTCTGGCTTCTGTCTGCATGTCTGTCATCAAACAATTGATGCCTAACACTGCCAGATAGGACAAGGACACATATCAAAACAGACCAAAATAGAAAAGACTCTGTTTATTATATAAGAGTACCCCACACAATCCCCTCTAGGTTGACTGTGCAGTGCTTGATTTTTTTTTTTTTTTTGCCATTCTTTAGCAAAAGTAAGAGTTGTATATCTTACTGTTTTGTAACAACAGAAGTTCACAGATTCACAAAGGAAAAAAATCAAACATCTGCACATCTTCACAGCAACAGGAGAAAGGGACGAACTACAGATTATGCTAGACTTAAGTTGACAGTTCTAAAAAAAGAGACCACTTGCTGCTCGGTCAAATAAATAAAAGGTTTATTTTTTTATTTATTATTTCTTTATTAATTAGGATCCCCATTAGCTTCCACATTGTGGCTGCTAGTCTTCCTGGGGTCCATACAACAAAACAAAAACAAGGAAAACAATTATTTAAAATCACACATTATCCATAAAACAAAGATGCAATAGCTGCAAATTATAAAATTAGAAAAAAAAAGTATCTAAGCAAATAAACGATAAGTAGCATTAAACGAAAAATAATGGAAACAAAAACAAAATTGTCACAAACATGGCATCAAAAATGAATAAAACAAAAACTTTCAAAACAGTGATTACATAATAATGTCTATGAGGAATTTATCAGCATTTGTTTAAGTGACTTTTTAAAAGAAAATCTGTTTTTGATCATTCTCATGTTAGTCGGGAGTTGATTCCAGGCAGAGGAACCTCTAAAAAGAACAGATATCATCATACAGTTGGTAGGACTTGGTGTTAGCAGATGACCAGTGCTCACATGACATGTAGTATACCTATGATTAAAACTAGAATATTTGAGTATATTACAAAATAACTGTGGAGTGTTGTTCCATATAGCAGTTTGCATAAATGACAGGAGATATGATTTTAAATTAGCCTCCACAGTTAGCCAATATAATCTTTTATGCATCTCAAGTGCACTAGTACGAAAAGAACAGTTCAGAGCCAATCTGGCAGCTCTATTTTGTACAACTTGAAGTTTTTTTAGATGTTTTTCAGCAGCACTTGACCAGATAAGCGGACAGTTCTCAATGTGTGACAGAACAGCGACAAATAAATCCAAGCAAACAAAGTGAGGAAAAAGGCCAAAAGGCAACACCAAGTTCACCTGGTTGCTATTTTTGGCGAAACGCTCTCACAACAGAGGCGGAAGGATTGGATTTCAGCGTCGAGGCCCAGTGGCTCCGAGCTAGTGGCTCTGGGCTAAAAGCTAATCAGACACGGGAGACGACCAGTCAGGCATGATGAGAAGGTAGAGAGAGAAAACAAAAAGTAAGAAGGAGAGAAACAAGCGCAGGGGGTGGGGATTTCTGTTGCACCAAAGTGCTAGCAGTAATACACATAAACAGCCAGAGGGATGAGAGTTTAGTCAGTGGCCGGGGGCAGCAGTCCTATTTGATGCCTGATTAACAAATTAATCTGCAGTCCTACTCAATATGGATTAATGGGCTAAATATAGTTCCCATTAATCTTCCATAGAAATAATGACATTAGCATCATTAAGAGGATCTGGATAGTTAGCATTATAACCCACTGCCCACTTTTCCTTTGTGTGTGTGTGAGTGTGTGTATGTGTTTTAATGTGTGTTTATGCGTGGAAGAAAAGTTTCTCAGATTAGCAATTTAGCATTGGCATAGTGTAGAATAATACTTTAGTGGTTCAAGTCAATTAAAAATGAAGACTGTCAGGCCTGAGGGTTTGTTTTAGAAATAGTTTAGGACTGAAATAAAGTATGTGCTGAGGCTCCTTTAATGTCAACCATACCATTCAAAATGTGGGAACTAACATATGTTCTACACTGCTGTCTAAAAAAAGTGATGTTAAGCCTGTATCTACTGTTTCAAGACAATTTGAATGGTCTTGTCTTACAGGATTCGAAATGATTTACAGGGTTCCTGCAGATCCTTTACAAAGTCTTATATTAGATTTTTAATGTAAGGTCTCAAAATGTCAGAAAAGGCCTCACTTTGATTTATGTATGTGTGTAATTACTTTATCAGATTTAAATAGTCTCCTTAATGTATGATTTATGATTTTTATAAACCTTTTTAATTGATTGTTTATGTGGCCATTAACAGCATTCACATCTGATTTCTGTTTGTGTCCGGTTAAGAAATGCCACTCTCAGTTTATAGTAAGATTTAATTTTGATAGCGAACATCGGTGTGCTTTGCTCTCATCATGTCAAGCAGGGTCAGTGGGAACCTTAGCTTTCAACTAACTACCCATTCACCTAAAGAAAGAAGTAGATCACTTTAATATAAACCAGTTACTCATGGGTAAGGCTTAGTTTAAAGATCAGAATGAATACAATATAAATTAACTTTATGTTACAATGCCCATTTTCATGGTCTGTCTTCTATTAAGCCTCATTTCCAGCAAGCGGCAAGCGGATGCCGATAGCCGCGTCAGCTACATAATAGCGTGACATCATGGCAGCGCGACACAGTGTACCCCCTAATAAATGCAACGAAGAAGAAAAACGCGATTCTATAAATAAAGAGCAACGATGGAAGACATCCAGCAATTCTTTTTCTTTGTGATTGGCATGTGGCTCTTTGTTACACAACACAATCAAGCTTTGTTTCAGCTGTCGCAAGGGAAGTGAAAATTCTTTCGACCAAGCAAAGGGAATGCAGTGTGTCTAGCTCCACCTTCTGGGGTCAGATCGGTATGTCTTGCACCCCAACAGAAGGGTACCGAAAAGTGGGACGGTACGGCTCTGTAAATTGGGGACCTGTCCCGGTTTTAGTCAATGGAAATGCCACAAAATGCGTGACGAATTGAACTGAACCGCTTGGTGGAAACGGGGCTTTATAGTACCTGCTCACTCCTCCTTTTACTGGGCAGTTACTGTTGTTTATAGCCCTATCTATCTCACCCCAGTTCACTGATAATCATCTTTCTCTTATCCCCCGTACATCTTCTGTTCATACCAATTCACAATCAGCACAAAGTGTAATAGTCCCTGTTACTTCTGACCCTGCCTGCTACTTATCTGGACTGTTTAGCTTTCACTGTTGTCCTGGTGCTCTTTACTTTTCTTAGTTCTTACTCTGGATCGTCCTTTAAGATCCCAAAAACACTTGTCATACTCATTGCAAGTTAAAGTTGATCAACTTTCTTTTAGCAGGTTACAAACAAATTGTCCTTCTCAGTAATGTATAGGCTAAATTATGTCTGATCCCCGGCCCAATGGGTGCAGACCTTTCTCGAACAAACATTTGCTCATGAGTTAGTCCAGACCTCTAAAGCGTGACGGTATGAATGTCTGGTTATGTGTGATTCGTGACTCTCCAATGAAAACCATCTATCTCATGTTTGGTGATTGTCATGCTTTGCAACCTTACATGCCTCTCTCTAAGATTGTTAGAGCATTTAAGTCTTAACAGACTGTTTTACTTATTCACATATGAATACACAGGCGTGTGTTTTAAGCTAGACTGCAACGACTCTGTACTCTGGTGGAGCCATTAACTGCTGTGTGCAAAACAAGTATTAAATATGATACGTTTTTTAGCATTGAACACGTCTTGGTGCCACTGCTTTAAATAAAATAAGATATTTGACCACAAAATTAAAGCCTTCAATATTCAGCCATGAAATCTGAGTCTTTATGATTGCCTCTGTCAGTTTCTTTCATCAGCAGCACATCAGTGAGAGAAGACAGCTCTAGAAAAGGGTTCTTCTCTTTGATGTTCAATGACTGACACTTGAGTATGACATTTTTCAGAGTTCTTTTAGATGTCAGAATAAAGACAACTATGAAGCTCCAGTATAACTGCACTGGATCTGTCTCAATGCAGCATTGCATCAGTGATGTTTACCTGCAGGTTATCTGCAACATAAATGAGAAAATGTACCCAGTAAAGCAAAGCCATCACCAACTGTAGATGTGTTTTTTTGCATGAAGCAGTGAGATAGAGAAGATGAGGAAGAGGCGGAAGGGTGTGTTAAAAGAGAGAAAATAAGATGTGAAACAGAGGGCACTTACACACACACACAAACTCACAGATGTCAGTGTACTGTACAATATATGGACATGACAAGTACATGAGAAACACATTCTTCCACACCCAAGCACACACACTTTCTTCGCTTGTGTTTTAAGTAAACATCTCACTCTCTCCCTCTCTCCCTCTCTCTCTCTCTCTCTCTCTCTCTCTCTCTCTCTCTCTCTCTCTCTCTCTCTCTCTCTCTCTCTCTCTCTATCAATCTCTCGCTCACACACACACACACACACACACACACACACACACACACACACACACACACACACACACACATACACACAAATACACTGTTGTTCCAGCTGTGCAGCCAGTCAAACTATAACATAAGGAACAACACAAAAATCTACGAACAAAGAGAGGGCACAGCGTCCTTTTCCTCTAAACAGCTTAGTGCCTGTGGAGGACATTAGGAATATTACACTTGTGTGTTTTTGTGTTATTCAAAAAGCAGAAAGCTGAAATTAGAGAAGAGCAGACACCGTGTGATGTTATCTGGGTGTAAAACGGACCATTCAAAAGAAAACCAAACACAGGCGAACACTTAAAGCAGCCCAGTCTTCAAACAAAATCTGCTTTTTTGAAATGCACAGCAGAGAACATTTTTGGACTCTTTCCCCCTGAATTCTTTGCTGTGAACATCTCAGAGTAAATGCAGGATGTTTTGTGTGTGTTTGTGTCTCAGATAAACAAGCATGAAAAAAAAAGACTCCACAAAGTAAAAGTGAATAAAAGCTCTCTTACCTTTCTTTAAAAAGTGCAACAACAGCTGAAGAAGTGTGTTCTGCTTTCTGCAGACTGGATCTGAGGTGTATACGCAGACCTCTTAGGTGTGTGTGTGTGTGTGTGTGTGTGTGTGTGTGTGTGTGTGTGTGTGTGTGTGTGTGTGTGTGTGTGTGTGTGTGTGTGTGTGTGTGTGTGTGAATGTATGTGAAAGGTCTGTTTGTTAATAGCTCTCATTATGATCAACCTCTAATCAGTAAAAATAGCAATGTAGGTCAGTGTTTAGTCTGCACACACAAGCATGTAGTATGACATACACACACACACACACACACACACACACACACACACACACACACACACACACACACACACACACACATACACACTGGGTGTTTCACATGATCATTACATTTCAAGGCACATGTGTGTATGTGTGTGTGATTACATGGTGCAGGGGTCTCCGAGGCCACTTAAGCCCTATGGTCACATAGGGGCCTCCGCACACACACACATACAGAGAGAGAGAGAGAGAGAGAGAGAGAGAGAGAGAGAGAGAGAGAGAGAGAGAGAGTGAGGTCACTGGAGAGAGAGTGACAGCTACAGGAAATGAAACACACCTCAGATTACACTTAAACAACATGAACTAACATTTAAAACATGTGGCTTTGCACGACTCCCCCTTTCAATCACTGCCGTGTGTTTCTTGATTGAAACCTTTCAGTCTCCAGTCGCTCGCTTTAAACACAAACAAAAAAAAAGTGGAAAAAAGTGTGAAAATGTCACTTGGAGAACACCCAGGACTTTCTCTGAATTCTCTATTTTTTCAACTCAATCTTGTTCTTTTTTGTCTCCTTCATTTTCTTCCTGTGGGTGTCTGCGCACACTCTGCAAAGAAGCAGATATCAAGGCTTATTTTTTCCTCTCTTCATAAGAAGCCATCTGCTGCTGTTTAATATTAAAATGGGGTTTTCAGAGTTAAGTAAACCATCACAGTAAACACACACATGCATCTAGTAACTCTTCGCTGGCTGTCACTCACCCAACATCACAGGAGCATTACACTCCACCAGGATATCGTCTTTAAAAAGTGTGATGTTGCCTCACAAACTCCATTGTTACATCCATGCAGAGTTTGAAGTGAGAGATAAAAGGAGTCTGCATGCTAAAGCAGCATCTGCACAGTCTGCAGCCTGTAAGAGTAAGCAGTGTTTAGAGCTGGTTAACTGTCTTGAGTATGAAACAGGTGATTGTGTTAGATCATAACTTAGCAGAAATCTGAAGCTAATGTGGAAGTGCACAAAAATGCAGTCCTTTGAGTCCATGAGCCAAGGAAGCCCCATTAACACCCATGTTAAAATTACCTTTTAACAGAAGAATTAAACATATTTAATTCATTTAGATTTTTTTTGTTTGTTTGTTTCTTTGATTATACTGTATGAGCATAATCATGATTGTTACACATCCAACTTTTAGGAGCTTTTTTGTTAACTAATTATTTTCGAAGATATTAATGTTATGTGTAATGCATAATTAGGAGCATGGCTGACTTGGCTGACAAGGCCCACCTCAACTCCAACTCTATACCTCATGCTAGGTCGACTGAAAGTTAAGTTGAGTCTGCATTTTTTAATATGGAAACCACCATCAATAGCTTCATAACATGTTTTAAAAACCAATGGGTAATGTCACTGAGACTATGTGAATGTTTCATACAGTCTATGTAATGGCTATAAATAAATAAGTCAATTATAATTGACAAAATGAAAAGACATGATTCTCAACTCTTTATATGGAAGAATGTGGAGTCACTCTGAGGACCTTCTTACTCTTACTACATACACAAAAAAGGTTTAGTCTGCCCCGCAATTGCATTCACCTGACCCCAGTCAAAATAGTAAATGCCTAATACTGGAGCACCATGTCTCTCCCCGTTAAAGTAAACTCCAGATAATCCAAGCTCAAGAAGGGTTCAAGCTAATACCAGCAATCCAGATTCAAGGTAGTAGCAATAAATCTAGCTTCAATTATATTTGTGTCTTATATATGTATATATATATGGCAAGCCATTCAGGAAATTAATATGTATGGAATGAAGTCTGAATATATTGAATGAAAGTCTGACTTTATATTCAGATTTCATTCAATATATTCAGACTTTCATTCAAAAAAAATTCAGACTTCATTCAATATATTCAGACTTCATTCCATATGTTCAGACTTTCATTCAATATATTCAGACTTCATTCCATATATATTCAGACTTTCCTTCAACATATTCAGACTTTTAGTCCATATATTCAGACTTTCATTCCATATATTTAGACTTGCATTCCATATATTCAGACTTTGATTCAATATATTCAAACTTTCATTCAATATATTCAGATTTCACTTCATATATTCAGATATAATTCCATATATTCAAACTTTCATTCCATATATTCAGACTTCATTCCATATATATTCAGACTTTCATTCAATATATTCAGACTTCACTCCATATATTCAGATATCATTCAATATATTCAGACTTTCATTCCATATATTCAGATATCATTCCATATGTTCAGACTTTCATTCAATATATTCAGATTTCACTTCATATATTCAGATATCATTCCATATGTTCAGACTTTCATTCAATATATTCAGACTTCATTCCATATATATTCAGACTTTCATTTCATATATTCAGACATTCATTCAATATATTCAGACTTTTAGTCCATTTATTCAGACTTGCATTCCATATATTCAGACTTTCATTCCATATATTCAGACTTGCATTCCATATATTCAGAGTTTTAGTCCATATATTCAGACATTCATGCAATATATTCAGACTTTCATTCAATAAATTCAGACTTTCAGGCAATTATATATATCATAATTTCCTGAACGGCTTGCCATAATATATATTTAAACCTCTTCTGATTTTGTGATCTGATTTCATCCCCAAATTTAGGCCTGATCACTAGATTACTACCTCCCTTTCACATTAAGACAGATAGTTTTAAGCTGCTTGTCAGGGAGTGTACAGTCTGAGTATATACAACAGCTACCACCTGATTTAGTACTCATTCTGTTGACAGACAAAATGAAGCTGCACACCTAAAGTCACACGGGTTTGCACTTTTCTGTTTCATTTCTTGACCAAAGATGACTAAAACTTAGTTAAATCACACCATTAACTTCTAGCCCTACTAAACTAAAAGAGTTAGGAAAGTGAGTTTGGAGGTGGAGGGGGGAGGGTGTGTTACTCAATATTTGTCATTCAATCAGCCAAAATATACTTGAATACCCCTTCAGAATTAGTAGACAAGAAAACTCTGACCACACTGTTTCCATCTGCAGATGCAGTTGTCTATCCAAAATTCAAGTTTATCTTCAGCAGTTTTTCATTTGAATTGAGTATAACAATAGGAGGAGCAGAGTCTGTCTGCCTTGTAAGGAAGAAAAATCCAACATCTGAATCTGCTAAAAGAAAAACACACTTTAGAGTCATCAGTGAGTGGTGCTTCTCCTAAACGTGTCTTTGCAGAATGGAACAAAAAACCTTTGTAGTGCTGAGGGATGGCTTTAAAGTGGGTAGTTTGCTTGATTTTAGTTGACAGTGGTTACAATTGATTCCAATAATGGCATTCTTTCATGGTGGGAAAAACTCATACAGCATCATACCCTCCACAATTCATGTGTATACTCAGTATGTCTAAACATATATTTTCATCAGAACTTGGCTGAATGCGCTTGTTCCATCTCCAGTTACATGCTGACCCTACAGCGCAGTCCCTGATTACTGTAAACTAGACACAGACAGATGTAAATGGGCCATACTGTCTCCAAATGACACAAAGATCCTCCTTTGAAACAAGCAAAATAATTGCTGTCTCAACCTCAAACCTCATCATAAATCATCACTGGCATCAGTGACTGACTCACAAAGCAGGAACATTATAGATTTTAAACACTGGCACAAAATCATCAGATAACAGTTCACTTACAAATTGGATTTAAAGGATTTCTGGAATGAAGCCTCACAAGCTTTGGTGGAAGATTTCCAACACAGAGTCTGGGATCAAATCCAACATCTTTGTACTTTTTTCTGCCCAAATTTGTAGACGGACATTTGTACTGGGTAATTGAAAGCTGGCACATGCAGCCCAGATTGTCTTACCATCTTATTATTCTGAAATGAACACTTAAATATGTAACTCTGCACCTCATACATCAACATGAACCCGTCCTACACCTGGCTGTAGCGCCCTGAGGTGCATGTTCTTCCTCTTGAGCTACTTGTGGGGTTTGTATACCCAGGATCGTGATAAACAGTGCATGGGGATGTGTATGCAAAACTGTGAATAACTACAAGCAAAGTAGGAGAATATGAGAGTCTGAAATCTTTAAATGTTTAAGCCTTTTAGAGTCAAAAACAACCCTTACCGAGACGAATCAGACTTGTGTTTTTTTCAATATGTAAATTCTGACTTTAAGGCTACTGCAGCAAAGCAAGAATATCAGCGTAAACTGTGAAGGAACACGGTCATTTAGAAAAGACATGGAAATCACGAAGGAGGGAAGTTGTAAAATATCTTGTGTACTTGTGTGTGTGTGTGTTGTGTGTGAGTGTGAGTGTGTATATAAGCGTTAAGAGGAGAGGGGATTATCGACACACAGCTAATCTCTTTATTCCACTCAAATCTACATTGCCTCAAAAGAAAAACACTTCCTTACACACTAAGAGCAACTACACACACGCAAACAAGTGTGCATGATCGACATCATGATCAAACATGGGAAGATGTTGGAGGAAACGCATGCTTATAGGTTTAATGACTTAAACACTTATACTTATACACATGAAGACCACACATTAACAAACACATATGCATGCCGAGATATATCTTCCATTGGTTATAGAGGATGACAGTAATTTTTGAAAACTTTCGCTGCACATTGCATGCTTATATCTGTTGCCCATTACTAAAAAATGTGCCTGTAGTATGGCTTCTTAATCTTTCTGTGTTTTACTACTGTTCTACCAAGATTGCTTCATATTATTGTGTGCTAAAGAAACAATGAAGGCAGTAATTCTTTGGGTAAAACATTTTAGCTGGTTGAAAAAAAAAACACATGATGAAATAGCTTATTTTGTTCATTGCATACATCTACCTTAACCCTCCGATTATGTTTGTTTCTTAGGGACAGCAATAATGTTCCTAGGTCAACTTGACCCAGGGCATATTTATTGATCTAAAAGTGTCAAAACCCCAAAAACATTTTTTAATCTCATGATTAACTCCATTACTAACCATTTAAATCAATATTTAGTGCAGTGATGTTCTTTAATCCTCAAAGAGCATGGTTCAATGAGAATAATTTACTTGTTTTCATGAAAATTCATTTTAAAACTTTTTTTTAATGTACATCGGAAAGCCCTAAATATAAATACAATAGTTTTACATGACATAGAGTTTTGTTTATTTTATTTAACATTTTTATTTTTTTTATTTTTATGATTTGATGTTGATAAATGAACAGGAGACACCTTTTCTGTCACATGCTGCTCAGATTTTGATGCTGTATTTAGCTGGCTTGGAAGGTATATATTGCCTAAAATGGAAGGAACCTCTGAATGCCTCTAGCCTTTCATCCACTGTGGCATTAGGGCCTGGGTTATAGAGTAGTGGAAGTTGCTCTACCCACTTGTCCCTCACTGTTCTAAGGGCTGCCAGCTTGTCTCTAATTCGATCCCAGCTCCTGTAGTCAAATGGCCAAGTGTCCTTGGGCAAGGAATTTTCATTTTATGTTATTAACATTAATTAAGCCAAGCAGAAGAAGTTTCATAGCGAAAAAAAACATTTAACGTTTTTTTTCAGATTTTGAACTTTAAAATACAACATAACAGAAGGGTTAACTGACATTAAAATGTTACTCCAGGTATTTATTGTTGCACTTCTTCAGAGTTGGTAGATTTTTTTTTAAACAGCTATGAAAAGATGATGGTGACCTGACTTTGTTGGTTGAATGCTCATAGCCACACTTTTTGTCTTTGCAGGCTGTTGCAGACTTTGCAAAGTCAGCATGTTTCAAAGGCTGTCCAAACAGTTCCCCCAGTCTACAATTGGCCTGAAGCAGACTTCTTGCAGATTTCCTGCACAAACCTAACCAGACAGCACTGATTTGATCATTTGAATTCAACACAACACAGACATGACTTCTTATTTTCTAATTAATGAGAAAAAACAAAAAGACCTCATCCAGCATTGTAAAACCATAACTTTATTAAACTTTCTTTCTTCTTTCAGCATCCTGGTACAGACATAACTCTAAGTTTTGGCTGAAGTCCACATGGGCTTAGCTTGCAGACATTTTGGTTCAGCTTTTTACTGCCTATAAGTGGGTCAAGATTCACATTAAGGCAGCCTGATAGCGTCTTTCATTTCCTGATGATGTCAGAATTTTCTTCTCAAACTTAGAAAAACAACTCCCTCCACTGACACAGAACAAATTTACAAATGTTCTCCATATGTTAAATATGTGGACTAAAAGACATAATAAAAAATTTAAAAACTCAGGTTTGCTTCACATAAAGTCAGAACACAACTCAACTTAACTCACATTTCATTATGTCGTGAACAATCTGGGATTATTTGCACAAACAAGTTCATTTTAAAAAACAGATAACTCCGTTTTTCTAGATGTTCAAAAAACATATTCCTAATAAGGTTACATTTTCGAGATACCTCTGATTAGTAAAGTCATTTTAAATTAGTCAAAGCCACCAAACCTCAGTTGATTGATAATACCAAAAGCTAGTAATAGAAAATCTGTTTTTTGATACATTTTTTTAATTTTTTAAAAGTGAGTTAACTGTTTTTGCAAATGAACTATTCAATGGTCTGTTGAGAAAACATGAACATAGTAATGGCTTCAGCATAATAATGGCTAATAATGGCATAATAATAATGGCCTCAGCAGTTTAATTAATGCAGCATTTATCCCAGTGAAGATTTTATTGCAATCCATTTGGTTTTAGCCTCTCAAAGTAATGAATAAATGTCAACTATGGCTTAATTTGTATTTTGTGTCTGCTTGCTGAAGAAATGGCATTTAGCAAGCATTCAAACCCCCTCAGTGAGATCACTCATTTGTTCAACCAAAAGAGCTGCCTGAAAATAGTTTTTGTCTTCATGCCATCCATGGTGTGAGGTTGAGAGGGGCAGGGTTTCCTGCAGTGCTGGTACTGCACCGAGGCTCGGCAGGGTGGAGGCAAATCACAGTGGATGGATTGTGGGGGATTGTGTCATGTCATATTTCACAAAATCAGCTGCATAAACCTTGATGAAATTACCTTTTCTAGGTAAGAATGATTTTGTTACGTAAGATGTTTATGTTCCACTCTTTTTTTTTTTTTTTTCTTGTGTGAGTTGTTCAAACACACACACGCACACACACACATGAACACACACAGGTCTCAAGCTCAGTCTCTGTCTCCCTAGGGCCTCCAAATCACAGGCACCTGAGACGTCACACTGATCCTGATTATAGAATGAGAGCAGAGATATTCTGGGTCACGGCACCGCAATGACTTAGTGCATTGGTTTGATAAGATTAAAACATATACAATATATGCATATACTTACTGTACATACACCCACTGTCAGTGAGTCTGGATTACAGCTCATGACTCATTTTGATTATTATGTGGTGTAATTATCAGCCTACAGTTAAAGTCTAATCTGACACTTTAAAGCACCGCACATTCATACATATTCCAGAAAACTCTTCTTCATGCATTTGGAGATCCCTCACTCTCTTTTACAAACACATTCTGCACATCTGTCTTATGGGATCTGTTAGTGATCTACACCAACACCTACCAGAGAATAACCCAGCACCAAAGCAGGATCTCTCTCAGAATTCATAGCTAGGAAGGATATTTTGCATTCTTTTTTAAATAAAAATATTTAACAGAATTCAAGTTGCACAAACCATTTTCTTACAAAACATATATTTTCCATCGTTTTGTATCTTTCAGTCTGAGCCAACACCACCTGTGCTTATAAGTTTGATGATTCTTGTCATTTCTATTATCATGGAGCACTATTTGTGTCCTAAATGTCACAGAGTCACCACGTAGAATGCACAGAAGAACTGGAGTGATTATTCTCAGTGCGTTCACACTGTATAGCTCAACTGGTTTAAAATTCTAACTTTTTTTTATTTGGTTGTTTTGTCTTTTGCTTTTTGTTGCATCATGTCCAGCATGCATCAAGAAACATAATGAAAACCAGTGTAACTAGCAGGGCTACACACTGGTCATTGGTGCAAAGACAAAACAGAAATTCAAGCATAAAAATCAGCACGCCCCTCTCCCCAGGGAAGTTCTTACTCTCACAACTTCTGTACAAATTCTCAAATTCTGACTTATACCTTAAACTGCAAAGCAATGCAAAATAAACTATTTTCTGCTTTTCTTTTTGTTTAAGATTAACCTTTCCATTTTCTTTTTTTGCAAAAGGTAAGCATGTCACTAAACTGTCAGCAGCAGAGGAATCCTTTTCTATCCTAATGCTGCCACCTGCTGCAGAACCGTTGTCATTACAACCCAACCCTGTCTGTGCAGTGCAGTATTTATTTTAAAAAAAAGAGGTCATCAAGGACAAACGCAGTTTCGATCCATCTTTCTCACACTCACACTGGTATTTTCTTTTTTATTCAACTGGTTTTAATTCATGACTGTATGGTGATAAATGGATTATAGATCAAACTTAAACCACATCGAGGGAGATTTACACAATGACATTTGCAAAAATTTTAACCAGCAGAAAATCATAGTTTAATACACATTTTGCAAAAATTGGGCCATCCTACATCACAAGTACTTTTACATCTGGCACTTTAGAATTACTATGGTATTTAAAGTGTCCTTAATGTCTTTAAAGCGTCCCCTTTTTGCTGAGGCAGAATCTCTTACATCTTTGCGGATCTTGTTCTGTCCATGTGACAAAAAATCTCATCCTGGAGTGCTATTGGCCTATGGGTTTAAGCATGTGCCTCGTCTACAGAGGCTATAGTCCTCATTGCAGCAGTCATAGGCTCAACTCCTGGCCACGACCATTTGCTGCATGTCATCCCCCACTCTCTACTCCCCACATGTTCTGTCTATCTTCAGCTCTCCTATCCAATAAAGGCAAGAAATACAAATAAGAATCTCATCCTGCTTTTTAACATTTCAACGTATCACTTACTAAAATATTTTCTCTATAAATCCCAGGGTTCTGTTAATCATCTCATATTTGTAGTGGTTACAGGCATTAAAACTACAGTACAGACACTGTCAGTCTTGTCAGGGATGCTCCTGTTTGCTTTAGGCTATGATAAGGCATCACTGTTAATGTCAGTCTGTTTCATAACCAGCAACAAACTCCTCACAGGAGCCTTAAACACTTTTTTTCATTTTTTACTTGAACCCGTTTTTTCTACAAGTTGATACTCCTCGAGTAAATGATCTGTGTACTCCTTTAACAAGAGTTTAGAGAGCATGACAAATGTTGCTGTAGTCTCTGAATACTAAAAGCAGAAGCTATGTTGTTGTCAGCTGATGATAAAACTGAAATGGGAGAACCACCAGTCTATGTTGTGTTGGCTTTCTGTCTATAGGTCACCCAGCTTCTTGCGGTCTGTCACCAATCTTTAGTACCATGTTCAATTTGTTTCATTTAGAGTTGTAGAAATCAAAATTGCAAGTTGTCTCTTGCTGATAAGTCTCCTCAGATTTTCTAACTGGAGCTGGGTGATGAGGTTTTCTGTCTTTCACAGGAGAGCAGGATGATGTGGGTGAGGGCTGGGATGGAAAACACCTCCATGATTGAAATAAACTCACACCAACACACACACGTGTTAACAGCATCGTCAACATCTTTAAATGACTCTAGATGATCAATGTTCAAACCATTTCCTTCCAAAACTGATACAGACACATACACCCCAAAAATGACCTTCACTGTTACAGACATTGGCCAAGCTTTTAAAGAACTCAGAGACAAGAGTATGTATGTGTATTTAATCTTGGAGAAGCAAAATTAATATTATATTGACAGTCAATGTGGTGAAAAATGCAGAAGAAGCTACTTCTTCATGAACATGTGCCTTTTTTTTTTGTTTGTTTGCATATGTGTCTGCCTGCTGCCTGACCCCTAACTGTGCAGTGCTCAGACCACTGCAGGTCATCACTCATGATGTCACAGCCCCTGGAAGTTCAGAGGTCACACTCTGAGCTCACAGGAAACCTGGAAGACAGACACTCACCCTGTGAGGGCGATCAGAGGTGATCAAACATTATCATTGAGCTCGTCTGTGACCTGAGGGCAGGAACACACAGCTGTCTGTGAACTCAACTACCCATCAGGCCTAAAAATAGATTTCAAGACGTCTTCTCAAACCCTGAAGCTGTGCAGTTTTTGCCTTTCATTTTGCAGCGTTATCTAAGAAAAAAAAATTGAGATTTCAAGAATGTTTCGGCAAGACATCATTGATGATCTCAAAAACTACTGCTTTTCTGTCTGTGCTGGACTATGGTGATGTTTTATATATGCTCAAAGCTTGCACATTCTTGACACTATATATCATGGAGCTTTGAGGTTTATCACCTGTAGGAGCCAATTCCTTAGTTTAAAGTTATATTTAATAATTGAATTATATTTTGGAAATATCTGTGTGTCTGTGTGTGTGTGGTGTGGCGTGTTCACTAATAGTTGTGATCCCGCAGGTCCGAGTGTTTAAGAGTAAGGTGCTGCAGCCTAGTGGTGTGGCTGACTGAAGGGCTCAGTCTTTAGACCTTGCGGACCTTGAGGACCTTGCAGATAGTCTTTGTTTAAAATCAATCATTGATACAGTTTTTGTTTATGTTTAATTTCTTTGATCACAAATAAAATCCCAATTTATATTTTTGAACCGCATCCTCTGGACATTCCACCTTTTTCTCAAGCAACACAAGCGTCTAGGATAACAGTCAGCCCAGGAGTGATTCACGCACGAAGGGGAAAAACAAAAGGATACCGTGGACACTACATCACCAATTTTAAAACGATGACTCATCACTGTGTGCTGTACTCGAGAGCAGGATGGTCCTCCCTGTCGTCATGCAGGCAAAAACATTGGCATCTTCTTATTTATAAATGCATCCTAGGACTACTTCCCTCTCACCTCCTCGCATATATTGCGCAAAAGAACACAGGAAGTCATAATCTTCGATCTCAGGATCCTTTATTACTATCTGTTCAGAGGGTCAGGACTGAACTTGGGGAAAAGGCCTTCAGGTTTGCTGCTACCTCGACCTGGAATGCCTTACAAAAAGATCTAAAACTGTCTGATATGATATCTTTGAATGCTTTTAAGCGGTCCTTAAATGACTTGGAGGTTGAAGCATCTGTCTGTAGATGTTTTGTTTAAATGTGACATGCTGTTTTTCTGGAGGTATCTGTTGTGTAGCTGTTGTATGCATCTGCTATTTGTATTTATGTCTATTGTAATATTGTAACTCTGTAACTGTGCTGCTGCCTATCTTGGCCAGGACTCTCTTTCAAAGGAGATTTTTTTTATCTCAATGAGCATTTCCTGGTTAAATAAAGGTTATAATAATAATAATAATAATAATAATAATAATAATAATAATAATAATAATAATAAAAAAACTTAGATTTAGAAAACATTCTGGGATAGTGTTATTAGGTGTTTGGAAGATATTCTGTGTTACAAGATCCCCAGAGACCCCCGGATGTAATGACTTGATCCCTAAAGAGGATATCTATCTTTTTTAAATCTTGATTCTTGCCTGCAAAAAGGCTGTTACAAGGAACTGGTTAAAAAGTGATCCTCCAAGTCCAGCACAGTGGTTAGCCATAGTGGAAGAAATATATTCCATGGAAAAACTGACACATTACCTGCGGACTAAAGCACGGACCCATGATCAACGCTGGAATAAATGGACTGATTACCAGAATAAAAAGACAGGTGGTGATACCTGCCATGCAGAAAAGACTTCATAAAACAACAATATATATATTGAGAAGGAGCCCCTTACTATATTCATGTTTGTTTGTGTGTGGTTGGTGTATTTGTTGTGCTTTATGTTTGTCAATATTGGAAAAAAAGCAAATAAAGAGTTAAAAAGCAAGAAAATGAATATAATGAATATTTGGCTGCCCTTGTAGTTGTAATAAGAGGAAATGCCATTTGAACAGTACTGTTATCATTATTTAAAGACCCTACACACAAAAATGCCAAACACAGAATATAATTTCTTGGAAATGTGTTGTGGGACATACAAAAGGAGTTGAAATGTGAGAAAAAGCATTATAAAATGATTTACCAGGCTCTGATTAAAGGTACTTTAAAAACAACCACAGAAACACTCAGCAGATTGAATTTGATGACTTTAATTTGTAGGCACTTTTAATTCACACAAAGAAAAAAAGACAGTGGAAAAACTAAGAATAAGTCACATCCTCTTAATTGTCATTATGTTCATGTGATGGTGGTTTTTGTACAGATGAAAAGCAATTGTAGTTTAACACTACCACAGATTTCTTACAATATCATGGAGTTCCTGAAAGGAAAAAAAAAGGAGAAATAAAAGCGAGCCATTTCACTTCAAACCTAGCTCAAGTGGAGTCGTGCCTTTTGAAAGGCAGCCTTGTCACATAGCAGATAAATCCATTCCCAACCTCTCTGAGAGTCTGAGAGTTTTTAAATGCACCATGATGCAAGTCAGAGTAAACAGTAGTCCTGTGTAGCATATACAAATAACAGAGACACAAGAGTACATAAACAAGCCTGTGCCATCTGTTTTGGAAATCATCCACTCTGCTGAAATGAATCAGTTCATCAATGAAGAGTGGCATTACTAGAACCTATATTTTCATTTAATTCCCATAATGCTAGAAAGAAAAAGGCTCCATGGTCTAATGAGAACTCATTTGATGGCTGCCAGTTCAATAAAACAAGTCAGCAGATCAGACCTACCAGCACATGTGGTTTGTGTTCTTAGAAAACGTTGATTCTATGTTCCGCTAAGTAAAAGCATTTCTCAGCATTCTTAAGAATGATCTTTACTGTGAATTTAGCCTACTTTGATGCCAGTAATGACTGGAATTACAGTACAGAACTTCAGCCCTGCTGTAATTATCTATGTGCAATACGCACATCTAAATTCTAAAAAAAAAAACTTGCCCCATTTGACTCCTATCAGCTGCATGCAACAAAACACACATACAAAGCAAAAAGGAGGTGAAGGACAGCAAGAATCACAAAGGGACAGGCATGGGGAATATAAGCTGTTTTTAGCTTCTCAGAACTACAGAGAGGGAATGAGAGTAGGACGGGCAGAATGTACAGGATGAGAAAATACAGAGGAGGAGAACTTGTTTTGTCTTCTTTTTGTCCTTCACGAGCTCTTGTCTTCAAAGTAGGTCTGTTCAATACGTCTGCAGAAGGACAGCAGGTTACTGTAGCTCTTGATCCTTTCTGCCAGCTCAGTGCTGGTCAGTCTGGTAGTCAGGATGGTGAAGAGGTGACCAAACACCAACGCGTCCAGCTCTGTAGGCCTGCAAAAGAAAAGAGGCACACTTAGAATGTTACTGCTGCAACCAACCCCTGAACTGAAATCACTTTTCAAATGTATTAAACTGGACAGCCAAGTCAAACGTTATTTTTTGTTGTTTGTTTTTTACACGAGCAGCAAGTAAAGCTAAGACATGGACTAACATTTCCTACTTCTGATCATGTTCAGGCGTTTTTCGACCGCAGGTACTTTACCCCGGAACTAGGGACTTTACCCCTGAACTACGTGCGTTTCGACCGGAGGAACCAGGGACTAAATTTAGTTCAGGGGTAGTTAATCTCCCCCTCAAAAGCCCCTGCTTTGGGGGTAGTACTTCTCAAAGGTCCTGGGACTTTCAGCTGAACATAACGGGGTTTGTTGAGTTTACACAGTTGTTGAATGACAGAGGGAGTTCCTGGGAATGCATACTCATTCAGTTTTTTTTTTAAGATTTCAAAGTATTATTTAATTTCATTTTTTTCCTCCATACGTCACTGGCCTGATTTGCACAATCTACCAGGGACTTCAGCCAGCGGTCGAAACATAGACAACAATGGGGGCACATGAACCTTTTAGTTCCAGGGAAAGTAGTTCTGGGTGCTAAAAGACCCTGGAACTCTTGATCGAAATGCACCTTTAGATTCAGTAGCTGGTCAGTAAAGTCCTCCAATAGAAATTCAATGCTCCCTTACATCATAACACTCAACTTGGGAAGACAGGATTGCATAAGAGGGCTCGTTGTGTGTTTCAGATCAATACCTATTAATATGCTATTCAAACATTTTCAGCATATTGATATCTTTTATGCACCCCTATTAATTATCTCCATGCACACTTGCCTACACATCCACAACATTATGCAAAAAATATGGGACTATAATATGTGTTGTGACCTCCTCCATTATGTTACTGTGCTGATAAAATCAAATTTTCATGTAAACAAAAAATATGTATTTAAAGTGTATCACTTACAATTGAAACTGGAACATGGGATGCTTTTTTTTAAGACTTGTTTAAAGCCATTAACACAGGCCATGTCTCAAAAAGAAGTCCTATTTCTACATTATATAGAGGCCACTACATCCTTAAAACCACAAGGTGGTGCTAAAGCTGTTTGATGTTGTAAATGCTTTTTTTTTTTTTTTTGTCTTAGTCAGACTCTCCAGACACTCATATCACTGAAGTACACATGAATACTACCTCGCATTACCATTACTATCAGCTTGTGAGAGACAGACAAACAGAAGGATACTTACTGTTTATTAAAGAAGTATGGTTGGGTTCCTAGCCTCTGAGAGAGAGCCTGGCAGCACTGACTCACATCCTCAAGAACCTGAAACACATCACAAAAAGTTTTCAAGTATGTCAGACAACAAAAAATATAAATAGTTTCTTTGCTAGCATGAAACCAGTTTTCAATCATGAGATGTCAGTGGTCTCTAACCTGCTCCAGAGATTTCCCTCCCCAGCCGACAGCATTCATCTTCCTGCGGACCTCCCACTGCTTCTGATAGGACAGGATGTTACAGAGAGGCCACGAGTACGGACTGCTGTACCTGGGACGGGTGATCTACAGAAAAACAGGTACTTAGAATCTAACACACAACTGCCTAAACTGTTTATTTGATCAATCTTGAGGTAGGTACGCTCACCTCAGCAGCTGTAGCATCATCACACCACTGGATGTACAACTGCAGAGAAGAGAGGGATGCGGATGAAAGGTGTTGAGGTTATTCTCTGAAACAGTGTTATACAGGTTCAGGTGTTTGTGTCGTTTCCTGGCAGTGTTTATTTGTGAGTGTGTGTACCTCTGCAGTTAGCAGCATGTTGTTGACTAGCTCCATGTACGCTTTCATCTCAGCTCGTTGAACATCATCTAAGCCATCGCTCAAAGAATGACCCTGAGAAACAAAGGATGGTCAAAATTATTTTACTTTTCATCTTTGATTTAAAAAAAACTAAATCTCACTAATATATAGAAGCTCTGCCTCTGATACGTGTGGTACACACCTTAGCTTTGGTGAATTGCACAATTGGTCCCAGTTCTGACACAACCTGGTTACCTACATGGATGAAGGGAATCTTACCTACAGAGACAAAAACACACCAATACATAGAGAGAGAGGAAGAACACCACAGATCTTTACTGTCACTTTTAAAGGAACAACCCCCACATCTATAAGAATTAAACCCAGAGCTCCGCAGTGAGGTACCTAGAGTCATTTAAAGCCTTTTTTGAATAATAATGGTAAATGTCTGATCAGAGACGATCTGATTTGCTGTCAATTTTAGAGCCAGCTACAGTACAGAGATACTGAGTGTTTATCCTTCGTGTAATGTACAGCCAGTAAGAACCAAGTAGACTAAAGGCGTTTTTCGACCGCAGGAACTTTACCCCGGAACTAGGGACTTTACCCCTGAACTACGTGCGTTTCGACCAGAGGAACCAGGGTCTAAATTTAGTCCAGGGGTAGATAATCTCCCCCCTGAAAAGCCCCTGCTGGGGGGGGTAGTACTTTTCAAAGGTCCTGGGACTTTTGGTTGAACGTAACTGTGTGTGGAGTTTACACAGTTGTTGAAACACAGAAGGAGTTCCTGGGAATGCATACTAGTTTAGTTTTTTATTAAGATTTCAAAATATCATTTAACATTTTTTTTTCCTCCATACATCACTGGCCTGATTTGCACAATCTACCCGGGACTTCAGCCCGCGGTCGAAATGCAGACAACAATGGGGGCACAGGAACCTTTTAGTTCCAGGGAAAGTAGTTCTGGGGGCTAAAAGACCCCTCGAACTCTTGGTCGAAATGCACCTTAAGAAACTGTGTTCCAACTGCTGGTTGTACATGTGGACAGTAAGTACTTTTTTATAAATGTTCTTTTAGCCTCATAACAAGATTATGGTGTGCGGAATGAGTCAAACACTTAAAAACAGCAGTTGGATACACAATATTAGATTTGCAAAGGCTTATAATGAGAAATGTAAAATGAATATCCTTGACATGTTACATAAGATACATGCATGCTGATATTCAAACTGTGTATTTTTACCACAAGAGGGCAGTAAATTAACCTCAGCAGCAGAACATGTGCTTACCAGAAGGTGACATGTATTCAGCATTAGCTCTGCAAACCACCTGTACAGGTAGACCGCACATCCTGAGGTAGGCCTGCCATAGTGAGAAAAAACAAACAAGGTTTGTGCTGAATTATCAACAAATAAGAGACATAAGAAAAAATAAATAAAAATGGATCTATATATATTGAAAGCAATCTATTAAATAATGTTCCAATTCACAGATGGATGTTGCATACAAAACTGGAGCCTGCACTGAAGTCAATTCTAAATATGGCAAGGTATCCAACTGAAAGAAGCTACATTTCTTGGTGAAGGTGAAATGCTTGACAAAATGGCATCATATCAAAAAACGAAAGAGTTTCACATTTTAACAGATGTCACATATTCATACTGTTGGGTTTTTTTTTTTTCAGGGTAATCAAATATAATGATGCAGGTTTAATCATTGAACTGTTTGGGAATCAAATTTAAATTGTGATAAATGTTGTTACGCCAACATAGATTTTTGTAAACAGACAAACATTACCTGAACAGCAAGAGATGAGGCACAGTCTGAGAGCAGGATCTGATCCTCTGTTAAAAAAAATAATAATAAAAATAAAAAAATGAATTCAGTGTAAAGTACAACAAAAACCATACTGCAGTCCAGTTTTCGTCCATGTCAGATCAGTGACTTACCCTTCAGTGGCTGGTACAAGGTTGCAGTTTCAGGCCAAGGTTCAGCAGCTGTCAATGTCAAATAAAGACCCACAAATTCAAATTTAATAAACTGGCTTCACAAAATAAAGTAAAGTTTATGTTGCTTGAAGACCTAAAAAGTAAACATGCTTCTCTTACTTGCACAAAAAACTAGTAACTAAATTAAGGCTGTTAGCTTAATCTAGATGTACACTAACAGACACACCAATACAGCATTTCACCATGTTCATGTCCTTGCCCCTTAAATGGAAGAACCCCATTCCACTGGAAATGAGTGTCAACATGTGCAATGGACAACTGTTGTTTAAACCCTCTATAACTTTGAGTTAAGTTATTTGCAACAGGGTTTTTTATCAAAGGTCAATGCACCATTCAGTACCTGATACATGGCGCACGATAGCATAACATCATGCAAAGCAATTCTGCAAAAACTGCTGAACAATCATTTAAAGGCGCATCATCTCATATGAATAACATAAGGATCCAAAATGCCCTTGACAGGTGAAGTAAAGAATCGATGTCATGAGCGCCACCTTTAGGGGTCCTGAAGTAGGGCCATGGTGAGCCAAACGGAAGGGAAAGTTGTTTAAAATTCATTTTCGACTTACAATAAAAGTATATGTATTTGGCGCCATATTGGAAATGCTGAACACAACTTAACCTCACCCGAGCTAGTGTGAGGTAAAAAGGCAGGCCTTTAGCCTTTTCGCTAACAGCTAAAGGGAGTCAGTCTGTCAATCAAGTCAGCCATGGTCTTATTTGGGCAGAATTCATTAGTTTAATACCTTAAAAAAGACCAAAAAATTCACCCCTACAGTGTGTGCGGACAGAGAAATGAGCAACTCAGACCAAATCTCAAGCGAAAGCTTGTTGAAGTGCTGTTTTTACCAATTCTGCACAGGCTACATATTAAGACTAAGACCCGAGGTTGCCATTTGGTGAAAACGTCCTTGAGCTCCATACAACCTTTGTAGAATTGACAGTTAACGGTAGGTAACTTTGTACAATTTCAATGGAGTTCTACTCAGTAACTTTGAGCTCACTGCTTCCTCTGATAGCTGGAAGTCATACTAAGCTAAGTAAAAAGTAATTACAGTTGCAATAATGTCCCCAGCCCACGAGTGGAAGCACCGAGCAGACCAGTGCCGACCAGCCCTCAAAATTGAGCAGAAAAAAGGGGGCATTCGTCAATTAGAGGGTCTCACACTTATTTAAACAGTCTATCGTCTACCATCAATGGTTGAATTTGATGTAATATCATAGACTGTATAAAATATGGACGTAGGATCAGTGACGTCACCCATCTGTTTCTGAAGCGCTGTTTTGAGGCCAATCGGCAGCGACAGCCATGTTGCTGCTGTCGAGCGATTGTGACATAAAGAGGCGGGCTTTGAGCCTCCTAGCCAACAGCTACAGTGTTCCCGCCTGTCAATCAAGTCAGCAGTGCCTCTCTTGGGAAGACTCGTAATCTCAATATCTACGAAAATTCCCGCGTTAGAAAAAAATTCATCCCCCGTACAGTGTGTCCCGATCGAGAAATGAGCTATCCAGACTACTCTCGTCTTTTGTACCAGGCTGTTAACATGTTTATTTCTGCTGTAAAGGTTGTCTTTTATGAATTGGTGTGTATCTGGTTTCCTGTACTTCCAGAGCCAGCCTCAAGTGGATCCTCAATGAACTGCAGTTTTTAGCACTTCCGCATTGGACTCATATTTTTAGACCAGAGGTTGCCGCTTGGCTGGAAGTGATACTAAGCTAATAATAAGTACTAAGTCGGTTGCAATAACGCTCCAGTCCACGAGTGGCAGCACCGAGCAGACCAGTACCGACCAGCCCTCAAAATTGCGCGAAAAGGAGGTATTCGTCACTGAGGGTCTCACGCTTATTTATTCAGTCTACCGTCTCACGTCGATGGTTGAATTTGATGTAATATTAGCATATTTCATGACAGTGGAACCCAACACGTAGCTGAGCCTGACAACGACGTGAACCGGCCTGAAATGTCCTCACTTGAATGTGCATTCGTCTCATTGGTGTGTATTATTTACAGTAATCAGAGTAAACAACTTAACTTGCACTATATTCCCATATTTCGCTCTACACCTGGTTAGCAGTCTAGGGCACACCTTGTGTGAGGGCTAGTCTAGCCAAGCTAGTCATTGCATAGGAAAACATGGACAAGGACAATCATATACCATAAAACTCCAACAGCCCTGCTACATTTAATAGTCATGGTCACTTACTTAAGCAAAGACACGTCCAGATATGTTGCATTAATACAAACGTTAGCTGGCTACAGTTAGCTAAAACACATAACAGCAGCTGGGGACAAAGTCAACACATTACCTGCCATCTGCGACACAAAAGCCTCTGCCGCAAGAGACATTATGATGCTTTTAAAATCCTAATCGCTAAACGATGAATATTTTGTGAAACGAGGGCAATTCCTCTGCATACAAGTTAAAAGGGCAAGCGCTTGTTCTGCAGTCATCGACCGGTCCGTCCGCAATTGGTGTCCGTCAATTGGAAATGTAGCTCTGGACTTTTGTTCCGCTTTAGAATCCCGTATAATATATAAGTCAGATGTGTACCATAGATTTTATTGTGATCATAGTTTGTGATTTTTCTAAAACGTTGTGCACAGGGTTAAGAGAAAGGCGGAGCATACCTTGGTGGGGTCTATCACAGTGTTGGTAGTTTGACGAGTAACCCTTTTGACTGGTGATTTCTCTACTGCCAGCGTTGACAGAGAGGTTACAAAATATTTTTTGACACGTCTTCACAAACCAAACTTGGCATATATATCTTATAAGTATTTTTTTCTTTTTTTACATTACACTGAATGTAAATAATAATAAATGTTCTGTTTTCATTAGCTTTAATATGGCAACCAAAGACTCCTTTGGCCAAAAGTCTCCTGTTAACAGGGTCAATAGTGATACCGAAACATCTGGGATGAGAGTAGCTTTAAAAATGCTTTTCCTTCTGCGTTGACACGGTCCCAACAAACAAAGATATGGAAACAGATTTCGGTAATGTTGGTTTGTATGATGCACAGCCTACCTTTGCTCTGTTGTTTAATTGTCAAAATCAACCAATGTTTGCTTAAGCATTGAGACTAGTCTTATGAAGAATATATAACAGTCTGTCTTGTTTCCCAAAGTTAAATCACAATGATCTGGTCTCAGCGTGAAAGAGATAATGCGTCTTTCTTCAACTCTCTCACAGACTGCAGTACCTCATGGAGCCAGCCGGGGTCGTCCTTGCTTCACCACAGTCGGGCTGCAGAAAGGCAGGTTCGTGTGATATATAGACACTGCACTCATACGTCCACTATGCACTGTCTCCTCGGACATTTCAAGATAAGATTACAAAACACTGTACAGTACACAGGATTAAATAACGAAGGGGACTTTATATGTTGTTTAATTCAAGAAATTACATCGGTGTATAACACTTGCACAAAACTTAAATGCAGCTATCTTCGATTTTAATATTTTTCGGACATTTCAATGTGAACAAAATATCCATAAAGTAAATGGGTATATAAACACAGGCTTAATTCAGTTTTGAAATGGTCGACTAAATTTTCCAAAGTGGACCAAAACTACCCCACGGGTTATTGAAACTGTTGGGAATTTCGAACCTCCAATTCAATTTGCCTGATAGTGAATGTTTTGGCTTTTTTTTGGTCTGACTTAACGGCTCTGAGGTGGATCTCCAGCACGTGATAGATATTACATGTCAGCCCCTTCCTGCACATTTAACCGCGTCTCGAACGGAAGCCACTGATTATTGCCTCCCATTTCCTTTACATACCACCATTATAGCACAAGCACACACATATACACACGCGCACGAGCACCAAGACAGAGAAAAATGATTTCGTTCACCTTAAGTAGCCCATGTCGTCCATACGCCGTGCGTAAACAGTGCGTAAAAACGCATGCGTTCCTCCAAATTATGCCTTAAACCAGGGGATGCCAAAAGCTAGTGTGTTTTTTTTTTTTTATCTCAAACTAACAAGCATCTTAATGAAGTTCATATTTTTCCTAACAACCTATATTTTTGAGAAACGTTCTTTTATAAATACTCTAACAAACCACCCCATCATTCTTGTGAATATTTCCACACCAGCATCTTTGACTAATATATCTTTGTTTTGGCTCATAACAGTAAACTGTGGCTCCAATGACTGAATGTCAGGGGTCACTGTATCCTGCGAATATTTTTGAGCATATTTTTAATCCCCCAACGGGAAAAACAATTCCACAGTAACGCATTTCTTTTGAAATATCGCGGACGAGGTAGGCTATTCGTCTTTCACTATACGTTAAATTGTGATCAAAAATTGGCCTGTTGGTTATGAATATCATGGGCTGAAGATGACAATTGTGAATTTGTTTTCCAGCCATCAGTTATTCCGGCTATGTAATATTTCTGCGCCACATCTGGAGTTCGCCTCTCACCAACCCGTCACCCTCAAACATAAAGCAATCTTTCCTCCACTTAAGGAGCACACGGACATAGTGTGTTTGTGTGTGTGTGTGTGTGTGTGTGTGTGTGTGTGTGTGTGTGTGTGTGTGTCTGCGTGTGTGTCTGCGTGTGTGTCTGCGTGTGTGTCTGCGTGTGTCAGTGAGTGTGTGTTTGTGTAAAGAAAATATGCGCACTTTTAGAGTTTGAAACATTTATTTTTCATCATCTAAGTATTAAAACATTTCACATATAAAATCCTTACACAAGAGTTCTTTCTCTTATTTCTCTTTCTTTTGTCTTTTCTTTTTTTTTTGAAAAATTTAAACATACAAAACCGAACAGAGATGATGCTTGCTACAAAGATCAAAATATGTTTCTAAATAATACAAATAGAAATAAGTACTGCGTAGGCCTATAGGCTGTATAACAGAAATCAATAGCATATTAAACTGGAATCAAAGAGAGCGTGTAATAAAAAATGCGATACTGTTTCTGAGAGGATTTATTTCAAAACACCTCGATGCTTCATCAAACAATATACGTTTTAAAAAGTTCTGTCTGTTTCAACCCTGTAGCCCTGAGAAAATATGGTGGATATAGAGTCCTCATCGTGCATTAAAAACTGTACCTCCGATTTTGGCTTTATTTTCCAAGCGTACAGAAGTGTGACGTTCAGTCCACCATAAACAGGATACATTCGCTCGTAAAAAAAAATCTGCACAGTATGGCTACTTATCCTACTTAATATGCATGGTTTTTGGATGTAGCTTCATAGGTACAAAAAAATGCTACAACATTATTTTCCGTAACTGTTATATGGGTTAGACTCTAAACAATTTGGTTTATGGTTTTTGCCCCTTTAAGCGCCAGTTTGGAAACATTTTGGTAATGTGCATATTCATAAGTTAGGCTATTTTACCCTCTAGGTAGCTATTAATAAACCCTGTATTGTGTTTACCCTGTAGAAATTAAAAACCCTGTTTTCTCCAAAGACATGAGATCCCCCACTCACCGTAGATGCAACTTGCCAACTCGGCAACAAAGCGCATTCATTATCGGAGGTTAAAAAAAATGTACCTCCCTAATCTCACTTTGGGGATATGGGACCCAAAAACAGTCAGGCCTATTAATGATTTAAATATTGAACTAAATTGTATGCAATACAATACAAAGTAAAATACATGAACACATTTATAAAACAATTCGGCCTGTCAATGGAGATCCCGTAATTTTAAAGTAGTTCATGAATGTTACAGTTCGCTGTAGCCACCCCGAATCTGTTTTGGAGAATGAAGGTGCAAACATGGCGGCCGGACTGTGCTCCCACCATCATTTGCTCACACGGTTATCACCGCCTTCACGTTACTGCTGCTGCTGTCACTGCTGCTGCTGCTGTTGTTGTCCGTCGTTTTCTTGTTTTTGTTTTTGCCTTTGGTGTTTGGTAGCTTGTTGTCTTTCTTCCAGCGCATGCGCCGGTTCTGAAACCAAACCTTCACCTGGCGCTCGGACAGGACGAGCGTGTGAGCCACCTCGACGCGGCGGCGGCGCGTCAGGTAGCGGCTGAAGTGGAACTCCTTCTCGAGCTCCAGAACCTGCTGGCGCGTGTAGGCCGTCCGTAGTCGCTTAGGTTCCGGGCCCACGTGGTTCGGATTTACTGTAGAAAACATGACATGAAGTGGGGGTGAAATTAGAGAGTTTATTTATCCATTTATTTATTTTTGTTTAATCCGCATTTAATTACAGCCTTCTATTTTTATTTATAAAAGGCTACTTCTAGTTTGGATCATTTTTGATCCATGGTAAAGACCTATTTTTATTATGGCAGGCCGATGCACATCATACCTAGGTTTACAAAATTAAGCTAAAGCGAATTCAAGTAGCCTGCAGGTTTGTTTAAATCTTATCTAAATCTTAATTAATATTGCAGCACTGATTATTATTAGACGATTGTTAGTGCTGCTGTCCATTTGCTGATGACCAGGAAGACGTCCAAGAAACGATTTTTACTCTTAACCTGCAGATTTTTGTTCAGCCACAGCCTTGCACACCAAAGCGCGCGCACACATACACACACAGACACGCTTACACACACATACACCCACCCACACACACACACACACACACCCACAAACACACACCACACACACACAAGCCGTGGCAGGGCAATAAAACTTTATAGGGGTTGTAATTCTCCCTGACTCTCACTAAGATCATAAATAACTCGACAACACAAAAAACGATGCTCACAAATGGACAGAAAGAAAGAAAGAAAGAAAGAAAGAAAGAAAGAAAGAAAGAAAGAGTGTGACTGGCAGACGTGAAACATAAACATTGGAATCAGGGGAACTAAAATCATGGATAAATGAAATGGAGGAGACGTGATTTGGAGTTAGAGGGATTTAAATCTTCTAGCCTTCTCACCTTGAGCGATGTGCAATTTCTTCATCCACGGGTAGACAACAATAGGCGGCTTGTCTTTCCCTTGGCAGGCCGTCTTCCTCTGCACCTGAGCGGGCTTGGCGCAGGTCATCCAGGCCTGGCACTGCAGGTCACCCACGGGGAATCTCTGCTTACTGGTTGCTTCTGTGTCCCTGTCCCTGTAACCGGGGTAGGGCGCACCTTGGTGCTGCGACTGCTCCTCTCCATCCTCCCTTTGGTGCCCCTGCAAAGAGTGTTGATAGCCGGTTTGTTGTGCTGTGTATGGAGGCGGTGGGGGCTGTACGGACTGATAGCCCCCTCCATAAGTACCACTGTCCTGAGGGTTGTTGTAATACCCCCCTTGGTCACTAAAATTACTGTAATCTTCTTCACATGGTGGGAACTGCGGCTCAGCATATTTACAGCTCACCACGTAGGACTCCATGATTGATTTATAGCGAGGCTGGTAGGAGAATACTAATTTTTCTTTCTCTCCCCTCTCTCTGTCTCTTTTTCCCCCTCTGGCATCAAGCCATCCTGCGGCTGTCAAATAGACAGACTGCCACGCGGGTCACGTGACCCTGCGGACAGCCAATGAGAGGCGGTACTTTGGGTTGTTTATGTCCGACGTAATGGGATAATTTAGAGGGAAAAAATGTTCATCATGGGGCTAATGAAGTTTTGCTGGCGTGGAAAAATGGTCAAGAATAGATAATTGTTGACTTAAGACCAAGGTGTAAAATCCTCTAAGTCTACTCCGTGGAGTCCAATTATTCCAAAATATAAAGAGGTAAAAGAGATAAATCAGTTGTAGGCTAAGCACAAGGCTATGATATTTTTATTTATTTATTTATATCTATCTATCTATCTATCTATCTATCTATCTATCTATCTATCTATCTATCTATCTATCTATCTATCTATCTATCTTCATCACTCCCTCTCCCCACCCCCTCCCACACACAGCACCTATTGAAAACGCACCGTGGACTGTAGATTTATGACTTTTGGCTGAATGACTTTTACCCCCACACAGATGGCCTGAGCTGAAAAATTAATCTAGCCCATATTGAGCGATGGCTCGGTCCATATTTGGCCTTGTGTGGCGCGGGTCAAAAGGATGGACAACAAAACATGGCCGGTCAGAAAGGGCCTCCATTAAAGAGAATGGGATAAAAGGGCTCAGACAGTGACTAGTAGTTGGCTTTGTTTTGCCGAGGGGTCAGCTCGAGGTGTCCCGTTCACCACCACCATCACCAAGTCGGCTTTTTAAAAGAGGAGAGAGAGAAAAAAAAAATGCATCACTCGGTTTTAAAAAATGTTGCCAAATCAAGCTGAGGGTCAGGAAATGCGACAGGGTTGAATAATGAAGGCAAATTACGAAAATCGTGACGGAGATGAGTGAGAATATGCTAAACTGAACCCCCACACGATGAATAAGCTTTAATGAAGATGCTTTTATTCTGAAGGCAGCGCATAGAGGGTGAACTCGTTGTATCCAAAATAGTAAACCACAAACGCTAGAATCGTGTAATAGTTATCCCTGTAGATTTCATGAGGATTAGTCTATTGGCTGCCCTCTAAGTATGCTGAATGTCTGATGCTCAGCCAAAACCTCTTAAGTGTGTCCTGTTATGTCACTTCTGCCTAATATAATAGTAATAATAAAGAGAAAGAGGGGGGAAAAGTTTTTGCTCTGCTGCTTCAGGCATTGGAGGAACTCATGCAGAGGATGTAATGGGTTTTAAGATTTTAAGCATGGCTGACTAAAGGTTATATGTGCTTAATCTATCTGATCTAGTGACTCATTTGTGCAGAATGGCTCATAATAAATGCATGAAAATGACTGAAAAGCTGCCAGATAGGCAATAAAATGGCTAAATCTCGACTTTTTATGACAGTTTTCACATTTTTCTCCATGGTTTCATGGCCAGTGGTAGACTAGTATCATCACAGGTATTTTAAAATGAAACACAGGAGGTGATTGAGTCTCTTGCTTGAACAGCTTCAACTGAAATGCAATTGAGTTAAGTACTAAACTATACTCTGCAATAGGAAGTGTTAATACACGATTCAGCAGATTAATCTGGAGGAAAAAGTCAACCATTTCATTGCAAAGGAGAATTTTGAGCTAAACCAGTCAGATAAGTCATTTCTGACATTTTGTATCATAAGACAGGGCATTAATCAATACATTTCCCCAACAACTTCATAAGGGTAGTAAACCATGAAATAACCAGCAACTTCATCAGCATTTGATGTAAACTCTAATCAGTTTATTGTGTTTCCATGTTTCCTTTTTCCTGTGTGTTAGCTTTGTGCTGCAATCACAATCCTGTTTGTGATTTCTTAATCAAGACTCAACTGAGCAGATCTTATTGCTACCAGGAAATTAGATCCAGAGGAGTAATCACATCGTATAACCATCTAACTCAATTATGGACGCAGACATTAAGGGATGACCTGACTTTCCCATCGCCTTGTTGAAGCTGCTATAGGTGTATGTTAACATGCTATAGGTAAAATAGAAATTAAAGTAGAGAGCAAAAAGCACAGAAAAACAGTCATTAGTTTGCACCCCCTCCTTTTGGATTTTGATGGACGGTTAGTCATCGCCCATAGACTCCCCTAGAACCCAATCTGTGATTGAGGCAGCTCCACACACATTCGGTTCTACAGGGTATGTATAGGCGAAGGTTTACTCCATGGACGGCTGCTGATGACTTTTTTTTTATTTTTCTAGCTGACAGGGAATTGAACAGTTGTATTTATAACTCTACTTCAGAATCGTTACAACAAAACACCTTTTACACGTCCCGTATTTATTTTTAAAAAGATGTGCATGTTTTTGTTGTTTGACATATCATTCTCATCGTGCCATTTATTAAAACAGAAGTGCTGTCGATTGTAGGTTCTTCACACACCACATGAAAACTGATACACAAGTGTTATAAGCAAGCAAAGGCATCACTTTCAGAATTAACAGTGAACAAGATATACTGTCTGAATCAGCATAAATCTGACATGTAGCACAGTTGGAGATTGATTTAGTGTGCAAAATAGCTGGAGCTGGTTTTGTGCTAGAAAGGGAGCTTAAACGCACAGGTTGTAACAAGTGAAGCTCAAATGAAAGAAAAAGCATTTATGATAAGCAACAACATACAAATTTAAGAAGTCGATACACCTAATAAACAGAGTCATCCTTTGAAGCCATAGTCATATTGGTTTGCTGTAATTAAAGTACACCACAGTGTAAGAAACAATTTAAAATGTTTTATTGATTTTGAATGCTATCTGTTATTAAACATCTATAGCTCAGCACTTCAGTAGCATTTTTAATTAGTATGTGTGAACTTGGTGACAGAGCACCTTCAATAAGTGCCAAACTCTTCGTCTATGTCTACTTGCTTGCACTGGATTAACAGAATGCCAGTAGTTTAAATGTAAACGTAATTTTGTGAATTGCAAGCTGGTGATTGGCTGCATGGGCCATAAACCTGAATATTGTTTATCATCTGGTTGGATAATCTTTTCATATTTTGCCATCCAGATCTTTTTAGATCAACCAGGAAACAATCTGTGATTCAGCAGCTGTTTGTCCTCCCTCTGTCACACTTTCACAGCAGCCACACAGGTTTTTAGAGTAGAAGAATAGTTGTTGGTTATCTGCCAAAGTGGACCAACAGACAACCAGCATTTTCGGAAGCCACCAGCTGCTGCACAAACATGAACAGAATTGGGATGGTGACTTAATGCCAATACTCAACCTTGACCTGGACGTCCAGATTGAAGCAAAATATAAGATCTAAATTGCTGAGAAGGCAAAGTCTAAATTTCACATTTATATCCTGCTGAATCACAGATAAGATGGTCTGCAGTTGCTTCTGATGCTTAAAATTCACAGTAAACAGTAAAGTAAAGCATCAAAGGCAATAGATGCTTCAGTGTAAAATTTGATTTGGCCATCTGCAATGACAGGCCATTTTCCCATTATGACTAATGAAATAGCCATTATAGTTGTTGATCTTGTTGTTGTCACTGAGTGCTATATTTTCTTGAGTACATATTAAATAAAAGGTAAAATATATTGATTCTTTTTCTTCTCTATCCATCACTGTCCATGCTTCACTGGAGGCAAAATTATCCTCTTTTTCCATCCCCACAATACAAGTCTTTATTCATGCTCAGTAATCTATTATGACATGTACATGCAACATCTGCACACATGATATAAGAGGTGTTGTGTATTTACTGTAAGCCTTGGCCACAGGGGTTTTCAGTTTCCAGTTCTTGCCTCAGGCCATTTTCTGTGTTCTGGCAGGGACTCATTTGTGCTGTTTATGTTTCCTAAATTCCCATGGCCTGCCTGAATGAAGAGCTGGTGAAAACCCTGCTCTGAACCATTTGTTGCTGAAGCAAAAAGCGTGGTTTGCACGTTTGGAGTGAGAAAGACAGCAAAACTTTAGGTAAAGGAAGATTAGTTTCATATTAAACAGTGGGAAAGGTCAACACAAAAGAGTCTAAAATGTGAGATAAATGCAAAGGGATTTGGTTGAGTAATGACACTTTAGAGCTATCTGCTGATGTATAAACTGTCAAACACCTATTCATTTCAGGACTATTAATCCATGCCTCAGCTAAAAAGGACTTTGACCTAAAACTTTCATTTCTCACGTGTATTCTAGGCTAACCTCACGCGCTGAATAGGGGGCTGAAGACTGGAATCATTAGCTTACACCTTCTGAATAGCTCTGAACTTTGGTGGACTCTTTTTAGAGGCAACAACAACAACAGAGTGATGCTCTGCTTTTTGAAAAGAAAGAGCATTCTTCTTTAAGAATGTAGCCTAGCTGCTGTCAGGTCGCACGAGGGTCAATCAGAATCGTTGACCGCTGGTTCACCGTTTCATTAGTCCTCGCGCTGGACAGGGCCACGCAGGGGCTCGAGCAGGGGACCACGCAGAGTTCAAGCGGCCTGCGGGAGTCGCGAGCCCATTGTTTCGCGCGGTTTCTTGCTCTGTATTGATTATTGTTGTGTAAAAGCAAACGCTGAAAAAACGAATGAAAATGAAATCCATTATCAAATGTAATAATTAGCTTTTCTTACTATTTGATACGACTAACAGTAAATTAATTACCCCCTCCCCTGCTACATCCTTCACTCAAGCCATAACTGCTCGTGCATCAATTGACACGTTATAGCCATAGTGACCGAATGTCCCTGTGCTTTTCACATGTATACCTTTGACAGCCATTAGCCATATCCATTTCTAAATTTCTGATTATTTAAGCGGCATTTTTTGTATTTAAAATGCAAATGTTAATGTCGAATTTATAGTTTTGCAAAGGCTTTCGACCCTCGAGTATCTCAGCCAACAAAATCACAAGAAGCCATACTTCGCTATACTATATAACAAGCTTCTCTGGTGCATTTTAGACAAACAGTTGAATAAATTCAGCTCTCATCCAGAGATCTCTCTCTCCCTCTCTGTGTCATATAAAGCCATTCAAATTGGGCTTTTCTTTCGGGGTCGTTTCACTTTTTCATCTTAGACAGGCTGACCGCTGACTCACCCCTCCGCCCCCGGCCCTCTGTCGGGTCAAAGCCGAGCTGAGAGCAGCTCTAACCCGGTTTAGACATTAACTGCGACCTCAAGCCCTCCGTGCACCGTCTCTGACTGACCAGCGCGAGCGAGCAGAAGCCGAAAATCTCAGAGCGAAAATCGATTGATGAGAGCATCCTAATAAGACTGTATCACAAATGGCTTACTGCGTTAACAGCATTTTAGTGCGCTTTAGCCTGTGTTGTATTTGCAAGACCTGCCCTAACAGAAACATTTTTGAATTAAAAAATGACCACATTTGAATCATAGCCTAGTTTATGTGTAAATTATCTTAAACAAAAATAATTGTGCAAAACCCATCGCATCTTACGTTATACTTATTTATTCTGGGAAACGCTATGAGTTTTGCAAAAAGTTTTAATCCTAACCCTAACGAAATAGTTTTGAGCGTTCAATAAAGCTAATTTCCATTATATTTTGGGCTTCAAAGAAATATCTAAAAAAAAAAAGAAATATTAAATGAAAAGCAGATTCTTCTGCAAGTCACCAATTAAATCTATCTTTATTAATCGTTATTTGTCAGTTAAAACAACTTAGCAGGTTTGCAGAAAATATCTTGATCCTCATCATATGCTGCCAGTATAAATATGTTATTGTTGGCTAAGAAATAAAATTAAAAACAACGAATCAAGCCAGATCTGTGTATAATTTCAGTCGTCAAAGTCGCGTTTTTTTCAGTGCAGAGACAGTTTGCAATGAGAGGGTTGCACAACTGTGGACGGGGTTTTTAAAAGTTTGTGAAGCATTATATAGCGGTTGTAGTTCATTTTAGGGTTTCTTATGCTATTATAGAAAATAGTCTCATGTCATGAATTCGATTGTCTGCAGCCTGCAGAGGAAGTACAAATAGTCGTAAAATTTTACATCAAGAGGAAGTGCTATAACTCCTGATAACTGTGTTTACATACAGTTCAGATCCACTATTATAATCTACGAGCTGGATATGAAATTATTTGGAATGTGGCAGATACATGAGCTTACAATGCTTGAGAGAAAACTTGTAATTCTCCTCCAGAAAAGGAAAAAATAATAGTATGTTGTACAGCCTCGTCTCAATGTCCCGTTATTCACCCAAGTATCCTATTTGAAAGCGATATTTCTGTTATTTTTCAATGCGTCTTTAAACGAGGATGGGGCTTTAAATGCGGATTTGGATCCAAGACAACCAAAATCTCATAATCCTGAAAGTAGCTACATGATACAGGCTACTGTATGCCCCCTTGAGAGCACATGCCGAATTCTTGAACACATACACAGACAGACAAGCAAACACTCCGTTTCATGTGAAAAACGTCCTATATCCTACAACAAGAAAAAGGAGACGGTTCATAAGTGCTTTGAAAAAAAACACGATTATTAAATATTTTTCTTCTCTGACGAATGTAGTCCTGATGCAGCAGGTTTAGAGATCACCACTCTGACTTGAAATATCATGATACTATTTAAAGATTAAACACCTTCAAATTTCTAAAGTGAACCACTGATGCGCATTGATTTCAACAAGAAGAATATAAAATTTAATTCCTAAATCTCCAAGAGGGTGTGTGCTCTTCCAGCCAAATTCTTAATCCATATAGCGAGAAAAAGAGATTATTTGTTGGGGTACAGGTGGATTTCTGGTAAAAGAGCCCTAGGGTGCTGCCCGGACCTATTTGCTTTAATCCAGGGAACACCCCCCACCACTAGCACCAGTTGCCCCCCTGCCCCTTACAGTCATAACTTCATAACCGTGCCAAATATGAAATCAAGTTACACTTACTTGTTCTGCTGTGATCTCGCGTTAAAACACGATCGTTCGTTACTGTAAAATCCCGTCAGAGCGGATCAGAACAGATTATCGGAACCTCTTTTTGGTCTATGTTGTTTCTCTGCGCCACACAAAGAGCATTCTGTTGATTTCGGACAAATATCGGCTACCAATCCCATCTGGCCGCCTGTCGGCTATTCTCTCTGAGTTATATTTTGGGGCTTGTCAAACCGCGGGCAATAAAACACACTTTATTACCGTCACGTGCTCCGTTTTTTTTTTTTGCTGCTCCCACGCGGGTTCATAAATTATTAGGCCTTGCACTGTGAACCACTTTATTCGATAATGGCGCCAAAGGAAGAAAAAAAAACCTTTAATCACTGCGCTTTTTTTCTCCTGGAGATGAGATTGAAAATGTCCGTTCTGGGGTTATTTTCTCAACATGGTTGCAGTGAATTCATTTCTTCTGTTTGACAAATAATAAGATTTTATTTTTAAGGCAAAACATCAGATGTCTCTATGTTTGTCTGGAGGTCTTCCAATATTACTACACATTTTTTTAGGTGTAATTACTTGTATTTTGACTGCTATAATAATAGAAGGAAAGGTGCTCGTATCCGACTGTGTGCTGGGTATACAGTATCCTATATGAACGGACCCAAATCCGTGCGTAAAACTGACAATTCTTATGCGTAAAACCAAAGTCTTCATGCCGTCACTATCATTCGAACCCCCGTGTGTGTTGTGCTGCAGTTCTTTCTTCCACAACAAGCAGAGACTAAACGCAGCTTGCATTTTCCCGGATGTTTCTGGAATGTTGTTTGGAGCATTTGTTTCCTGCTTTGATTTCCGTAAATGGGGAGCAATAAAACCATAAAGCGGCTCTGTGAAAACACTGCGCGTCTGTGTGTGTGGCTGAGTGTCAGCTCTGCGGCTGCTGGGGGACATTTAGGTGTCAAAACAGTGGCTTACACCGAACCACTTACATCACAGAGGGTTAAAATACAATCTTTTAAGAAACACGCACTCTGTCCATGGTAGTTATGTGGTAAGGGTGATAATAAGGCAATAATTAAATGAATAGTTATGAAAAATACCAAAGATAATAAATATAGGCATGATTTTTAAGAATAACACGATGTATTTTTATAACTTGCAACAATCAGCAGTATTTTCTCGTATTTTTGGTTGTGCCCGTGAGATTTAATTTATTTAATTATTGCTCAGCATGCAGTAAACACAATTATTTAATATGCAGTGTCACCAATACGTGTGCCTTAGCTCACAAGGTTTTCAGAGTTGAAGTCTAGTATGAAAAGAATCCGTTTTCTTTCTGTTTTTTTAATCAACAAAGTGTCAGCGCGAGTTTTAAAGCCACTTGAATCCGTGATTTATAGCGCCTCGGCTTGGCGTCCTGCCTAATAACACCACCCAGCTGCTGGATCATGAAGACAAGTCCCCACCACCACACAGAAACGTCCGAGGACAACGGACCGAAATCGCCCTGTTCGAGGTGCATTCAAGGTAACTGGGAAACAAGAACTCTTGCGACCTCAAAGCTGAGGGAAGAGGAATCTGATTTGATGATGGTGTAATAGGCTATGCGAGTCTGAAAGCTCACAGAGCTCATATCAGTTTTGACGCTGCAGATGAAATCATTGAATCGTTAGCGCCACCTAGTGTCAAGAAACAGCAGCACCAGCTCTAACCTGTGTGCAGACACTGAGGGATGCTGCAGGACACATACGCTGACTCATCTAAGGATATGGGCAATTACCCTCCCTTTCTAGACAAAGAACAAGGATGGTGTTTTTCTTGAGTGGGTCGACGTTTCACTGAATCTGTTTGGAGAATTTCTCGCTCAGTATTAGTTGCTGTGATTGCACCTTATACCTTCTAGATTTAAACGCGCTCCATAGACAATTTTAATAACATAATTCAAATAGGCTTATTAAACGTACAAAACAGGGTAACTACGATGGCTTTGAAGTTCCTGTCCGCACTGCATCTTTTATCACTCATTTTCTGACTGGCAGCACCCCCTTGTGGCTCATATTAACAATAGCATGGTGGTTTAAAAGTGCAATACTATTACTTGAACGTCCACCAGCATTGTAATCATTTCAGATTTAAAGCCATCATCTTAAACCACCAGTTATAGAAACCACCAAAATTAGATTTGTTATGAGTTATTTTCAATCCAATGGTAAATTAGTTTACTGTAGGTTAAAAAAACCCTAATGAGTTAGAAAACAAAAACACATTAATTTGAATATCTGATGTTGATAAAAGAATAGAGACGGTTGTCTTAACTCATCTTTTTTTGTTACCTGTATCAGATGATCTGCTGTCCTTTAAACTGCTCAAGCTGTGAGTTCTGAAAAATAAGCAAACAACAGGAACAGTATCAGTGAAATGTTATCGATTACCTTTCTGAATTACATGTAGCTCTGCAGCTAATACTCAATTTAGTGCTCAATCTGCTGATTCTTTTCACGTTAATTGATTTATTGTTTTGTTTACAGAAGCAATTTCCTGGAGCCAAAAGTAACCCTTCAAATCAAGTCCAAAACACAATGTTTCTTAATTTACTCACAGTTAAAAAGCTTTAACCAACAGACATTTGACAGTTTTACTCCAAAAAAGACTGCCAAAAAATAACTATTATTTTCTCTTAAGTTTTGACAGACTCATTAAGTAATTGTTTTAGCTTCTATGAAACAGTGTGGATAAATCAAAGACAAGCAATAACAGAGACTCTCTTTTTAATTTGTGATCTGTTTGTTCAGGCCCTTGAAACAAACCTGCAGGCTGTTTTCTTCTTTGTGGGTCTGATCCTGAAGCCTCTGCAGCTTCCTGCAGGGAGAAGGAGAGAGAGAGAGATGTGCTTTTTTAGTTAAAAACTCGAAGAAGACACATCTGTACGTTTCTGTCTTTGTTCCTGTCTCTCTCTCTCAGGCTCCTTTTCTGTCTTTCTGTCCATCTTATGCTTAAAATTTAATGTCCGTCTCATTCTCTGCATCACAGTCTTCCTTATCTCCTTTTGTCTCTTTGTTTCTCCTTCTCTTACACACAGACACATAAACGCACACACACATGCACACAGATTCCCTGCTGCATTGCAGTAGGTTGTAAATACTGAGTGCCAGCTGAGCCTGACTGAGCAGCGCCAGTGAAATACTGTCTTTGTTCCTATCTATCTCTCACACCCCGCCTTCTGCACTGCTGACAAAAAAAAAGAAACATAAAATTTGAAAAAGGGAGTAAAATACTGCCTCTTTGTCTGTCAGACACCCTCAAATAAAAAAGGGAACGTCAAAAGAAACAAAAACATGGATGAAAGGATTCCCTCTGTCCTCTTCTGTCCATCTGTCTGAGTACGTTTTATTGGTTGGGAGGACAAAAAAATCTGTTTCTGCTGCCTCTAAAGGTTTTATTTAAAGCTGTTCAAGAAAAGATAACCAGACAAAGAGGAGAAAGTAAAAATTTAAAGACACATTTTGTGATCTGATTCAGAGGACAAATAATCCAACTATCTAGAAAGCTTTCCTTTTTTGAGCTTTTGTATGAATTGGAAGGTCACACTACTTCTATTTATAGTTGAAGGACACATATAAAGTCACTTAGTGAAATAAAAAAAGCAAAACTGCTTATGTATATGCAAATATACAAAGTCAAATGCATGCACGTTCATATTATTAAATATTTATTTTGCACTGGTATGAGGAGTACACTTAGAGAGAAGGTCCTCATACCAGCGTCATACATCTTTAACCTTTCTTTATGTTCTTGAATGTAGCGTAGGCATGTATTTGACTCTAGGATACAGACGTTCTGTCTCAGACTTTGATATTACAATGTCACTTAAGGTTTTCTGAATCAGGCCTGAAAATTTTCATCAAATACCCCTGTGTTATAAAAAATGAAGTTCTCTTTTCTCTCCTTAAGACTGGATTTGAAGATAAACACAAGTTCTCTGAAGACAAGCTTGTATTCTTTTACCCCCAAATATTTTCAACCAAGTCACAAGTCACGTCATAATCCTGAGGGTCGATATGCCTTGGCCAACAGCACTGGATACAGATGCATTCAATTGTACAACACATCACCAAATGACAGTCTGAACACATTTTTGAAAATCACCATCGAAAGTGAAACCAGCCTCCCATTTGCATACATGGAACTGAAAGGCAATCGAGCTGGTGCAAGTGTGCAGCAGCAGAAGCAGCAGCAGCACTATAGTAGTAGTAGTGGTGGTAGAGGTAGTAGTATTGCATTAGTAGTTCAATGTAACCTAGTGTATTGTTACAATGATACATTTATATAATGTTTTATATCCTATATCATAAAAGCAAGCTTATACCAGTTTAATTTATTTATTATGCAACACAGTTGAAGCTCATTGATGCATAGACAGAAGGCATATCAGGACATTGAACAGTATTTTAAAGTTCACACATCTCCATATCTAGGCTTAAGTAGTTACTGCATATTATGTCTTCGTTTCTCACCGTCATGAGTGTTGAATTCCAGTTCAGTGCTGGTACCTGATGATGGGAGCAGTCTGCAGGACTCCATTTTCCTCTGTAGCATCCTGACACCAAGAAAGAACATCATAATAGTTTAGATCAAAACGAAATTGTAGTCCGAAAAGACATAATAGAGTTTGTTAAATCGGACAAGAAAGGAGAAAAAAACATGCGATCAAATCTACGTGTCTGCTTACGTCAGTGACGATTCGTTTTTCCCACAGCCTCTCGGTGATAAAACGATATTTATGTCCAATGTGTTTTATGAAGGTATGTCTGCTCTGCGCGTTTGAACGCTAACTGATACGATTTAACGAACAAATTAGAAAGACTGAGTGTCAATGGGATGCACTCTACTGAATTAACAAATACAAATATAGAGACAGACCGTCTAAAGGAGGCGCGCCTCTGCCGAGGAATCAGTTCTGCGCCACCGCGAGCGCGCGAGGTAAAAGGCTGAGAGGGGAAGGTACGCACTGCACGCGCACACATGATCGTCAGCGACCAATGGCGGCCAGGGTTGGCTCGTAAAACCTTTTTATGGCCTGGGTGAGTGTGTGTGTGTGTAAATCATACAGAGTGAAAACGGAATCTGTGGCAGATGCGCTCAAGAGAAGGCTGCACTTTCAAATAAACAAACCCACTCGTAAATACGCACACACACACGCACACACACACACACACATGCACGCACGCATGCACGCACGCACGCACGCACGCATACCAATCACGCATGCACATAATACGATGGCCAGCATCAATTTAATACTTAATATAGATAAATATATGGATACAAATTAAAATGTTTCATAGAAAGGGTCTGTCACGATTATTTGTATTTTTATTTGGTGCATTCTGTACACAAATGAAGCGAAGACCACTGATTGAAAAGGCAGCCTATCAGAGATCTAGCCTATATTTCGTATAGGATCATTTGTGTCTGGCCATATTACAACACTTCAATGCATGTAGATTAAAATTATATTTTGACCTGATTCTCTAAATCTGGCAGCATTTTAATCAAAGTATTTCATGGAAATAAAAAACGAAGAATTTAATATCAAAAAGAAAACGGAATAGGCAGCAGAACTAGGCCTACAGACAAATAGCCTACCCTGCTAAAGAAGCCTACAGACCAACATATTCAGATTATGGCCTATAAGATCGCATTTGATTTCAAAAAAGAAAAAGAAAAAATGTGACTCGCAGAGAAAACGCGGGACATTATTCTCAGTGTTTGTGAGGAAAATTCAACTCATTCGTTTTTGTTTTGTTTTTTTAAATCAGTAAATACACACGGTATGCATTCTCTGTCTGTTTTCCCACAACTTTTCCAACATCATGTCACATAATGTACAGAACGACTTGTACAAACGAGGATTAAAGGTGGTATAAAATGTTAATTTAAGTGTTACGTTTTCTTAAATATTAAAATTATTCCTGGTTGCTTTAATGAAGCATTATTAATCTCACAACTGTATATCCATGCAGTTAGGCCTACTGTATATTAGCTCCTTAAACCTGCAATCAAGTATTATTTTGGCCACTTGGGGGCAGCAGAGTCACAATGAACACTGACATACCATCATCATATGAGGACCATATTAGCAAAAGATTACAATGTATGCTCTAGTAGCTTTTTTCACCCTGTTTTGTAAGGTTTTTTATTATCATTATCTATTGTATTTTGTTTACTCGTAGGATTTTTGGCCCCTATGAAAAACCTTAGTGAAATATCTGGCTCTTTATTTGCTAGATTTTCCATAGTGCACCATAGCACCATTACCATGTAGGTCCCAAGTAGGTAGTTAATGTGTTTTTAGAGCATTTCCCTGAAAACAGCTGCCTGCTGTGGCATCTAATGTGGCATCGCTATCAAAACAGTGAGAATGAACCAACCCAGACAGCTAAACCATGAGCTGCAGTTTTTCTGCAAAGCTCCACAAAGCTGAGGAGAGCTGCAGATTCAAGTTATAATCCACTGTAGTTTTAGTTCCCTGAACAACACCCAACATATTTTAACATTGTAGGAGCAGAGTATCGTATACGTTTTTTTACTGAAGAAGAATAAGCAGTGATCTTTGCAACCAACCTCCCCTGTTTATGCTGCACCTGCATTTGACTGCAGTAGAGTCACACTCCATCAACAGGGGGAGGACTTGGGTGTTGTAGGAAACTAATAACATTATAAATAGCCCAAAAGCCACCATAAGCTTAGGTAAATTGCATTTGTATTTATAAGAGCTGAATAAATATTCTGATCATGCCATAGTAGTTTCATTTGAATGATTAATACATGTTTTTTTCATTCTGTATTGACATGGTTTTTTATTTGAAAGCAGCTGCAATAAAACCCTCACTCCTACTAATTTCTATTCTAATGACAATGCCAGACTTATTTTTTTGAAGAGGAGAAAAACAAGAGAAAGGGACAGAAGGAAAGGAATGCTGCATATAAGTCAAAACTTTTGATTAACTCCACCACTTGGTGATACATCGTCTTTGTTTTTGTTTTGGTGAAAGATTTATGATTAGACTTTTTATAACCACGAAGCTCTGTGTGAACATGAGCAGAATTATGAGTTGACAACATTTTAATGCCGGCATTTATTTAAAAAGCCTGTGATTTATGTCATAGTTAATCAGCGGTGAAAGAGAGTGGGCTTTTTATATGACAAGATACACACTGTTAGGGTTTTACAACAGGAGCATTTTTTTTCATGCTTTTCTCATTTTCCTTTTGGATATTTGTCGTTCCCTTGAATATGAAGTGATGGCTTATGTTTAAGACGCTCTGCAAAACAAGGGTGGGGATGGGTCACAGTTTCAATCCATGCTTTAATGATTTTGTTTTTCTAGATTTATTTTAATTATGTCACTGTACTTTTTAAAATCAGTATTAGAAAAGTAAGTTTTATTTTAAAGAGGCAACAAAACAGGGAGTAGCTTCAGACACCTCTGCTCCCATGCAGATACCAGTATGTTATACAATTTCTTTATATAGATAATTGAGGTACATGTTTTATAATTCAGTGTAAGTCTGCTGTCTGGAATGAACAGGATCAGTTAGAGGAGTAGCATCTCCATCCATGCATCATTTGTGATTCAGCATTACAAAGTGGCACGTCCCCTTTGCAGCATGTCTCCCTTTTCCACAGTTCTACTGATTGGCTAATATTTAAAGATAGACAGGGGAATTGTGTCACTGAGTAGGAACATGAAGTTCTTCATTATCTTAAATTAAAGACTGTAAGCTTTTCACTTGACGACAGCTGGATTTATGAGCGTAATCTTAATCTCCAAGTGGAGCAACCAGCAGGCTGAATGTCATGGGGTATAGTGTAGTAGTCACTGGCTAAATTAGAATTGGACTGTTACATCAAGAAGTATGCACAGATAAATTATGTTAAAATTGAGTGTGTGGAAGAACTCCAACTGTAGTGTAACCAAATACACAGTTTTGAGACTTGACTTCCTGTTGTCTTTTCACATCAAAATCTAGTTCAGCTCCACTGCTAATTTCAGTGATTTCACAGATTTAGATGTTACTTTTTTGTTGATGATGATAAAGGAAGGTCTTAAATTGTTTGGTTGCTTCATTGTAGATGTTCCTTATTTTACTAAGATAAAATAAAATAAAAACATACTTATTTACTTTTGTGTATTGCCTTTACACTGCTTGGCAGTACCTGCATCCAAATGGACTTGAAGCACTTTGTTACTCTTACTGATCTTGTTTCCTCTTGTCTAGATTTTTGCTTGTGTTGTTCTTGTTCTCCTATGTGCATCACTTTGGATAAAAGCGTCTGCAAAATGACATTATAACATTGTAACATTGTAACTTTTCACCCTATCAGAAAATATTTGAAGAATTTATAGGCCTAAAAATGTGCTAGCATAAAAGTACCAAAGCCATACTTGAAGAAAAGCTTAAATCCGGCTTAACTAATATTAAGTTGTTTGCTTTTCATTTTTTTTAATCAAGTGGCAGAAAACAAACAAGCACTTTGAGGGTTTAATATGAGCACTGGGTAATTTAATGGAACTTTCTAACATTTTTGGAAATATAACAAGCTAAAAACAATCAAATGGTTGGCAAAAAAATAACCAGCTGATGAAAGACAAAACAAAAGCTACCCACCTCGTTTTAAATGAATGCATATATGGACAAAAAATATGTGATGATATAAATGAATAATACTCAAAGTGGACTTTTTTTTCTCTGCATATAGCTTTCTTCTCTTTACTGCGTTTCTCTTATATTACACACATAACTGAGATGCACAAGTCTGTTTAGCGTTTGTCTGTGTGAGCATTTTTAGGATGACGTCATTACCTCTATCACATTATGTTCCATTGGAATTAGAAACCAGGCCGTTTGATGCAGAGAAGACTGCTGTACTTTACACCGCAGACCAGCCTGTGACGCACCTCCACTGCTCAGCAAATCCAGCACTGCCACCCAGTGGACAAGTTGGTAACTACCTATACACGCATCAGAGCTGGTTTCTTTTTTCAGATGAGTGTTTTTCATTGGTTTTGGTTCTTAACCCTTAACATATCTTACATTTTTGTTTATGTGTGGTCGAGGCAACATAACTCACGGTGCCAGTTAAACGAAAAAGAAGATTTTTAAGCATGTAGTACATTAGATCCCACTTTGAAACTGCACGTTGAATTAATCAATTTGGAACGACGCCATAAATAAAAGAAGATCCGGTGTTGTATTATAGTATCAAGGCTAAAGGTTCCTATTGTTTTTTTAAACTAACTGTCAAACTACAGATGCTCCTTTACGAGTAGCGCACTAAACCCTGCTCCACGAGTCTTTTTGATCTGAATATTCCTTTTGCACGAAGCTGGCCTCCACGGTGAATTCATTTCACATGATTGCAGACATTGTTTGGGGAACAACGTTTAATCGGGGACGATAATTTGAACATTATTGCATCCTGTTTAATTTTGCCAGCACAATAAATAGCCTATTCCCTTTGTTGTAGTTGACTTTTAATGCGCTTATTGACATCGTTTCATTTCACATCAAAGTCGAAGTTAAATCTAACAGGACTTCATTAAACCCGAGTATCCAGATGTGTTTGTGGTGCTGATATAATATAATTTTCAGTGCCTACTTTATTATTTACCGGATTTTTTAAATGTATTTTTTTGTTTCATCTCGATGTAGGCCTATTCGACTTGAAAATGTAGGTGTAAGGCCAAGCCTATTTAATTTGTTCAAGCAGTATTGGATGTTTGGCATAATTCAAATGAAGAAGATTTGTATTTTTTGTCATCTTCATTTCAATTTAATAAGCTTATATGTAAAGTACATTGGAGCTCATCAATATTAAAAGATCTCACACACCACGTGCGTAAAAATCCTGCAGTGACACTCCTTTCCGAAAATGAGACGAGATTATTTTCCCAGTCCTTCATTATAGCAGAGGAGCAGAATAGAGTTAATCAGACGTTTATATAAAAGTGTTAAATTACACGGCCTAAAATTAAGGTGGTTTTTTTCTAATTTTAATCACCGACCTAAAACGCTTAGGTCGCCAGATTGTTCGAAACACGTAATATCCAGACTCAAACCTCAAAAGGCCTGGCCGCTTTTGTTTTAATTTGATGTCTAGTGAAATTTCCTGTGTTTTGTGCTCATATGGTGAGTGGAAACGTGATTGAGGCTGTCTGGTCTCATCTGCAGACAATGACATTAACATTTAGAAAGACAGTTGACGCTCCAAGGCAGGAAAGAGTGTCCAATAAAACCATATAGTCACTGGGACTGTCTGGGCTAAATGACTTTATGGTACCTCTCTCTCTCTCTCTCTTTCCCCTTCTCTTCTGTCTCTCTGTCTCTTTCCACCTCTCTGTCTCTATGTGTCTGTGTGGGGAAAGTCACGTTTATTCTCCAAATGCATGCTGTTGCTTTATGACCCTGCAGTAGGATGAGCGCAGGCTGGGTTATATGGAGGCTATAAACGAGGGAAGCTACGAGGCTATGCTCTGACTTTGACAAAACAAAGACGCAGAAATGTCTCTCGCTGTGGACCCAAACTCAGACTGCATACCTGAGAGCATTCAAACACCTTGACGGTCCAAGAAAAAAACTGAATACATTTTATCATTGATAGAATCCTGTGACTCTTTTTACGCATGAGATACCGCTTTTCTGGTGTTGTTGTCTCGTATCTTACCACATAAAATCGGACTTTAGTGAGACAACTATGTTGTCGTTAAAATATGTGTAGTATTCTATTCTATTCTATTTTCAGCATTGTTGCATTGTTTTGTATGCCTTTCTCTGTAGGTTACTGAAATGTTAACATCCAATACAAATCAAATCCAAACAATGGGGCTCGCACATTTAAATCAGAAAGAATAATCTAGATTAATTCATACTCTGTTTTTCACTCTTAATTTCAAAGGAAGAAGTACAAAGACAATAGCTGTAGAAGCAGTCGTTACTGGCTGATGTTATAATAATGTAATAAGGATCGTTTAGATGTCAGAAAATTTGTTTCAGTATTGAAAACAGTCATTTTGTTATTATTATTATTATTATTATTATTATTATTATTATTATTATTATTGTCGTTGTTGTGGTTTTCATTAGTAGTATTGGAAGTAGTGCTATCAGAAGTAGGCAGTTTTTTTTATATAATAGGCCCACTGCAGTAGTTGTTGGTAGTAGTGCAAGTGTGTAAGTGACACTCACAACCATAGTAAAAGTGCAAATATCACCAGTTAATATTGTTATTGTAATGTCAGCTATATTATGCTTAACATACTTATCATTGTGTGAAAGACACAAGTAGTAGTACATATTGAAATACAGAGGACTATCTCTTTGGAACTATCTGCCTTCATCTCTATATAACCCTTATCAACACTATCATACTTCAAAAAGCTAATTGTATCTAATTGTACATATTATGTCTTGTAAATGTACGATTATGGAATCATTTTTTTTAATGTATCAATACTGCTACTTTTAATAACTTTTGTCTAGCAAGAGGGAGGTATTTTCATAAGCCTCTTTGGAGCTTCTAACCTCCCCTGAACAATGTCTAAGATAACATTGTGTATATTGTTGTTGTCTTTTTTTATGATTTGCAAATAAAATAAAATAAAAGATAAAAATAAAAGACCACTGTTAGTTATCTTGTAGTAATACAGTCATAGTTGTAGTATTAATAGCAGGCTGGTATCATTAGTTTTATAGTGGTGGTAGCACTGGCAGCACTGATAGAAGTAGCAGCAATTGTATTTTGTCATTGTTTTAAGGTATTGCTATAAAACAAGTTTGACCACAACAACAACAACACTGGTATAAAGACTGACCAATAACAGCCTGAAACCAATGTGTCCCAAAGAGCACATCCCTCACATCAAATCACAGTAACAGACTGAAAGGACAAATAAAAAAAAAAACAGTTAAGCTTATTATTAATAATAATTATGTAGTCCATCCTTTATTTTATTTTAAAAAAGAGATCCCCACAAGCAGCATGTTGAGCCAAAATGAGCAGATGAAGGCATCATGACCCCAATCACATCACAGTATATAGGCCTGCCGCTGAGGCTAACATAGCCTGATGTGTTTCTTTTCTCCCACAGAGAATGTGTTGTGTTTGAGTCCGTCTCATCCTCGTGAAAATAGAAAAAGCACTGAAATATCCCTATAGTGTTCCTATAATATCTTCACTTGGTGTTATTGTACATTCTGAAATGTGAACAGATTGTGCATTATTATATCTATGAAATCCTTTTCTCAGTGGATGATGACAGGAGGTAACAACGAAACAGGAATAACCATCAGACTGCTGTCACACTATAGCTTAGCAATGACTGGTGAGTGTGAGTGTGAGTGTGAGTGTGAGTGTGTGTGTGTGTGTGTGTGTGTGTGTGTGTGTGTGTGTGTGTGTGTGCGGAGGAATGCAGGCATGACCATACCGTATCTGCATATTGGACTCACAGTAACAACAGAGATACATAGCAACAATGACAACAACAATAACAACAATAACAACAAATATGGCCTCTAGGTTACATGCACAGTTTATAAAAAACTAAACAAAAAACAACGGAGCTTATTCTGTTTGTGAGGAACTAAATGATAAAAGTCCTTTATGGGTATTATTTTAGGGGAGACTGGGATCGGTTGTAACACACAGAACTGCACCAGTCAGAAACAAGATAATTATGACTCGCTGTGTAGACCGCTGACTGAAGTTCCAACCTGCACTCCACTGATATATTTAGTGAAGCACGCCCAAAAATTGTATACGGTGTTCTTTTTTCAGTAACTTGCTTTCTTGTTTGGAACTGCTTTTTTTACTTTATAGTTACATACATTTCTGTTCCAAAGTAACAGCTTATCTTACACTTGATTTTTCCTCACTTTTTAATAATCTGCAACTCTGATTCCAAATACTCTTTGAATGATGTGGAAAAAATAAGGAAGTTTGCAATCATTTGTTTATCTTTTTTGAACTCTTTAAGCACCAGATAATCAATCTTTGAGCTGATGACCTCTTTTTTTGTAAATATCATTACAGTTATTACCTTTGTGCTTGCAATTTTTTAGACATGTTTAAATGGCATTTCAGCTTTTTGGAATCAAGTTGTAGAAGATTATAGACAACAATAGCGCATATTTCCCCCTATTTCAGCAAACAGAAAAAACAAAGGTTGAATTCTTAACATTATGACAGGCTGCTAACAAGAGCTAATTTAAAAGTGTTGGATACAGCAGAACCTTCAGAGCCTTAATTGTAGCATCTCACTTTATTGTTATTGCTGTTTTTGTTTGCCTCTTCAGCTTTCTAACAGAAAGAAAACCTCTATATTCAATAACCCATTTGTTAAAGTGGTTAATTCATACCCTTAAGTGGCACATTGCTGGATATTCAGGTTTGAAAGGAGTTCTTGACACTCTACAGAGGTTGTGGTCCAACATTGAATTCATCACATTAGAAACAAAGTCCTTCATAATCAAAACACTGCTCTTTGACTACATGTAGTTTTTAGATCTCTTTCACTTGAGAATGATTTCACATTGAACACCTGTTGTTGAACACTTGAAATGTGACAGATGAGCATTTGAGAGAGTAATATTATTGTCTGCCAGAAGCAACAATACTGAATAACTTCACATTGACACCAAGTCCAGCCACAGTAAATATGTCTGGAGTTCATGCAAATGACTTCATGTTACAGTGTTTGGTATCCAAAGATAATAATGTATTTCCATTAGAGTTGAAGCCAACAAAGGGTTCAGTAAATCAATTGTTACTATTCTCTTTCTTCCATTAGATACTGCTGAATCTCACCCATTAATCTCTCCAATTTTGTCTCGGTCTCGTCTCCTTTGGGCCATAGTTTACTATAAGTGTCAGGCTTCTGTTTGTTTAGGGTTCTGTTCTAAAAGTGTTTTATTTTAATGTCAAATAAACACTCTGAAACTGTTTTTCAGGACCTAACAGACAGGTGTTTGGTCATAAAATCACTCATGGGATTTATCTTTGATAGTCGCCTTGCAGTTCAGTCTCATCTGGTGCACTAGAAGCACTTTTTATGAGGACGATAGTTTTAGCACTAAATCATAAAACAAGATTCGTATTTTGGCAGAAAGCACGAGACAATTTATGTGAAGTCAAGTGTGTGTCGAGTATGTATAACTTAATGAAAGACAGATGTGTTTTTAAAAAGAGCAAAGTCTTTGATATCAACTAGCGTGTTATTTTAAATTCAATTTATGGGTCTTGCTGCAATTCTGAGCTTTATTTACAACTACCCAAGGTTACAGGTTGACTGTCTTTATTTTGTAACATGCAGATGGAAGAATTCTCTTGCAGAGTTCAGAAGATCAAACATGAAAAGGCCAAAAAGACACTGATAGGGATATATTCTTTAAAAAGAGTGGTACAACACATCCTGGTCTCCCCTGCAGGGTCTCAACATTGCAGTTTTCCAAGGCGGCCATTTTGGCTCCACAATCAGTTGCTTTACAGCTTATTTAGTCAGCTATGGTTGAAGATTTGGAGCATCTTGGGACACTTTTACCAGCTATAACCTCGCCAGAAAGTCCTTTAAAAAACACACCCCCATCCTCTTTTCTAAAGTCCTTCATTCATTCATTCAGTCATTCAAACTCCTCCTATCCCGGGTCATCAGCTTCTTCATCTTCATCCTTCTGTTCTGGAACCAGATTTTGACCTGCCTCTCTGTCAGATTTAAGAGTCCTGCCACCTCCAGGCGACGGTCCCTGGTCAGGTACATGTTGTACAGAAACTCTTTCTCCAGCTCCAGCGTCTGGTGTTTGGTGTATGGACACCTTTTCTTCCGGGTTGACTTGGCGTGGATCCAGCTGGCTGATGGATTTTCTGCAGGGGGAGACACAGGGTGGCATGGATTTTCACTTTAACCCCATAGCAATTCTCTCTGTGTGTGTGTGTGTGTGTGTGTGTGTGTGTGTGTGTGTGTGTGTGTGTGTGTGTGTGTGTGTGTGTGTGTGTGTGTGTTGTAAGAAGTTCAAAGAGTGACATAAAAATCTTAGAAAGATCCCCAGGAACAAGCTTTATGAGCCTGGAACTTCTGGCTCATTAGAAAAAGAAACAATAACACATACTCCAAACACAGCATATAAAAAAATCAAGATATTTAAATTATTATTAGTATTATTAGTATTATTAGTATTGAACCCTACTCATCCTTAGAACAAAGCCAATACAATAACATAGTTTAATTAGCACTAGACTTGTTTGTGTCTTCATTTCATCTTCCTTCATTTAAATTTGTTTTAATTAATTTTAATTTTGAACTAATAGCGGTGACAAAGTAATGTTTGTGGTTTCTGATGTTGCAAAGGCTTTTTAATATGGAAATTTTGGGGGATGCAGATTATGCCTAAAAGTAAAGCCCCAGGCTTAATCTGTGTGAGTGCAGGCAGCATTGATACACTTTGGTTTACAATGAACCTTTGACTAAAATGTAATGCTGCAATGAAAATGTTTAAATAGAAAGCAGTCAGAGAGAAATTTTGATCACACAGACATCATATGCTCAAGCTAACTCATGTATTGACACCCATCAATTGTGGATTTTGTTTTAATCTATAGTTAATTAGCTGGACTTCAGGTTGTCAAATATTTCCTAAAAAAGCTTTATCTTATATTAAGAGGATTTTTTTGTTCAGTCACAGCTATTTGAAAATATTATACGACTTTTTCTAACACACAAATGTATAGCCTATGTGATTGTATTATTTCACTATATTTTAAATTCATAAACCAATAGCTCCCTTTAACATATTGTTTTATTATTATTGTCATATACCCAGTGATGTTGTCTGCCTCAGCCTTTATATATTTTTTTATTTTGTATAATTTTAGTTTGAGACGTTTAAAAACACGCGCGCGTGCTCTTAATAAAAGTTAGATCATTAGGGTGTTTTGGCTACTTAATGCGTGCTACAATATAAACACTATACAAACACTATCTCTTTAAAGAAAAAAGAAAAAATATATATTATTCAAATGATTTGGATTGTTATTCAAAATAGGCCTACTGGAAATACTGCTTCTTTTCTTGTGGCAAAAAAGACGCCCAAGTTAATTCCCAAATCCTGCACAAACCTGATCACACAAACAGCGCGAGCGTACCTGCGTTTGCCCCACTCGTGACAAATAGTCAAATAAAAGAAATAGCAGCTTCATTATTTTAATGGGCAATGAAGTTTTATATTTAGCCGTTTACTAGACATTTATTGGGCTATAAAAGTCACACACACTTACTTACTTCTACTTAGGCCGCGTTCTCCCTCTCTGTCCACACTCACACACATTCACACACACCTGTGTATGCACATGCTAATAAACATTCCTGAGTTTGGTGTATCTGTCTTTTACCCGGGTCAAGCAGTGGTTGTGGTTTCTTCTCCTCGACCTCTTTGTTGGGCTCGGGCTTCCTCCCGAGCTCCTCCACGGTCCCGAGCCGCTCGAGGACCACCTCAGCTGGGCTGTCGAAGCTAGAATCCTCAGGGCTGTCCTCTTGAGGCGGCGGTGAACTCTCCGGTTTTACTGCCTCGTACCTCGGACTTGGATTGGAGAGGTCACCCTGAGCTGGGAGACACCCGGGAAAACTTGCTGAAGCATGTGACAGAGAGGTCTCCGAGGAGGGAGTTCCCCCCTCCCAGCAGCGGACGAATCTGCTCTCTGCTGCCGCCGAGGATGCGAGTTGTTCGGCGTGGGTCTGCGTCTGCGGGCCGTAGTACGGGTGGTGGTGGTGGCTCAGGAGGTGATGTGGATGAAAGAGGCCGGGGATGGAGACGCCGTGGTTGGACTGCAGCTGCGGAGAAGAGGACGAAGAGGATGTAGAGGTGTTTGTCCAGGGAGAAAAGCCATTTAAGCTGGCTTGTTTGTTGGAAAAATGTGAAAAATCCGGAATGTGTGAGGCGGGGGTCCCCTCCTCCTCCTCCGCTCCCCGGGCAGGCTTCGTGCAGCCGGCCGTCGAACCCTGCAAGCCTCCCGGGATGAAATGTGCACCATAGGGCTCCTCGGTCTGGAGCCCCATCATGGAATAATAATTCGTTAGCGACATGTTTATTTTATTATTTCAATAAAAAGACACTTAAGTGCGACTGTAAAACGTTAGATGGGCTAGTATAGTGGCTTACATCCTCCCCTAAAATGGTAGTAATTTTTTTTTCCTGCCCTTACCTTCTTCTCGGCTGCCCATTGGTTAATCTTTGGATCACATGGTTGGACTGTATTTACCCAGTAAAGGAGATAAATCTAATGATTCTTTTGTGCTCCGATATGTGACAGTAGGTCTGCTAGCCGGCTGCCAGCTGGCCCCGAATGTAGCATTAAGCTTTTAAAAACTCTGTAGTTGAAACACCGTTTTACAAGCTGAATAAAGTGTAGCAGGGAGCCGTTTACAAGCTTGTTTGAAGTGTGTGTGTGCGCGCGCGTGTGTGTGTTTGTAAAGTGTAACGGGGTTGACGTTACTGGGCTTTGGCTTTTCTTTGTCTGGGATTCCTTGATCTTGGATCTTGAGTTACATAGATAATATTTATTGAGTAATAGGAATGAAACTCTATATTGCAGTTCACACATAATGACTTAGCGTGGGCTTACTCGTATAACTCCAAAACAATAGAAGGCCTGTATTTTTTTTTTTGGATGGATTTGTTTTTTATCAGATCGAACCGGTTCTTATCATTTTTTGTGGTAATCTCCTTTGAAACACCACCTGTTGTCTTATTTTCTAATTAGCCTATTAACTTAATTAAAGGCCTGCTCAGTCATTTTCGCACTGACGCAGCACCTTGTCAATTAAGAGACATCCCCCCTCCAACACACAAAAACACACACACAAGCACGACCTTTCAATAAATATTAAACCTACATCAAGTCCCAATCTTACTAAATTAAAATAAACAATAAATAAAATAAAATAAATAAAGTCTCCACCTTGAAATGGGGCAGTTATTCCAAACATGTCTTTTAAATGATTTCCCTTTGGTTCTGTCAGTATATCTATCTCTATCAATTTAATTAATTAACAATCAATATAAATCCTCGGTTTTAGCGTTATATGACTTGTCTGGATTATTCCAAGGTAAAACTTTCTTCATTTTTAGCCCTATGCCACTTGATTCAACTCTCCATTCAAAGTCATTTGCTCCATCTTTTTGTGTGACAGTGCAATCCCATTTGATGGGGAAAGTGTTGACGAGTATGCTGTGGGCGTGGTTTCAGACACCAACAAACCATCCTTATTGGAATAATTTTGAACCAACTATTTTAACATAGACCTTGATCGATGTCGTTTATGCACCCTTAGCGCCATCTCCTGGTTGCATGGTGAATTTACAAAACTTTGCATTAGAAGTTTAGCCAAAAATGTATCCATAAGAAGTCAGACTGCATTTTATAGAGTCCAGGCCATGGAACATTATGTTGGAATATGTTTGATCTAAAGCCAGAACAAATGTAGAAAAGTTAATTACAACAACATGACAGGCCAAATAAGCAAAACAATACTTCAATGTTAATCTCTATCTATTTGATAAGTGTTGTATAAGTAGACTTCCTTTAACTACATAATTCTGATATACTTGATTTCATTTTTTGATCAGTACCCTTTGACAATGTTAGACAAGGCCTATAAACATAAAAGTTTAATACCCTGAAGAGCTCTGGTTTGTGTCAGCAAGCAGGCAACTTTACTGCATCTCTTTTATTTAGCGTATTATCAAGTTGTATAAACTCTGTCAACGCCCGTGAATTAAAAATGAAGCAACACATAAATCAGTGCATCATTAAGTTTATTTGGAGGCTCAAGGAATTGGACCACATGTCTGTTAGTGCAGTGACTTACTCTAGGTGGCAGTGTCAACATGACTGCTTGTGATTGACATGAGGGGACATCTGGAGCACACAGTGAAAAGCTGATAGAACAGTTTAAGAGAAAATAAACTGGGGAAAGTAATTATTAGCATTGTTTTTCTCATCTCAATCCATACATTTTCAGTATTTATACATTCACTTATAATTTGACAAAATACCATGTGTTTCTTTCTGACAGCTATCTTATAATCTCGGTTTACTTTTACTGGTATTATTATCTTGAATTCCCTTGTTTTGCTCTCACAGAGGGTGAACCATGTATAAAGAGTTCTCAATATACTGTTAAGCATCATTAGAGGATGAAAGTAGAAGTTATTTGACATCATATATATATTTTTTTAAAGTTGTCAAATGTGTTATGATATGAGATTAAAAGAAGACATTAAGCTGTGACACAAATTTTTTAATCATTATTTAATCATTCATTATCTGTTTAGCCTTCATTCCTCACCCAAAACGTAGTTGAACAAATATTGTTATTAACACTGCGCTTACTACTTTACAAAGTTTTAATTATCATTTCTGAAATGTTCTCACCTGCTTATAAATGATGAGCTATAGCTAACATTTGCCTTTTCTCTGTTATTTCTGTTTATATAAACAGCTGCTGGTGTTGTTCTGGTACTAGCTTCTAATTAACACTACTTGCAATAATATTACTACTACAAATCTCAATACAACTACTTCTGGTTAAACCTACAACTATATGCCTTTTTACCCTGATGTGTTTCTACTTGCACTAACTACATTTCACATGGTGTCTGCTTCTGATGCTTCTTACAGTGAAAGGGATACTTTCTCCTACTGTTACATTTTCTTCAAAACTATAAACATAAACTAATTACAAAAAAAAGAAAACAGCATTTATGGGTGAAACAGATGAAGACATGCCAGTGTTGGCGTAAAAAGAGGCTCAGCAGGCCCGTGGCCCAGTTTATTGTAGGCCATTAGGTTGAGTGCTGTAGTTCCAACCAGACACACAATCTCTCCTTTCATCTCCTTGTCTTTCTTTTTACGTCACACTCAAATACACACTCACGCACAGTCCACACCACACACACACACACACACACACACACACACACACACACACACACACACACACACACACACACACACACACACACACACACACACACACACTCACACAGGATGAGTGTGTGAGACAAAGGAAGAGAGACAGCAGTATTGCCCCAATAAAAGCCATTATAGGATGAGGAAATGGTGGTGGGGATGGTCAGGCTGTGTTTTGTTGTGGTTGTTGTTTTGCGGTTCAAGGTTCACCTACAGCCTTGGACTCACTGTGTGTTTCTGTTGTCTGGTCCTGCGTTGTTCAAAGTCTGGGTCAGAACAGACAACATGAGCTGCTTACTGCTTCTACTTAGTTTCTTTTAAAGAAGAGGCTCAAATTGTTATTTAAGTAACACTTACTTTATATTCAGGTTGTAACTACAATTTGAGCATCAAGCAGCTAAAATACGATCCTATCTGATTGTACCTTTACCCTGGCTTCAGCTATAACAATCATTTTCATCAGGTTTTCATTTAGCAATTACATACCAGATTTATCCATCATTTGTTTTGTCCATAATGTAGAAGAATTGAGAAAGAATGGTAGATGCCAAATCTATTAGTTAATGATAAATCAGTTAAAGGTCCCAACTACTCTGACTACTTTTATTTATTTTTTTAACAGAGATGGTGTTACTTTAACAGTTATTACATTTCTGTGTATAACAACACGCGCAAGAAAAACTGCCAAATGAAAACCTCTGTTTTGGTTATTTTTGTACCCATTCATACTGGGTGAATTTAGCAGCATAAAACTGGGACCAGGCATCAATATGGACCCAAAGTGGGTCAATGTTTCTACCCAGAGATTTTAAGTGATGCCTGCATTTGTGATAAGTCGAATTTTTGTATTGTTTCATTATTTTTGATTTTATGAGAAACTATTAAAAAAATATCCCATTCAACATCTTAAAAGTCAGACAACCATAGCACCAAATGTTACCTGAAGTACTGAATGCTGTAGAGTTGAAATCCAATGCTTTTAGAACTATGAAATCATATCCTAAAACATTCATAAATCAAATAGTTTGACTTAAATGGCTTTATATTAAACTAACTATTCAAACTTAGAGATCTTTAAAAATGACAGACACTCCTTGTTTTAGCAATTGTATCAAATATTTTAATAGATAAACTTTAAGAATACAAATTTTTTTTAAAAATCCATATTTCACTTTGCTACTATAAATGTAAGGACAAATACTAGTTGCAAAAGTCGATGACAGGGAAATCATTCTTAACTATTATTAACTTAAAGGATATTAAAATATCCTTTAATAAATCACATACAGTTCATTTACATCCAGGTACAAAGAGCAAAATTACGAACATCCAGAAAAATGGCACACATATTAGAATAATTATTGCAGATTGTCTTTGCTCATTTAGAAACATTACGTGTTGATGCTAATGAGATGGTTACATTTGATTGAGCAAGGTCTGGAGTACACACTTATTTACACAGCACTGATTGGCAGCAGTGCATGTCAACATCATCTGTCTTTGATGTTTCTTTACATTAAGTTTATTGTAAAGAAATGGATGCAGAAAAAGACCTGAGGCAGCTAGAGGGTTGATTTTTCAGTTTCCATATGACTCAGTCTGAGGGAAGCTGGGTTCAGATGATGCCAGAGGACTGTTCTTAATTAACGATGAAAAATCCAGAAAGAGAAAAAAAATTAACTAGAAAGTAGTTGTTTTTGATGCAAGTATGTACATAAGAAAAACAGGGTACATAGACCTGAGCCTTGGGGTTCACCATTTGATGGCTGGGCTACATGTCTGCTTTACATTTGCAGAGGTCTCACAGACAATTAGTGCAAAACACTAAGAGAAAGACTTTCCTCTACTTCCCTCGCTTTAATCTGCCCATTAGAACAGACTGTATCCTGTGTAGTACTGCATCCGCTCTGTTTTCAGCTTCTTCTCTTTCATTCTTCTGTTCTGGAACCAGATTTTCACCTGTCTGGACCGGCGTGATCAAACAAAGAAAAATGTTAATGTTTTTTTTAAAGACAGCATGCAGAAACACAACAAATTACAGAAACTGTGCATCCGCTGCAAATACATTTTGACAGGAAAGTATGTTTTTTCTTTTGGGAATCTTTTTGGATGATGTCTGTTTGACATTTGCCAAATTAAGTAATGAATTAAAAACAACAAAAACAACATATACTTATGGAAAATCATCAGCTCTCCAAACTACCCTGAGCACAAGGTTTCAAAGCCAGGTGCATTTTAATAATATAAAAAGGGCTTTATGTGTGTATTTTTTCTAACATAATTGCCAATCAAACTTGCTATGCAGTCCAGGGGGATATCTTCAAATGCCCTTGTATTATATTAGTCTTAATGCTGCACAAGACAGTTCCATGTGATTTTTTTTTCTCACTGTTAAACAAGTAACTGATTAAATATATCTGTATGTGGAATTGCAGCATGTACGCACCTTTCTGAGAGGCGCAGAAACCGGGCCAGATGCACGCGCCTGTCCTTGTTGATGTAGATGCTGAACAGAAAGGCCCTCTCCAGCTCTCTGATTTGCTGCTTGGAGTAAGGACACCGCTTCTTCCTCTTCACACGGGGCTCTGCTGGGGTAAAAAGATTAAACATGGAGTGATGATGATTAATCACTCTGTTTGCACAGATTCATTGTATAACTTCTATTTGTTAGTGAATGTCAAGGTCAAAACAACGAGTTTTAGAAGTTAACATGACCGTCCTGACAGGCTCCCGCATTATGATGCGTAAACCTTTGTTTTTTGTGTTTTTATAGAGCTGCAATACTGAAAACATGTGCACTTAACAGGTGCAGACATCTTTTTTATGCTTATTAGTTCAGGGTGTTGCTAACATTAGAAATAAAACATTTGCAGAGAAGTCTGTATCGTTGAAAAGGCTATTTACTGTACCCCAGTGCGCTCCGGATCTACAGGCCCACTGCGTTCACGTCATTTTTGGAAAACAATAAAAAGTACATTTAGTTTATTTATTTTATCTTTTGTATTTAGGCCTTTTTCTATATTTATCTATGACTATCATAATTTAGCTAATGGGCTATATTGAGGCTGGTTGATTTTAGAGAGAAACTGATGTCGCCTATATTGTGCACATCACTACAAGACACCCTGATAGGCTTCTTCATGTTTTATTTTGAAAAATATAGTTTACCATTTGGCCTTTCTTTGGCTATTTTTAACCCGCACAAATAACAATAAATAGGCCTATCTGGCCACCATCGGTTGCCCAGTTTGGGGCCTGTTCTATGTTGATAAAACGTGCCAATATAATGTAGTCAGTTTAAAACAGTATTACTTCTGTCCATTTCTTCTTAGCCTGCCTGTATAAGGTACAGGCCTACCTACACTACTTATATAAGTTTAGGTAGGCCTACATCTAAACTAAATCTTAACTTTTGTTATTAAAAAGGAAAAGGCTACCAGTAGGCTTGCTCGTCTTCAACTCACTCGGTACATGACAGTTACCTCCAGCACTCCCGCTGGATAACGGCGCTTCCTCCCTCTCCTCCGTCCCCGGCTCCTGTGACTCTGACCCCGCCTTCACCTCGCTGCTCGCCCCGCTGTCACAGCTCGCCCATCCGGCTCTGCTCGTCCCATCCTCCCGTCGAACAGTCTCTACGTTCGGATCCACTCCCTCTTCTGCACACTCAAAAAACTGGTCGAAAACAGGGGGTAGGATGCTGCTCCGTGCTGCACGGAAGAGGAGCTGTGAATCCGGGTTGAAAGTGGTGTATCTCCCGGGGAGAGTCAGCGGGTCCCCTGGAAAAGTCTGTGCAGGGAAACGGGGAGTAGAGGCGCCGTACAGAAAGCAGTCCTTACCGGGGTTGAATATCGACTCCGGCGGGGACGGTAAACCGTCGTGAAAAGTAGCATCCCCCGGCAAAGTAAAGCAGGATGTCTGCGGGGAGGTGAGGGGACTGTTCGCCTGGTAGAGGGTCCATTTCCACGGAGAAGGAGGAGGGTAGCGCTGCCGGGGCTCGTGGTAGCAGTAGCCCGAGTAATCCTTGCCGCTCTCCGTTGAAAATGGTGACGATATGGAGCCAAAGTCCGACTTTGAAGGATAAGTGCAGCTTGGTAAATACATGGAAAATCAAAATACTGAATAATAATTTTAAAGGCTGTGGTTCGGCCAATGACCTAAAAATATAGAAACGGACATAAACAGGGCCAGATGTTTACCACTTTCTCAATTTTCTTTCACCTGGGACCATAAACGTAGCTTAAAACTAGTAAAACCTTGATCTGAACCTGGCCTATCATCCTGAAGTTGACCCTTAAAGTTAAAAACAAGAGGCAGAAATATGACATAAATATGTTAGCCCTAAAAGAGGAAGCTTATCTCCACATATCTTCATCATCCCCAAGACCACAATGAAAGCAGGACAGAGAGGAAACATATCTTTGGCCTAAACTGGGTCTGCCGAGTATAATTAACTTAACATACAGTCATACAGTACAGGCTGGGCTGCACGTTTTTGCAGTCAGGCCAGCCCCACACATACACACACACACACACACACACGCACACACACACACACACACACACACACACACACACACACACACACACACACACACACACACACACACACATACTTACACATAAAAAAAACACAGTTACATGAATTATTTTATGGCCTTTGTAAAACGTAAATAAATTGTAAGGAGGGGATGCAGAAATTTAGGGTGTGCATGCACTGTTGTGTCTTCTGTCTATAATAAAAAAGAAATAAAAAAATTCCTTTGTATGCATGTAGATCATCTGAGCATGTGTGCAGGTCATAAGACTTTTTGACTCATAAAGCAACAACAGATGTTCAAAGACATTTTCTTGGAATTATATCAGTAAAAGACGAAGCAGACAAACAAGGTTTTGTGGGACTTCAAAGCCCAATGTGGACATTTATAAGGAAGGGCTGGTCGGAGATGAGCATATTTAGAAAAACAATAGGGTTTTTTAGTGCACACCTTTTCTTTTCTTCGGGGCAGACTGCAGTATGAACAGATGGAAAGTAAAAAGCAACTTGGAATGGAGCCCATTGCTCTCCAGTGAAAACAGCTTGTTGTTTAATACTCATCAATACTACCAGGAGCACAACTAATACTCTTAGCAGACAGCGTTAACAGTATTGAGTAGAAGTCCATAGGTTAGATGTGGTCATGTCCTCAAGAGCTCTGTGAAAAGTCCCTGTGCCGTGAGGGGAGTTTCCATCTACTCCTCAATAAATATGCGTCTTGTGAAAGAAAAACGTATTAATGCATTCATTTAGCATGAGCATGATGTCTCACTGAAACACAAATATGTGTTGTTCTCATGGAAAGGTCATTGAGCATTATCTTTTGATGCTCTTGTCGTACAGAGACCATATAATGTCAGCTGTAACACTTACTTTGATCTGCACAGTGGGCACTCCTGATCAAAGGTTTTAATGCAGTCACACAGAAAATAATGTCCCAGTGGGGTTGATTAATGTTTCTTAACATATGCACACACACTCATAGATGTAATTGAACACATTCTGTCATGATGTAACATTTAATAGACAAAAGATTGAAACTTACAACCCAAGCACAGGAGGCTGCAGGACAACAAACAACCTTAAATTGATCTGTCAACAAAAAACCCTGAAAAAGACAATCAACCACGCTCAAAATGGAGTACTCTCCTCCTTGCACCCTGTGGACATAATAATCTCAGGTTCACTACTTCATGAGAGGAGAGAAGCCCTGAGAACAAAGAGAAGAGACCTCAGACAGCTCGCTTATAGACGCCCCTTTCATGGCCCGGGGTTTCTCTTTGACCAACACGCCTTTGATATTAAATATAAAGAAAACTTGTATGTTCAGTCATACAGTAACCAGCCCTTTTTGCACAGTACATTATGCCCCTCTGCAGTATAAAAAGCACAGGTGTCAATAATAAAATGGCGGCTGCATTTCATTATGCTGCTACAGTTTCAGAGTTGTGCTTTGTTCTGGCACAGTCACATGTTTTTTTTTTATTCTGCTGTGAAAAGAAGCTATATTTCTTGTTTTCTACAGGGTGCATTGAATAGTGTTGATTTTTTTGCATTTGTTCTAAATGTTCCCTGATACTCAGCATATACGGCCAATAGACCAAACCTGTGTCACAGGGTGCAGGGGGACTCAACACTTATTTCTAATTCACAAGAAAGGATTCTCTGGTTTGTTTCATTCAAGCTTGTATCATCCCAACGCTTGAGTGGCTGCAATATGATGCGAGCTCCAGTTATATTTAATGTTGTTTCAACTGTATAACCTCAGCTGTTATGTTTGTAATGCTAGTGCTATTGTCAAATAGTGCCATATCTAATTTAGAAGCCTAGTAGCTATCTTTGCATCAAGTTTGAATGAAATAGTTAGTTAAGTTATTTAGGTCATGCAATTTCTACATTCAGACTCTTATTAAAAGATGGGTTCAGTGCCATTTAGTCGTCATTTTTACTATTGTTCTGATAAATGTTCTTATTCTCTGTATTAACAGGCCTGTGGTTCCTGTCATTTTGCTGAAGTGGCCCAGAGGTAATGCACGTGGAGTTTTCCTGTCTTGAGGCTCAGCCAGGTAAGCTGCTACACCTGAAATATCTCAGTAATTCTTATACTTAAGAATAATCTGGAAGTTTTTGATGGTTGTTCTCAGTGACACTGTACAGTTTTACATTTTTAGCATAGTGGTTTTGTTTTTTTCTCAAATGCAGGCTATAGGACTCACAACTTAGTAGGACCTTTCTGTGAAAAATGTCTGGAGTATTTTACTAAACCTGACTCAACGAACAAACCAGATGCAGACCTAAAATGTGCATTATAGCCATATTTCGTTCATCACATGTCACAGCCAGATGGAAGTCTTTATGGATGAGCTTGCTACACCAAGAACCCTGTAGGTCCACAGCAATCTATAAACCTCAGGGCTGTGTGGGGATTTTCCATTTCACTGCACAATAAATATGTATGTCTGATTAAAATACTTTGGCAGTTTAATGCTCAAGCTCTTAGATCTCTGAAAGAAACATATCAGGAGTTTGTTATAAGGTAACTGCTTTTTAACACATTTTTAAAGTTTCCTTATGTGTACTGAAGTATTTGAGCACGTCTTTGCATCTTTGTGATGGCCTGAAGTTGGAGCCTGCTGTTTAGGAGCTGCAAATATGCCATTGCACGTGTGTTGCAGGTTATGAAAGGTTAATCAGTAAACACAGGTGCTAAATAAAAAATAGTTTTAAGATGAGAAGTTTTGATGGGAGAATTGTGAACAAAGAAATAGAGACTATTAACTGACCAATTGTTCTGACGTGCGCTTTTTGCTTTTGCTTTCGGTGACACGATGCCAGACTGACGGTGAACGTCAGACATAGACTGAATGAAGGTCATGGTGTAAAGCAAAACCACGTAGGCGTTTCTCGCTGTATTTCTAAATTTTTAGTATTGGATTTACTTTGATGAGAAGGACACAGATTTAGCCTGAACTTGACGAATTTATGGTATTCAATCCATCCTTGCAGCATGTGGAATGTCGAAATCATAACGATAAAGGCGCGCCTTTCTTTTATCTAAACTACACCGAAACTCTGCCGATAAAAATAAACAGTTTAAATTATTACATTTAAGACCACAGACCTGGAACAATCATGATATTTAAAAAAACACTGCAGCTTAAAAAACTACCATAAAGTGAAGTCCTAAAACTCTTCAATTTATGGAATCAGACAATTTGATCCTATCAGTTATTGAGTTAAAACCTGCACTACACCCATTATTCAAATGTGAATCAAAAGGATATGATATGCAAATAGTTTATATCATGCAAACGGATTGACAAATCTGCCCCATAGTGTAAGGGTTTTATGCTCTAATTTCCCAGGTCTTGTTTGGCGCTTTCAAAGGAAAAAGACAAAAAAAACATCTCTAAAAGTAAATTTATTTAAATGTATTCTTCTCTTTGTGTGCATTCAAAGAAAACGAATGAAAATGTTTTAAGGCCATTGCTTATTTTTTTTTACATTTAAATCAAATGCATGTGTACTGTTGTGTAAAAAGCTACGAATCTTTAGGCCTGATGAAAAACTGCAGCATGTCGCGCAATTAAAGGGAGCGTGTGGGCAAATGGAAGAAAAGGAAAAAGGAAAAAGGGATCAAAGCATACAAAAAAGACAACAATCCTTAATTGTTCTATAATCTATGATACTAACTATACAACAGAATAGGGCCCGTTCATCAGAGTAGCAGCTTACCTAATGTGGGTATAAAGGCCGCGCAGCAGCGAAAACTTCACCAGCATATCGTCCACACGGGCTTGTCCTCAAGCAGGTGTCTGAACTAATCTGACAGACAGACCGACTGCCAAGTCCAATAAACAGTCTAACCCCCCAAACTTAAGTGTCTTTGAACCATGTGCTGTCTACTCGAAATGTCCAGTCAACAAAAGACACACAACAAATGGTGACGAACAGAAGGCCTTTCATCCACTGGAAAACCCCTGTGTACTTCAGCCCGAAAACGAGGACACTATATTTAGAAATCATAATTCAGCTGCAATAATGTTAATCCAAGTTGGATATTTTTTTATGCAGAAGAATAAAGCATGCAAAGAAAAACACTCACTTAAACACAACCAGCTGGGCTGAAGCAATTAATGCACAAACTTTTTCTCTTTGTGCGTAATTCCCCAGATTCTCTCGTTTAAATGTTTTTCTTTACATTTGTCAAAATGCTGCCCAAAACCTGATCTAATTATACGTGTTAGCCTACATGTTACACATAAATAGTGTCTATTTGAGACTATCGATGTGTGTGCACTAGAGTAAAAAAACAAACTTGAGATGTCTGAAGGCTCCATAACAAAATTCATTTAAACATTTGCACAAACAAAAAGCAAATCTCTAAAGTATTGCTGCTGTTTTTACAAATATTTTATGATGAAGAACAAACTGTCCATCGCATTATCTGCATCCTCTCACAAAAATACAAAGAACATCTTGCTTTGGAGCCAAATTTGTCTTTTTATATTACTTGATCAGAATCTTTAATATATGTTTACTGTGTAGTGGTCTGTGACTTTTATCCATCCATTTGTCCCATGCATACACAAACACACTTGTGCCCTGCGTGTCTTGGTGTGTACTTTGTGTTAGTGTGGTGCAGGAGAATTGCAAAAAGTAGTCCCTGATGTTCATTTTAATTCAGTGTTTAATTTATTAAAGGTTAATGAAACGGAAATAACTTCAGCATCAGGATAACTCATCAGCCATAATATACATCAGCACACATATCTTCTATGTGTGTGTGAGTGCGTGTGTGAGGTAGAGAGAGGGAGAAAGGGGGAGCGAGGGGGGAGTGAAAGAGAGGGTTTTATTAGGCCCATAACTCTTCAGTCTCCAGAGGAAGCTGTAAGCATTAAAGCTGAAGGCCAAATCTGGACACACTGCAGCCTCGTCTGAAACAGCTCAGAGTGGGGAAAAAAGCTGCTGAATTCTGGAGAGATTCCACCAATTCACAATGCTTTCTGCAATGGGATAACACTGCACAACATATACACGTGTTAGTGTGTTTGTTTGAGGTGCTCAGTGTTTTAATCTGTGCCAAGATTTGTACTTTTTCTTTATTTTTTGCAGGGATAAGCCATCCTAAAGAAACCATTCAAAGGTTCACCTAGGCACACATAGTTGAAGGTTGTAGTCCGTACATCATATGAGTGGGTGTGTGTGGTTTCAAAAAGCTGCAGAGGCTCTCCCTGCTGTTGTGAACTACAGAGAAGAAGAGAGACATCTTCTAAATAATTATAAACCTAATCCAGTTTTGTAGTGTGGCTGTCTTGCTTGGTAGAGCACTGTTACATAGAAGTGAGTATATCAAATAAAAATAACAAGGTGGCATACTGAGAGGATTAACAATAATTGTTGAGTGAAAACGGTTTTATCATCCCAGTATGGTGACAAACTTATAAAAATATATTGTTCACTGTCCTACTGATCAGCTCGTGTCCAATGCAGCACTGAAAAATGAAGGTCCATGTGAAATGATAAAGTGGCGACATCTAGTGGCAATAATTTGACTCACACTCTGCTTAGAATGTGTTGATTTTGTGTTATTGGACATGTCTTAATTTGCATATATTTAAAAAAATCCTGATTCTTGATATTGATATTCAGTCTTTTACAGTGATTAATATCATCCCTCGCAATTTCAGTAGTTTGAGTTATATCAGTTGATATAAAGAATATGTGTTGCATACACAGACTTTATACCAGCATGTTTTCATGCTGTCTCAAAGTCCTTCAAATAGAACCATTTCCAAGTTTTTTTGTAGTTTTAGGGTTTAAAACTGCTTCACTTAAGACAAGATGGTACAAAATCTAAAATTAATTCAAACTAATGAACATTTCAATGTTTTTACCCACTTTTTTGAAGAAATCGTTCTCTCGGTCTAACCATAGACTGTATACGGTCTAACAGACCCATTATCAGACAAATTAATCATACCGTGCGCTTGTCTGGGCTTGAAGTCTGGGCCACAAAGAGCTAAAAAGACATGGGGTAAATACCATATCCATTGTGCAAAGTGGAAAAATTATAAGCCCTCCTTTCCTGGTTTTATAAATGATTTAAAGTTATTTTTTTCGACCCTGAACAAACTACGGACAAGAAAAATTGCAAGCAAGATATGTTTAGACATTGCTCATAATTTATTATTTTAATTTGAAATATGTATATGTTTATATATGTAGGCTTATACATGTGTAGGCCTATATATAGGTATGTGTATATTTGTATGTATATGTGTGTATGTGTATATTATATGTAGCCTATATATTTTTTCTTATCTTTTCCTACTATTATAACAGCCAAACATGTAAAGAAATTTAAAATGAAATGCCCCCTTTCTGTTTTTCTTTCTGTTTTCTATTTACTGACTGACCAATCAGCTTTTTGCTACGCTGAACTTTGCCTCTTTTTGTGCTTTATATTGTTTTTGGATGCCTGACTCACTCAGTAGCCCTGATGCACCTTATTTGTTGTTTCACAGTATTTTGTTTTGTTTTCCTTACATGATTCCCTTTTTGTTAATTGCACCGTAATTGATTGTAATCTGTGTTTACCATCCTCATTGGATCCATGAACAGATCCAAACCATCCCCGCATTGTCTGTCACACCCCCTCGTACTGACTCTCTGACTGCTGATGACATTATAATGCATATTACATTACATTATATAATTATCTTGTGATATCATATTATGTTATATTACATTAGTATTGTTTACTACAAGTTACGGTCATACTATATACCCATATTTACTTATTATATTGCTTTATCTGTCATTACCAACCATAATCTCACCATGTCAACTTCTTACTACTGAACCATTTTTAATACTGGCTGTAATTACTGCTATTTAATCCATTTGTAACATTTGTATTTATCAAAATTACATTTGTAACATTTTATATATCTAAATTGTATTCTATCTATCTTAATTTTTACTTATTTTGTTTTACTAATTGAGACTTTTTCTTGATTGAAAAAAAGAGAGCTGAAAAGACTACAACGCAAAGGTCTCTGGGAAAGAATCACGTTTACTTCCGGATGACGTCATCACAAAAACGTTAATTACGTCTCCACGCCGCGCCAACTCTCGCTTGGCAGTTGAAATGTCAGTGGAGGTGTCAGCCACAGACTGTTGTTTTCTTGTTTCTGTGCTAACTTAACCTCAGGAAAGGTTTACAGACACGAAGAATACCACCGAATGTAAGTCATTGTTTGATTTAAAGGCTTTTAATGAGGTTAGAAAACCTAAAAGCTAGTGTCTATTGAGGTTGTATCGCTACAAGTCTATTGTTGTTGAGGCAGTAGCTAGCTAAGAGTAGCATTGAATTAAAACACACTTTGTGTTTGGGTTTGTTCAATTTGCACCACATGCACTCATAGAGCTTCAGATGAGGTGGATGATGGACTCTGTGTGGTTTTAAAACGTCATTGTTGCCTGCTAGCAACTGTACGTGTTTACAGTGATGTGTGGGAGAAGCTACAGAAACTTAGCAAACATTATGACTCTATTGCATTGCTTAAAACTTACACCAATGATGTTTAATTATGTTTGAGGTGTTAGGGGACAAGGCTTAATAGGAAAATACCGCACCCCTGTAAAATGGGTGGAAAATAACTATAAAAAGACGGTCTTGGGATAAAGCAGGTAGAACCACCAGCATTGGTCTGTTTACTGCCCTGCTGGAACTCGAACCTGTTTTTACCACTGAGGCTTTGAAAGGTTAAAATGTAGAGTATTGCACCGATTTACCTCTAGGAATGTGCCACGAGGTCACTGTGTACACACTTAAATACAACTGATCAAAACGCCAGTTAAATCCGTCAACATTTCGCTGTAGTCAGCATTGAAAGCTTTATAAATGTGTGTTGATTATTTGGTTAACAGGATGAATTCTGAAGTCTGTTTCTTACGGTGGCCCTGAAGGACAATTCAAATGTACTAAAGATGAAACAATTTTACAAAGTTGGAGACAAATTTACATTGTGGAAAACAAATGTACAAAATCGAAACACTTTTACCAAGGCGAAAACAAATTTACATTTCAGGAAAAATTTTAATTTAAGAAAATAAATGTACAAAATCAAAAACAATTTTACAAGCTGGGAGACAATTTTATGAACAGTGGAACACTTTTACCATTTCTGAAACAAATTTACATTCATTTTTAATGGAAAGGAAATGTACCAAATACCAGAAGTGATCCGGGAATGATCGAATGAGGGATCATTTAGGCGGTTTCTGAAACCGCCTACTATACTAGCAGTACGTACTGATTTGGCCAAAATTCAGTATGTAGTTAGCAGTATGTGAACAAGAGTAAAATCTGCAGTAAGCCAAAACTACCCGGATGTCTACTGTTTCAGGAAAATTTCACAGTATGCATCGGACCAGTCTGCCTCACGTACTGCTTCCCATAATGCACAGCGCTCGTTACGCTTTTTCTTTTTCCTTCTTTTTTGGTAAAAGTGTTTTGCTGATGTAATTTTGTTTTCTTACATGTAAAAATGTTTTCCAATATGTAAATTTGTCTACATCTTTATAAAAGTGTTTCATCTTTGGTAAATTAGTTTTGTCCTTCGGGGCCACCGTAGTTTCTCTTTCTTACCATTGCTTACCTAAAATCTAAAAACATCTGCACATACATTCTCTGTGTCTCATTATCTTATCACAAAAGGAACTGCTGAATTGACAGCTGTGACATCACATCAGCAGCTACAAGTGGACATGATGTTAAGAGTAGAAATTGCTGAGTCATATTTTGATAGGTCATATCTGGTCAAAAGGCAAACCACTCGCCAATGTCATCATAACCTTTTGAGTAAGAGTTGCCCTTTATACAGAGAGTGAAAACAGCAGCTGTTCATTGTGAGCGTACACCAGCCATGCTGAAGGAACAGCTTTTAATGTGAAGTATAAGATGGATTATAAAGATTGATCTGGACTATGTCACTGACAAATCTCAGAGAAAGACTCACTTGAATTGTGATCTTTGTCATTACTGTGAAGTCCTATGATATGACATTCTTTGAGGAAGTGAATGAGGCGCAACGAGTAAAGATTTCCCCTGTAAATCCACTATCACAACGGGGACCATTGTGACTACTGATACCATAGGTTGCTCGCCAAATCCGGTGATGATGTAAGAGTTATATAAATCTTCCAGCAAGGCTTAGTTGTGACATTTAGCAGCACACTTGTGAGACTTCTTGGTTTTGTTGACCTAAAGCATGTTGTTTAACAAAGATGTTCTGTTCTACAGTGAGTCAAGGAGGAGATTATTCTAATCTACCGACATGGGGGCCCTGTTATCCCGGTGGAGGGTAAGTGGATGAGTGAAAATACAGAGTGAAGTCAAAAACACTTCAGGCTTCATTACCAAAAGGAATGCAAAAGAGAGGAGTTAACATTGCATGGTTTAAAGAAGAGGCGGCAGAATATAAACAACACTTCATAATTGTGACACATCAGTTAAACATGTTATTAAAGCTTACATAGCTCAATAAATGTCACTTTAGAAATACTACAGAGCATTTTAAAGTTTTTTTTTTAACTATAGGCGCTGGAAAGAAGAGTAGATGGAAATCAATGCCTCTGCAGTTCATTATGGCTTTGTGCCAAAGTGCATTTAAGACTAATTCTAACCTTTAACCTGATTCTTGGAAATGTGCAAATATATTTGTTGTTTTTTGTGGATAAAAAAACGTAGTTCAGAACAAAGATTCACAGTAGATTTTACTCTACTGCGTTACACTTGGGTGATGGCTATACTAAAGACAATCTGGGTACGTTTGCCATCAGCACACCGAACCCAGTGCCCTGAGCTAGATTAAATTCATACACTATTTTTAGACATACTAGGAAAGTTGAGGGACAGACAGAGGGACAGCAAGAGAGAGTGAGCAGCAGAAAGTGCAACCAGTAATTAGAAGAGTCATTTATTTTAGAGAGATGAGGTAAAAACATGTTGGTACAGAAAGAAATGAAGAGAAATAAGATGTATGTTTAAGTGACACAGAACCTGTCTTTGATAATTCAGTCCTGTATCTGTTGGAGGTTTGTGTTGTGTTAATAGCTCAGATGAACCTGATGATGATTGTCTGATCTTTATCCTCAATTCAGGCAAAGCCAACCACAGTTGAGCAGCTGGAGAACATTGACAAGGTACAGACTTCTATTAGATGTCATTAAATGTCATAAGCAGGATTATTGAACTCTGTATGATCACTCTGGCGGATATTCCATCTTAACTTAACACTGTTTTGAAATGAACATTATTAATTCTGCTTCATTAGAAAGGCAACTATTTTGTTGATGCAGCATTACTTAAAGAACGCTCATGTCAGCACTTAATGGTGTGAGATTTGACGTGTTTAAATAAATGCACCTTTCTCCTTCAGGACATCAAAGATCTGGAGGAGTTTAGAGCCAAAAACCAGCGTCTGCAAAAGGTGAAGTAAAAGAGAAACATCCAAATTGAGCAGTGCAATATTTTATTATTATTATTAGTAGTAGTAGTAGTAGTAATGTGTTTGTGTGTGTGTCTGTCTGCAGCTGTGGGTGGGCCGCTTGATCCTCTACTCGTCAGTCCTCTACCTGCTGACGTCTCTGATCGTGTACTATCTCTACCTGCCTGAACAATGGCTGCAGAGACTGTCCATGGCCCTGCCTTTCTTCATTTACCCTGTGCTGTGAGTGCTCACTTTGTTTTACAGTATGCTTCATTACCATCTGCAGATCTGCAGTGTGTCTTATTGTTATTGTTATGCAGTAGGGATGTAAGGATACACTTAACCCACGATTAAATCCGAATCCTGATTTTTGGTTCACGATACGATTCACTCTTGATTCTCTAATGATTTTCCAGAAAACTGGATTGAACTTTCAGTTTAAATAACTATTATTTTATTTCAATTCTCAGATATGGACAGTTGTAATATATATATTTTGTCTCTTATAGTTCTTTGTAAACAAAGTAATCCTTTTTCATTTTTAAGGTGTGTTGTAACTCAAATAAAACCACTGCACACTTTTTTTCAGCACCTTGCAAAAAACTAAAAATGGCTGCACAAAAATACCTTGCTGGAAAATTTCACAGCAATTATAGAGATATGAAAAGTGAATGATTCCCAAATGAAAGTCTTAAATATTAAATCAAATAAGGTAAATCTCTTTAAATTAGGGATGTAAATTTTAAGTATTTTCCGTGATCGATCTTTGGAAATGTTAACAATCAATTATTGTTTAATCATTAAAAAAACGCAAAGGTTTTCCATGTCAAAAATAACGGCAAATGCTGTTTTTTCCCCCTAAATCAAAATTTCCTTCATGACGCAGTGTATAAAACTGACGGTATTAAACAGCCAGGATCATATTGAGGTGTTCAAAATGTTAAATACGCTGAATATCATTGTGAGGAGCAGGCTTATAAATAATCTCTGCGGACACATGGTTATAAAGTGAAGACTCAGACTTCAACATGCGGATTTACTGCAACAGAACTACTGAACAGGATCATATTTTAGACTCGGTGTTCAGTTTTCTTGTTCCTTTTGAGAAAAATAATGCATGTGTATGTGGTCAGCTGTGGAGACCTGTCACTCAGCCGCAGCCCCCAGCTGAGCGTCTCCGCTGTGTGCAGTCAGCTGATTCTGAAAAATGCTTTAAACTTAAAACACCTCCACTCAGCGAGTGACGAGAGAGCAGCGCAAGAGACTTAATGATGTTGAACAAGCGGAGTATAATGCAGACAGCGCCTTCTACTGTTTAAAAATAATATCCAGATACAAATTTTGTTGAATCAATTTTAATCCACCCTTATTTCTATCGATTTTTTTACCAACTTGCGATATATCCTTACATCCCCATTATGCAGTATACATCACTTTAGACGTGCACTGTTAAAAATATAATTTTAATACCCTGTTCCTGGTATGCACTGTGCTTGTTGTATCGTTTTCCGTCATATTCTCTTTTTTCTCTGGCTCTCAGGGTTTGGTTGATCAGAAAGCTGTTGGTCTTCCTCTTTTGCAAACGCACTGAGAGAAACAGTAAGTGGTCTTTAGTCACTCTCTGTCCTCCTGTCCCTACAGCTGACAACCCTTTGAAACTAATCAGTGAAGCCAATTGCTTCATTGTTTTCTGTGTGCAAAAAACATTTTGTTCTCACAGCTAAACTGTGTATATAGACTACCAATGGAGGCTCATTTTGCTGCCTTAGTAGTCACATCTTTTTCAGGCTTGAATTGATCGAACAACTTCAATGACGCTTCGACTGAATACTTACAGAATTATTGTTACCTTTGTCTTCCTGTTGCAGACTTCTAGAACTCACAAATCTGTTTTTTTGGCACATATAACAGTAAAACCTTTTTTTTTTTTTTTTTACAATAGTACACTGTTATCCTTTCACACACATCCTATAGTAACATATAAAGCTGCATTGATTTCAGAGAGTCTGCCTATAAGATTAAAACTTGTGATGAGTGTTCTGAACATCAAAAATACATTTCTATCTGATGCTTTTATACAACTAAAGCTTCAAACATAGTTGATATTCATATCTTTTTTTGTCTTCTTCTTCTTCTTCTTCTTCTTCTTCTTCTTCTTCTTCTTCTTCTTCTTCTTCTTCTTCTTCTTCTTCTTCTTCTTCTTCTTCTTCTTCTTCTTCTTCTTCTTCTTCTTCTTCTTCTTCTTCTTCTCATATTTATTTTATCAGGATTATTACTATCATTATTTTGTTTTAATTGTGCATTCATGGTATTTGTATATGAGCCTTCGTGTGTGAATATGTACTCTATTTTTGTAATGTCCATATGTCTATCCATACTTTATTTTTTTCTTTTCTTTTCTATTTTTTGGAAAGAAAAAATAAAATAAAAATTTGATCACAAATAAGATATTCATATATGAGGTATTAGCTTAACAGTATTCAAAGCATGTGCAATATGTTTGATTAATACATCTTAATAGATGGTGGACTATACTAATTGAAAATGAGGTGAACTGACTGATTATTTTCTGTCTCTGTTTTTAGATGATAAACTAGAAGATTTAAAGGCTTCCAAGAAAAAGATCGTAAGTGTGAAAATCTTACCTGGTCGGATTTTGTCTATGCATCTATCACTGACTGGTTCGGAGGGAGAGTAGAAGTTATGTCAAGTGGTTTCTCTCTCTTAGCCTCAGTCAGTTACCCTTAAGTCAAAATGCAAGATAGTGCACAACTTGTCAAACAAGAATAACTCCTCATCACAACTGCTTTGTTTCTTTTGCCAATTTAGCTTGAACAGCTCCGTTTTTACCTTCAGGACTTGTAAGTGTTGAAATCAAGGTATCACAAATCACTCTGCACGTTTGAGTGAATGTTTCTCTGTTTTTGTGTTTACAGCTAGAGGAAGTGATGGAAACGGAAACATACAAAAACGCAAAACTCATCCTGGAACGCTTTGATCCTGAGGCAAAGAGGAAAGCTGTGAGTGTTTCTTCTTTGATTTGGCTTCCTATTCAAATTAAATCCTCATTGTTTGACTTCTGCATGCTTTGTCGTTATGTTTTAGGAGCTGGAGTCGACTCCTGTGCGTCCTCAGATGACTCCCAGGCCAGGACAAGGTACAACACTCAGATGACTGATAACTGTGATTTATTGCCACCAGAGTACAATGACTGAAGCAGAGACAAAGTCATACCCCTGCTACAGAATACATTATGCAATGAACTCTCTTCTCTTTGCAGAGATTCGACAAAGAGGCATGCAAATGAGACCTATGCCGATGGGCACCCCGGGTCCCATGGCAATGACTCCCCAGGGAGCACGGCCCACATTGGCACCAGGAGGTACACCTGTGGGTAAGGGGGCAGACAGAGATACTTTGTGTTGAGTATGCAGAAGTATTACATTTTGTAAGTGTGTCAACTTTGATGCTGGGTCTTACAGCCTTGTGACCTGAGCATTAGAGCCTGTCAGTTGTATTCTTTCACCAAAGGATACAACAAGTCTGTCTCAGCTGATTCTCAGGCATCCAGCTCAGGGACTCAAGTCAAAGTCAACTGGACTGAACAGAAAGTCCAGTTGCCCCTGACTTAGTTCTTTTAGACATGTGTCATTGTCTGGGTTCCCATGTTACTCTCCTTACAGGACATTTCCCTCTCTCAGCTCCAGGAGGACCACCAGAGAGATCTGCTCTGTCCGCCTCTGTCCTCCAGGGTGCAATACCCAGGACCCCCTGCTCTCCTATCCCTGGTGTCGGTAGGTATTTAAGTTGATCAATACATTCTCTCTGATAATCGGTTCTCTGTGTCCACATTGTATTGAGGTAAATACAGCAAAAATCTGAACTTAAATGTGAACTCAAACAAATCTGTAACCACACACTTTATATTCTGATTCAAAAGAGTAATTGTGCCTCTGTTTGTTTGTTTTTGCAGGTTTACATCCACCAGGTCCTCCATTAGCAAGACCAATACTGCCCAAAGACAGGGGAGCAATGGACAGAGTCATTGAGTATCTAGTAGGAGATGGACCACAGAACAGGTGAGGACCCCATATTAATATGTGAAACCCCTCTTGTAGAATTGGCTTGTAACTTTCTCACTGTCTGTATAATTTAGCAGTCTGCTGATTCTCCATAAGGGCATGTTCTTGAGCCAATGTTACACGACTGTCACCCTACCATTCTGCACTGTATGTAGCATTGGGAAGGACTTAAACCCTGTTGATGTTGCCTCCTATTGGCAAAGAAAAGAGAACCGAAAAAAGCATTAGAACTGTTGAAGATTTTTCTAGCCACTTTATGGAAGAATATTCTTCATTTGTTGTTTGAGGAAACTTTGTCAAGGGGTTACCTGAAATCCTCCAGCACTTTAACCAAATAACTGAATAGATCATTTCTAAATTCCAAAAGTTATGATTAGTGTTGTAGTATTCAAGACCGGTCTTGGTCTCGATGCCGCTTATTTAAGGTCTCGGTCTCGTCTCGAAATCGAAAGCATTTTCACTCGGTCTTGTCTCGGTCTCGGACTAGGCGGACTCTCGTATTTTATAACAAGACCGGTCGATACCACCACTGATGCACTCTGTGTCCCTGTCATTACTGTGATAAGAGAGAAAACGAAACTTAAGGAGTCAAAAGAAAGGCAACCAAGACGAAACCTAACCTTGTTTGTTGCTGTCAATAGTATTCAAAGCACACTTAAATCAAATAAACAGAAGTCTTTTATTTTGTTACCTCTCATGATGATTTTTCATTGATATATATGGTCTTGGTCTTGTCTCGGTCTTGCCCTGCCTTGGTCTTGGTCTTGACTCAGTCTCGATCCCTAAATGTCTTGGTCTTGGGGGACTCTGGTCTCGGACATGTCTTGGTCTCGGTTAATGTGGTCTTGACTACAACACTGGTTATGATATAATAATGTCTCTCTCTTTCCCTCTGTCTCTCTTTCCTTCCTTAAGGTATGCTCTGGTCTGTCAACAGTGCTTTTCTCATAACGGCATGGCTCTGAAGGAGGAGTTTGAATACCTAGGTAAGAACAGAGTCTAATGAGATGAACCATATCGATTCTAAAAGAAACATGCTGTTAGATGAGTCTTTGAGAGGATAAACACCAGAAAGTAATACTTGAAGCGGGCTTACCAAAGCTACCACACAGCAGGGGATACAACACAGGAACAACTGATTTACAAAGCAATGCTACATAAATAACATTTGAACTTACTGCTTAACGACATAGTTATTATATGTTACATTTGCTAAGCAAGCTAGCACTAGCTGAGTTTGTTGTTTTTACTGAATGAGTGGGGAAAACATTATTTCAAAGTAGAAGATGGGAATGTTTGGCAGGGACAAGCAACAAGGTGGCTTTCAAAGTTTGTAAAAGAGCTTTTAAACTTTGAATTTATAGTTAAATATGCCAGACCTGTGTACATTGCAATTTTTTCTTAAACGGTCTTACATTATAATTTTAAAAGTGTGTAGGAACCCTGAAAACAGTACTACCCCTTCTGTGATTTTCTTTATTCATCCTCCTGATTTTTTATCTCCATCTCCCCAGCATATCGATGCGCTTATTGCTACTTCCTGAATCCAGCAAGGAAGACACGCCCTCAGGCTCCCAGGCTTCCAGAGTTCAGCTACGAGAGAAGGCTGCGAGCAGAATCACGTTCACCTGGACCAGCAAGGCGTTCTGGAGCAGATACAGAGGAAAGCCCGCCCCCCTCTGGAGGTACTGAATCACACAGATACACAGACAAGCAGCAGAGAAGAGCAACAAAACAGGTCTCCTCAGGTCTGAGATGAGAGTGGAATGGATTTCTGTTACAGCCTAGAGCATAGCTGAAAGAAGAAATGTTAAAACTTAGGAGGAAAATGTAATCTGTCCTGTTTCAGTCACACTGAAAGAACTATCAGATGTTTTATTTTGGATCAGTCAATTTAATGGTAAACAAGGTTTGAATTTGACATGAGACTTAAAAGACCTGTTAGAGAAACCCCCCCACACACACACACACACACACACACACACACACACACACACACACCCACACACCCACACACACACACACACACACACACACACACACACACACACACACACACACACACACACACACTCTGCCATACTCACAGCATTCTGTGCATCTTTGTTACTTACTCCATGTCCTAACCACCCGTGTTAGATGCTTCTTAGTTGACCTTCATCATTTGTTTGTGTTTGATTCTCGTCTTAACTTTAATATCACCATTTAGGCAAGGCAAGGCAACTTTATTTGTAATAATAATAATAATTCATAAAATTTATAAAGCGCTTTTCTAAGTGCTCAAAATCGCTTAATTCAATTTGTATGGCACATTTCATACACGAGGGCAACTCAATGTGCTTTACATTAAAAGCATTGGGAACATTCAGACAAGCATAAAAGAACATAATTAAAATGACAAATATAACAAAACATAGAAAAGAAAAGGATAATTAGAAATATATTAAAAGTAAATTGCATTAAACCAAGTTAAAATAAGCTAAGATAGGAAGGCAGGGGCAAATAAAAAAAGTCTTAATCTTTGATTTAAAAGAGGTGAGAGTTGGAGTAGACCTACAGCTTTCAGGGAGTGTGTTCCAGATATGTGGTGCATAATGACTAAATGCTGCTTCAACATGTTTCGTTCTGACACTCTCCTGTTTGTAGTTGTGAGAGGACAATGAGACAAAACACAGTTGTCATCAGATGAAATCAGTCAGAAATAAATGAGTCCTTACAGCATTATCCAACAGTTGCAGGAAAAAAATGCTAACCCAATTGCCTGCTTGCAGGGTGGTGCAACAAAGCAAAAGTATGTGTAGAAGATACTATGTTTGCCTGGCATCACCAGACTGAGCCGTTCAATTAATTTCCTTTTTGCATGGGGAATTGTAACTTAGCAACGGGAGCATGCAGAAATGCCTCTGGTAGTGATTGGACAGACATACAACCAATCAGATCAATGCAGCATGGGACTCCTGTGAAGTTGGCAAATTAAACTTCCACCAAATCTAGTCGACAGTACAGCAAACAAATCTCTCAAAGTGTAGTTGTTTGTACTTGATTTAATGAAAATACATCATCCAGTTCATTTCAAACTGGACCACCCTGCCTCAGAAGCTGCCATCTTGGTTGTTTAATTGGCTGGGCGGCTTTCCTGTGTCATCATTTTATAGAACCCGCCCCATTTCTAATTAAAGGTCTCTGACTGGTCCGTTGTATCTGAGATCATAGGGAAGTCGTTAAGAGTGACAGTGGTTCCAGACCCTCCTGCCAGCTGAGCTGCTTGATGGATCCGGTGATGCCAGGCTAGCAGTATACAGTAGTTTCTTGAATTTGATTCTCTCTTGCAGTAATGAAGTTATTAAAACAGTTAAAGAAGTCTAAAATTACAGATACAATAAGTGCAACAAAACAAGGTTGTGTCATCAGACTGCCTCCATCATATTGACTGCGCACAGAGGTTCCTTGTCAAATCTAAGTTTAACATAATTATGATCATTGGGTAACAGTGTGATCTTGCCTCTAGCTAAGGCTCCGGCTCCGTGGAATATGGTCCACAGTTTCCGGATCCAGCAGAGTCCAAAGAGTCCTCAGAACCAACCACTGCAGAGCCCAGGTTCCCCTTCCCTTCCTGCACTGTCTGATCTGGCTTAATTTGAGCTGATTCGATCGATTTGATCAACCCCCGGAATGGGTCTATTTTCTTGGCTGTAGAATCCATAACATTGTAGAGCTCAGCCTGTCCCAAATCTCTAACCACTAATCAAACTAAAACAACAATGGGGTTAGCAGCAGTCACTGAATGTCTACGCCAGATCTGAGTTCAATATTGTTTAAAAACACAATTAATCCCATTTCGAGATTAGAATCCACCTTTTTAAGTTTAGAAGTTCACAGTAACTCTTTGTTTGACAACTAATGTAGCGTTGCTTGAATTGTCCCAATGGATCAATCCAAAAATATCCACTGACTATGAAAAATTCAAAAATAAACACTTGTTTGACTCAGATCTGGTCTTCACTGAGTGAACAAAATATTTAGCTGCGTTTCCTTGTTGATTAAGTCTCCTTTGAATCTACATGTTTAATGTCTCAAACGTCTAAAAAGCCTGATGTACTCTTAACATGTGTCTTCATAATGAAATATAGAAGTGATCATTTTGTGTCTTGTTGGATTACAAAAAAAGACTGTCAGGTATTTTTTAGGGATGCACCGAAATGAAAATTCTTGGCCGAAAACCGAAACACCGAAAGAAATTATTATGCAATTATTATTAGGGAGACTGGGGACAATTTTAACATTTCACTCCTTGGATTTGAGATTAAGCCGAGTATTTTCTGTTTGTGTTGCGCGGGCATTTTCTAGGCTCTTTATCCTGAAATGTGATTTAAAAAAACATCTTTTGAAAGTCCTTAAAAAATTAAGCTTAGAAGATGTATGCCACTTTGTCATGTTTTCTTTTTGAAGTCAAAGGGTAATATAACAACTGTTTGATACTTTAATGAAAGTATGTTGTGAAGACAGGAAGGGTAAATGTTATTTATTTGTAAATGCACTGGCCACCCCTACCTATGTGAGAGCCTCAGTTAGGCCACCCCGGTCAAAAAGCTCTGGACACGCCCCTGCCCCTAGGCCGCTCTGTTCTCCTTCTCCTGTGGTGTGCGCTTCTCCGTCTCCAAGCGGGTTCTCTGCATCCATAGCGGCCTGGATCATTTCTCCTGCTGCTTTATTCCCACATCCAAGTAATGATCTTTATAACTGGGATCAAGTACAGTCACGATGAAGTGCAGAGAATCTGAATAGATCTCAGTGAAACGTGTGCTGACAGACTCTAAGAGTGTACTTTTCATTGTTTTCACTCCGTGGTCCGTCTCAACCTCTTTGCTTAGAAGACGCTTTAGTGCTGCAATTAAAGGAATAACAAGAGCTACAGATGCATCGGAGGATTCGATCTCTTTTAGTTAGCAGCTCAAAGGGGGCAAGAAGAGAGGGAATGTTCTTTATTAAGACCCACTGGTGTGAAGTGAATGTTGCGGGGAACTCGTGATCTGTGCTGCAGGACTCTCTTTTGCACGAAGCAATCCAGACGCGTTTTTTGCTTGTGTCATCACAACATTCTGTTTCGGTCGTGTTGTTTCGGTAAAAAAAATTGTTTCGGTGGCCCAATTTTCAGTGCATCCCTAGTGTTTTTGCATGAATTTTTATTTTGCATCTATTGATTTAAACCCAAGTATGGTAAGTGTATTTCTTTGAAGCTCCTGTGGGGAACCTTTTATTCAGTGTTAATTTTGGCGCCCCCTATGGACAGAGCAGTACCACGCCAGTTATTTTATCCTGTTAAAATGTGTAGAAAAATCCGACTCCTTGTTGATGGGGGGTTAGGACTAGCCTTGTTTGCTTTTGCAGCTTAAATGATGGAAAACCAGCTAAAAACTCCTCACAGGAGCTTTAAGATGACTTCAATGATATGACAATGGTTTGAGCAGGTTAACCATTTTAACAGCCATCATCTCATGGAATATACATTATATCTAAATAGGGCCTCAGGTGTTCAGATTAACAGTCTGGGTTTAATGTTTTTAATGTGATGTAATTAATCTTAAAGTGTTCAATTCATTTATTCACCCTTTATTTATTTCAGATCCACAGTGAAACACTAAGATGTGATAATCCCAATCAATCGAATCATTTAATATTCTAATACTTTGTGTCTGTCACACCAGAGATGATTGAAGAGTGTTTTTTTGTTGTGATCAGAAACATGTCCTTGTTTTGATTAATCATTTGTTTAAACTTGTGTAACTGATGTTAACCCGAGCAAAAGAATACTTAACATGACCTTAATTCACCCCTGATTTTGACTGCCAACAATCAAATCATTTGTTCTACTTCAAATTTTTCACACTATCTCACTCTCTCCTGAATTGTTCAGTTCTTTTTCTTTACTCCTTAAAAAAAACATCTGACTTGCACATCTTCTCCTCAGATGAGAAAGAGCTGGAGGAGGATGGACAATGCACTGCAGAGGCAGCGAGTGAGAGCCAATCAGAGGAGCAGCCGCCAACTGCACGGCAGCAGGAGGAAGAGGCAGAGGAGGAAGAGTTGATTCAGGCAGAGGAGGAAGCCATGGACACAGAGCAGAGTCACAGCGCCCCCTGTGAGGCAGAACCTCAGTCGTCATAGTGGCAGAGAGTCCATGAGAGTACCAGAGATGTCTGAAGAGTGTTGTGATTGGCCATGATAGACGGGTCACATTTAAAAGCAATAGAGGTGGACAAAGATTTCATGAACAATGATTATGATGTCTTTTGTCTTTGCAACCAAAATCCTCTTACTTCCTGATCATATATAAGCAATGTGTGAATCAAAGTAACAATTAACAGTCTAACTGTTTGACCATATTGCCTAAAATGATGCCCTCATATCATGGCCCCTGACAGTTTTGATTGGTTGACAGTGAAGGTGTCAGATTAATGATTGTAGTTGAAATATTAAGGCTGTTTCTGGACAGAGTAGCTGTCTGCTGGTAAGATTATATAAGTGGTAACTTACTCGGCTAATTTATCAGTATTTTAAGGTATCGTAGGACACAAAGTTATTTTAGGTTTGAAGAAGCTGGCTGCTGTTTTTAACTTATTCTTTAAAGGATTATGATTTAGGTAAAACTGCTGGTTCATAGATGGTCAGCAAAAACATGCTGGAATCTTAACTCCCTCACTGACCCTGACTCCACATGGTGTGGTGTCTGTGTAGCTTGCTTTGTGTTATTATGATGCAGATGTAGGTTAAGTACAATACATAGGACATATATGAGTTTGTTTTTTTGTTGGATAGCTTGCAGAAAATGTACGCTAAGGTCTGCAAGACAAATGTGTTTAGAGTTTATTTATATAAGCGTGCCATCAAGGCCAAAGTTACAGTTAGGGTTTTTTTTATAGCCAGCTTTTAATCCTCTTAAGTTTGACTAAGATTCATTCATCATACCAAAATATTAACAAGTGCTGATGCAGTAGATGATTAGTTCAGCTGGAATTTTTTAACTTTTTAATACCTCGCCATGACAGTTTACACAACTGAACTCTGCCAGTCTTTCCATCAGCTGTGCTCACCTGTAAGGAGCACTGGTTCTAAAGTTGAAGGCCAAAACAGAAGACTAGCCAAGAGTTTCAGGCAAAACCTCATCGCCAATAAATGATGCAAAAAATGGAAAGCAGCTACATGAAGTATAAACACTGACTGTTTCTGACCATTCTACCCTAGTTTGCTGATGACAAAGTCAGGTGTAGTCTTTTAATTCTGTTGGCCAACATCTGTCAAAAGCAAACTACTTTCACTGAATTTCTAGGCCCAAGACTTAGTAGTCCAGTAGTCTTCCCAGTTTAAACTACACACTTGAAGCAGGGACAGTGAGGGGAGCCGTCATTGGTCGGTTGCAATCTAGAACCTCACCACTAGATGTCCCTAAATCCTTTCCACTGCTCTGTTGAAAGCTCAATGCTGCGGTAACCCAAAACTGTGTGCAGCACACAATCGAGAAATTCAGGTCTGCCATGAGTAGCACGGGAGGAAAAGTATTTGAAGAGTGTTTATATGTTTTTGGTAAGCTAAGCTTTTTCAAATGTGTGTCACAAACTGATCCTTCCAACGCTAACCCTCCTGTGTTTTCTGTGCCTTCCCTTGATTGACATGTGGTCACCAACATAAGTCTGGCTTTACAGTTATCTTACCAATTATCTTCAGAAGCAGATCTTTTATTTCTACTGTGAATCTCTCTACTGAAATGAAATGAGCTGTTGTTTTTCTGAATATCTTTTTTTCTTTTAATATCAACACAAGCTAGCTTTTTAGCCTCAGGATGTAATCATTGTTTGAGTCGAGCGAACAATCTCAAAGTCTGAGAACAAACTTAAACATTTGGCATGTAAAAGAAGAGAGCACGCTGCAGCTAGAACGGCTATTTTATTACCCCCCCTGCCAATTAGTAGTTCCTCATAAGGGTATCATTTGCCAAATGTAATGTTGTTTTTCAATGTACTCCCTGACTCCTTTTGCACTGAGTTTCTCCTTGTATTTATTTGGCCATACTGTGTTTGAATCCGTGGGTCAGGTATTTGCTGCACTGTTAGGTTTTACTGGCGAAATGTGTGAAACTTGTGTTACTGTCACAATGACTTGAGGGTAGAGGCCTTGTTAGGGTTGTGTAGCATTCAGGGCTTTATCAGGTTAGTGATTGGTTTGAAACAGTTTTATTATTTTGCTTTTATTCATTTTGAAGTGTTTTAATGTGTGCACTGTTCTCCTTATAATCTGCCCTATGTCAAGCTGCTGCCAAAACATAAACATTGAGAAGGCTCATGATTAATTAGCACTGGCACCTAGCGTTTATGACAAAAAATGACCCTGTGGTTAAATGGACTAAAAGATTTGGTGGAGGCCTCTACAGAAATAGCTGTGCTGTTGCACCGGTGATGCATGTGGGCAATAACTCTCCAAGGGTGTGCAAACAGCACATTAAATGAGATTCCATATTTTAATGTTTTTAGTCTATGATTTTCTCTGTAGTTCTATGTATTTGTTATTAGTCTTTTAACCTACTTACTTACAGGATCAGCTGGCAAACATTTCATGGCAGCCTTCTCCCTGTGCGTGGCAGCCAAAGTGCTTTTTGTCCAACAAACCTTTTGCTGGATGTTTAGGACAGGCCTTGAGAGGAATTTAAAGTAGCCTGTCTCCACAGTGTGACATTTTGATTTTTTTTCTCCCAAGTTGTTTTTCCTCCTTCTAGGCAGCAGTGTTTACAAAAGTCACAAAATGATGCATCACGGTATCTGTGCCTGCTTACAGACTTGTGCTCACAAGTTTGAACATACTACCTGCTGGTAACTTTTTTAAATTTCTAAAGATCCTCATTAAGTTGTCTCAAATACAGATAGATGTTTTGTGCATTTTTGTAGCTTTGTTTTGCTCTGCCTGATTTATCACCCATGTTTGCCACTGCTGGTTGACATTAAGTGTGTGCATGGCACGCCTAATAAAGTTTTTTAAAAGCAGAAGGAAGGCAGTCTGTCTGTTCTTTATTTGTACTTTACAACATCATTTAGATGAACGCCAGGTATGAATGTTTGTAAATGAAAAATGTTTCCCTTATATGATTTGAAGTGTTTATTCACCTCCTATTTTCTACTATTCAGAAGCAATTAGGGATCCTACATTTTAGGTCCTGATACCGATATCGATACCTGGGCTTTGGATTCTGCAGATACCGATACTAGCCGATCCGCTCCTGGTATTGATTTAACAATCTCTATTCCTTAATGTGAGGATAGAATCATGTTTTGGCAACTTCAGGCTTTTCTAACTTGATGGTGAACTGTACCTGGGTTCCAAGTGCTAAACCAGAGGCTGGAATCCCTCAATTTCAAGAATCCGGAACAATTAAATCAAATAACCTGTCTATGTTTTCACACGTTGAATCCATTTATAGAAGGTTTCTTCCTTCTTTGCAGTAGGCTACAGCTGAAGTAAACCTCTTCTTTGAGCTCCCATTATATTTTTCAGCGCGACTGCCATCCGTCGAAACATTACCGCTGCACATGTTGCAAGTTTCCGGCGGAGTTGTTAGCAAAAGAAGCGTGACACCTAAACTGCAGAGCCTCTGTAGTTATCCTCCATCATACTCCACCGGGCAAAAATGCACAGACCACCGGGAGACGCACATGGCTGTTGTAAACACAGAAAAGCATAGAACTGAGATGAATAGATCTGCATTATGGATCGGCACTATTTATCGGCCCCTTGTCACCGATACCCGATCTAGTTATTTGAGTCCGATCTAGCCGATATCCGCTACCAGGATCGGATCGGTGTATCTCTAGAAGCAATGAAATGATTTTTCTTCAAATAGAGGAAACTTACTGATTGTGCAACTACACGGCAAGTTTCAGCTTCATCTGACAACATCACTCTAATAAAACAATAAAAACAGATACAATTAACAGTTTTTTATTTTTCACTCTATTCCAACGATACATAACTGCAGATATATAAAAAATGAATGAGTCATAACAAAACGACATGCAGTTTGTTGCCGTATAGAATCACAGCTGCGAAATAAATCAAGTTGCCATCTTCTGGTCGCTGTAAACACAGGCAGCAACACTGCAGTTGTGATGTTTCAATTTTACACATTCAAGGAATTATTCACATCCATTGTATTCCTCTTCAGCTATGTCACTGTTTGTTTATTTTGCTTGCTATGGCACTGCTGGAGCTGTCAAAAAGTAGCAGATGGTATCAAAATAAGAAGCTGTTGTATGAACTGCTTTACTGAAATTATGTTAATGTCAGGTATGTTCACAGGTAGAAAATCTCTTTGTGCAACCAGTGTTACAGAGTAGTGGCACACCAGTTTATAGTTGAAATTTGATTTATAAAAAAAAAATCAATATTTAAAAGTAGCAAGCTCCTTACAAAATGTTCAACAATGTTGAAGGAAGTTAGCTGACTCAGTGACAAAGCAAACCTTCACACTTGTCCATGAAAATGACACAATACTTCACAGCCATAACTTATAAATATAAAGTGAAGAAGTTAATTGAGTGTCAGGCAAAAAGAAACAATAAAACTTCCAGAGAGGAAAGTATTTTGCCTGCAACCAGACTCAGTCTCCACGACTGTCATAAAAGTGGATTGAAAAACAAAGAGGGCCTCCTGTACTTTGGGTGTACACATTAAAATTCACTGTGACTTACGGACATGAGATGGAGATGGATATGGGGACATTTTTATTTAAAATGTTAATACAAAGTACGTGTTTATGTTATAGCATCCATTCTCAGAATTGATGGAGTTTCAATGAAATCCTCCTGACCTAGACTTTAAATAAAGCTGCCAAAATGACAACAAATCAACCAAACTGTCATGGCTCATACATAAGAGCAATAGAAAACTAACTCAAGAAGACCCTCAAGATAGATTCCAGCAACAGAAACATAGTAGAAAAACAATTAAAATACTGTAAAAATGTTAGTGGAAAAAAACCTTCAAGTACAACCCATCAAGATCACGAGACTCATGCCTTCAATCTACCTGAATGACTGCAGTCTCAGTCAGTGACGGCATGTCAACAACATTTACAACCAATTCCAGCTGAATCAGTCCATGAAAAACAACTTACTGACTCATCTGCATGTGTGTTATTTATGCAGATAAAAAACACACTCATTCCCTCTTGGATCAGGCCTTTTTACAGCATGTTGAGCTCGATGAGTCTCCCAGCGAACACAGCAAGTGTCCCGATGATGCAGACAGCCATGAACACGCAGAGGAGGATGTGGTCCAAAACCATAGCAACGAACTTCCACTCCTCTGCAGCCTAGAACAAGATGAGGGAGCAGGACAGTCATGTTTGAGTAGTTCTGATATCGGACATACAGTTAGTAACTTTGGTATGATGTCAAGGGTCTTGATCAAAGCACTGTGGTTGACATTTGATGATGTTTTGTTGCTTTAGGTTTTTAAGATGCAGACAGGACAGACTTATAAATGTGTAAATTATAACATCCTTTAAGTGCCACGGTGAAAAACAGTATTCTAGTCCAAAAGGTTTGTCTCGTGAGGAAAGGCGTAGCTTCAGTTTCAGTTTTTTATAAATGTATCCAGGAACATTTAAGACCATTGATTTAAATGGGCTAGCAGGCCAAGTCCAAGTCCTCCCTCCCAGATAATTGACGAGGGAGTGGAACTCATCGTCCAATCGATGTTCAAATAACACAAAAAGACAACTGTTTTGTTTCTTTGTTTTAACAAAAGGACTGACTAATGGCAAGTGGCTTTTCTGCTTTCTTCACTTTGCTTGCTTGTCATCGTGTAGTACAGCTCACAGCCATCTGCCACTGAAGGAATCTATATTAATATATGTTTCCAGTACAGTTGCTACTGTTGTCTTACATTGTTCGATTCCTCGTCTGACTTCATGGTCTCAGCGATGTACTTCACCCCTTCAATGGCACTGCGGACATCAGGGTTTTTGGCGATGGGAGACTGGTAGGTGACACTGGTAGGGGTTGGGTTACCTATAGAGGAGAGAGGAAACAGAAGTTGTAATTATGGGAATACATGAAGGAGATCACTGATTTTAAAGCTGCAGTTTGACTTACTTTTCTAAGTATCTAGGGTCTGATTGCCTTTTCATTTTGCTTCACATAAACAACACTTTTCCCCTGACGGTAACACCTAACACTAACAAACAGACATGCATGAAGGATCGGTCATTCATTTCTAGCCTTGCCTGAGATGTCTGAGATGTCCATGTCAGTAGGGAACATCCTCTTCTGCCTGATCTCTTGACCGGGACGCTTCATTGTGGAGAAGAACATCATGTTGGGAATGGTTTCAATGAAGACCTGAGAGACAGACCGATGAAGGTGTTGATTACATTTTTACATTTTGTTTTTTATACCAACAGAAACATTTCTTATATTTATCCCAAAGAGAAAATTAAAACAAAAAGAAGCACCTTGCGGATCCAGGGGGGCATGGTGTGTGTGCTGGGCGAGCGGTGATGTGTGTTGATGACGATAACGGTGATGATGATGGACGCGATGACAAACACCATAGTGAAGAGCATGTATTTCCCGATGAGAGGAACAGCGCTGGAGGTGGAGGGGATCAACTCCACGATAACCAGCAAGAAGACAGTCAGAGACAGCAGGACAGAGATGGACAGAGTCATCTTTTCTCCTGCAGGCACAGAAATTAGCATACAAGGATAATAAACGTGTTATTTTTGCTAGTGCTGAGTTCTTCAAGTGCATTTTTCCTCATGAAAGCTTTATCGTATATTAAATCTGAAATGAGATATGTCTGTTACCACAAATGGTCACCCAAGTGTTTAAAAAGGGTGAATAAAATGTCCCACTTATTGGGATTAAGATATGAAATTGGTCATTTGTAAAAGCTAGTGACCATCAAGTTTCCTAGAGTTTCTGGACAAGTTTTTATGCACTCTAAATCCCACCAGGATCAACTTACCAGAGTCGGTCGGCAGGTAGAAGACCAATCCAGTGAGAAAAGAGAACAGCATGCAGGGAATGATGACGTTAACAATGAAATAGAGAGGCAGCCGCAGCATCAGGAAATGGTAGGTGATGTCAAGGTATGGTGTGTCGGGACAGCAGGTGTAGTAAACCCAGTGTTTCCAGTTCCTATAGTCTTTTAACACCCATTCCCCCGACTCCATGAAGTTGCTCAGGTCAGGCCGGTCACTGTCCTGAGAGACAGAAGGACAGAATAATGCATGGTGATGGAACAGTTTTTACAACAGGGGGAAATAAAAGACACTTCTGATCATCATATCATCAACATATATTATTTTACACTTACTGGGTTAATGACTACCAGCAATCCATCGTATGTCCAGGTTCCGAGTTTCATGCTACAGTTCTGCAGGTCGAATGGGAAATGGAGGACAATAATCTCACAGTAGCTCTTAAAGATGGCTGGAGGGTTCCATGTTATCTTCCCAGTGTGCTCCAGCAGGACTTTAGTCTCATGGATGATGGCAAAGTCACCATCAGCACTACAGGGCAGGAGACAGGAAGAGTTTGAGATGCTAAATTAAAGCATTAAGTTGTGTGCTTGGTTATTTAACTGAGAGACAGAAGATGTATGTTTACTTGTTGTATAGCACCAGGTCAGGCTTCCATATGTCTGTTGAAGGGATTCTGATCTTTCTGATTCCTCCATAATTATCAGGGTTCCAATTCAGATTCACATCCAACCATTGCTGAGGTTCATGACAAGAAAAATAGAATTATTTCCTTCATGTTCACTTGATGCAGAGTGCAAATACAGTGTCATGCAAAGTTCATGTCATAATAAAATACTTAGTTCTTTATACCACCATGAGCTATCATGTCATATCCTGCATTTTCCTTTTCTTTACATTGAGATACATTGAGATATCGTAATATTTAGACCGCCCTCTCCTATAGTGATATGGATAAAGCATGAATCATTCACTTGTGGTCTAATTGTGTAATTTATTCCAGATACACTGTAAATACAAATTGAATATATAAATAAAATAAATGTACAATTTGTAGAGGATTACTTGGTTAAAAAACTGTTCAGAGTTATAATAATAATAATAACTCATTTCATTTATAGGCGCCTTTCTGGACACCCAAGGTCACATTACAACATAGCAATAATAAAAGCAACACTCAACAGTAAATAAATACATACATTAGAATAAAGATACAATACTAGAAAAATGAAAGGGGAGGGAAAGTCATTCCAGTCCCAAAGACAAGGATAAGAGTGAGTATGCTTGATGGAAAAGGTGAGTTTTTAAGTTATCATAACTTAACTGCATTGTTGGAACAGTTTTAAGTGAAACCAAGCATTGTTTGAGCTGAAAAAATATATGAATCCAGGCCTACTAAAATAATAATAATAATCTAAATTTAAAATCTTAGGCATTATTCCCAAACTCTCTGTATTAACCCATTTGCAAGATAGCATACCCACTGCAGTTGTAATTCCTGTGGACTGTTAATAATAAGTAATGATGTGGTTTTTATAGAGATAGATTTGAAGCCATATTACCTGTCGGAGACGGACGTTACTGGTCACAATCTGGTTTACTTCATCCTTGGAGATATAGAAATGACAGAAATTAGGGTATTACACAACACAGTGTTGATCATCTGCTGGTAAGCGTTAAAAATGTATGGATACTCTATCATTTTAATATCCTAGGTGTAACAACAACAACAGCATTTCAGCATTCCACAGAAATACAACTTTTGTCATTATTCATAAGTTAAAAAACTAGAGATGTGACGTTCGCGAACAAGTCTGTCTTTTGAACGGCTCTTTTAAGTGAACGATGAGAACCGATTCGCAGTTGCAAGCCGTTCATTTGGGAGCAGTTTCTATATGCAGATTGCCCACGCTGCCTGATGAGTCTTTTGTTCACACTTATTGTTTACACTTTGTTATTGCTTACATTGTTTTGATGTGGATTCTAGTCAAGGAGCTGAGCTCCTGTTTGTAAAGTAGTTCAGGTGTAGAAACACCAGGTGGAGTAGTACAATTTTGCATTCACATTTGTATAATGTCCTAATTTTTATTCTAGTTGTATTTATACTTTGTATATATATTAATTCTTATTTATTATTTATATTATATATATTATTTATTATTATTATATTTTTTTTTTCTGTATTGTTAAAATGTTCTTGTGTGGAAAATTTTACAGTAAAATTGTTTTTCATGGAAGTTATCTGTAGCCTGTGTAGTTTTTATAGCGCCACAAAGTTTTTTAGGTGAGGGAAAATTCAAAATATTGATCTCGCTGTCGAAGCATGGGGACATGGCACCATCTTATGGAATGTTTACAATGCCAAATTAAATTATAATCAATATTTCAAAATAATTCCCACCGTTAGAGTATATATATTGGTGGGATGTGTAAGTTTGAATTATTCTGATCCAAAGCTTATCTTATAACTGCTACCAGTGATTGTTTCCTTGATACAAACGAGTTACCTCTGGTTGACTTATAAAAAATAAATAAATATAACAATGAGCCAAAGAGCCAGTCTTTTGAACGGCTCTTTGAAAGAAATGGCTCCTCAAGATCCGGTTCCCTTCAAAGAGCCATAAATCCCATCTCTATTTAAAACTACAATTGCGTCACCTTGAACGCAAAGCGATTTCGCACGCGCTCTTCAACACCGCGACTGCCGTAAATACCGTCAAAACTGAATGGTGGATTTCTTCGAAAAACGTACCGTGAAAGGCAGGCACACTTCAAGGCTGAGAAAAGGACGGACATGAACACATACGCCTAACCATTTTGAAATGAAATGTTGTCAAATAAATGTGTGTCCAACTTTTGTGACAGTTTATTGACTTACATTGATTCTGCCAAGTTACAACCCGCCTGCTAACAGTAGTGAAGCCTTTTTTATCAATACTGCTGAAGCAAGCTTAAGTGTGCTGTTAATCACCCGAGGAGAAAGGACATTTTAGTGAAAGACAACGAAAAATAGGGGCAAAGTTACGTTTATTGGCCCACACTGAAGTACTCGAATAGGCAGACCATGAAGAACCCCTAAAAAGGACCTGTTTCAGCGGGGAATCGAACCAAGGATCGGCCCTAACTATTCCCAAGGATCCATCTGGAGCGACATTCAGCCATGCTTACCATCTTTGAAACCTTGTGACGCAGAAGGAGGGCTACAACAGTAAGAGCAGATTATCTGTATGCTTGTGTTGTGCTGCTGGTGTTGTTATGGCCGCCGAGCCTGGAATGATTGTATGGGTATCATTACCCACAAAGGCCGCCGAGCCTTCCAAGTCAAGGCATACTGTTTCTAGGACAGACTGTGGCATTGAGGTGGTTGTTACCTTGTTGAACTGTTGCTGGTTGTACCTGCAGGGGCGTCGTACCTAGGGTCCAAGTGGGGAGGGGGGGCCTTAATGGTCCTGAAATAAAATGTGTTTTCTACTACGCTTTTCTTTTGTTTTGTTATAACTGCAGTAAGATAACTTCAACTGTCTGAATAAATAAACAAACATTCAGAATTCCTTTCTGGAATTTCTTTCCGGCTCTGTGAGATTCGAGTCACATGCCTAAAGTGGGGAATTGTCATATTTTCATGGCGTCTAGTGTGGCTGAATCTGACTGAAAGTGAACTGTAGGGTTTTAGAGTTTTATTTGGCTTCATGAGGTTAGATAATACCAAATAATGCCCCCTTGTTGATACTCAACATGTTCCTTGGCTTCAAATAATCTTATTGAAAGAGGTGGACAGTCTAAAGGTCAATATTGTGCAGTGACATTTGGAGAAATTGTAAAAAATAATATTATTGATATGTAGATTAGATTTGAGTCATTTAATCAGGATAGTTTTAAGCATATATATATTTTTAATGCAAATAAACCAGTATTATAGCAGCAATGTTATATTTCGTAGGCTTGGCTGTGGTGATGGGGCCCACTGAGATATCTTTTCAGGGGTAACAGAATTCCTGGCGACGCCCCTGTGTACCTGTGACCTTCTAACTTAAAGTCTGTCTGTTGTGCATTATGACAGCTATCGATTTTTCTCTGTGTAGTTTGAGGACTTGTTTTAACATTTCAGTCATGGTTACCACCCTTGCTAAAAAGTGAAGCTAGCTTGGGATGCGAAAGGAGAGCTGTGAACAGTAAGTGCAAATCATGTCTCTTTAATTTTAATTGCTAATAACTTTTTATAGCTCTTGTTTGCTTTATATATTTCTTTTGCACTTTGTCTACTTTGTTACTGTGACACTTCAATTTCCCCCTTGTGGGAAGAGTAAAGGGCTATCTTATCATATCTTATCTAATGCCATGTACCTGCTGCTTGTCTTCTGTGGCCGCTGTGCCCACACTGAGTCCATAGGGTTGTTGTTACCCTGGCTTAAAGTATTGGTAAAATACCTCACATAGGCCGCCGAGCCTGTCAAGGTAATGTACTGTTGCTGAACTTATGGAAGCTTCCCCTTGGTCTGTACAGTATACCACAGTGCTGAAATGTCTGTGTGTTGTGCATTATTTTGGCTACCTTAATGTATTTCAGTTCCAAGGAGAGTGGTATATTTCCCAGTGTGGAAACTGAAAGGGAGAATAGACCCCAAGATCTAGGATGCTCATATCTATTGTGCCAGCCACTAAGTTATCCCTGGTGTCACTGGGATACCAGCATTTCCACCTTTGAAGATCGCAGAAGGAGAGCTACGAACAGTAAGAGCTATTTTCATGTATTTGCTTATGTCATACTGTTGCGTTGATGTGGCCGCCGTGCCATCACTGAGTCTTCATGGTTGTTGTTCCAAAGGTTTTTAAATGTGGTTTGCTTACCCCACAAAGGTTGCCACATTGATGCATTGTTGCTGATTACTGCAAGTATTCTTGATGATCTGTACATTGTGACCACGACACCCCATTGTTTTGTGTTGATCCGGCTACCTTTGCATATCTCAGTACGTTTTGTGAGCCAATTTTAAGTCTTTGTGTCATGAATATGACGCTGGGCTTGTATTGCTCTATTTTATTTTGATACACCCCTATTGAACCTAATTTATACATCAGCATTGTCTCTTCATGCTTGCAGGTGATGTAATGATGCTCTTTAAAAAGTGCTTTAGAAAGCCACTTCTTTAAACTGCTAGGTATTGTTAAATAAACTGGATACTAGGGATGGGAATTTACAGTAATCCTTGTACTCAATTATTTGAATTACTTTATGAACGACTACTCAAGTACTCGCAATTAGTATTTTTTCCATCTTTTCCACTCTCGCAGTTGTTCTCTGTGATGGTAGCTTGTACTCCGGTTCGACAAATGCGATCAGCTCTTTGAACCCTTCTCCTTCCACAAAACTTAATGGGAGCATATCTCCAGTTACCCTTTTGATTATTATCAGGCTAATCTCAGCTCTGGTTTGATCACAACGACGTGGGCTAACAGGGCGAGCAAAAGACGTGATGCGAGACTGCCTGTTATCTGTCTCCGCTGTTTTCTCCTTGTGCTTTAAGCGCATGCGGTTAAGCATCAAACTAGTATTTCTATGGTATGTAAGTTTAACGCCACATATCTTGCACTGCACATTAACTTCATTGTTTTTTCGAAGTACTTCCAGACATCACTTTTTATAACTGACATGTCTCAGGTGTCGCAGACCGTTCTGTGTTTGTTGTGCTTTTGATTTTGGTGGAATAATATGTTCCTAGAGAGTTGCTGTAGCTGCAGTAAAACAGTTGTTTTTGCTGAAATCTGGCTCGGTGTGTACTAAAGCTGAAGCTGTGGCCGGAGGAGTCAAACCTTTATATCCCGTTAATTATTTTCCTACCTAGTATATTCAGTTAGGCGAAAACAAAAAGCACATGGTCACACATGTAACCAGGGCCGGACTGGCCATAGGGAGCACCGGGAGTTTTCCCGGTGGCCTGGCCTGCTATGGCCCGGCCGCAGGTTGCAGATTTATTATTACAAAAAGTTGTCTCTTTCTTTCCTGCTGCTCCAGTCCTCCGTATTTTAAAACCCGGTCAGCCCACGCCTCAAGAATCCATTCCACTTGTCTTGCATGAATTAAACTGACTTCTCTTGAAATCCATGTCATGCTTTAGGCTACTCTTATGGTGCGACCATGTTATGTCGAAATCATCGGAAAAATGACTTCCCGTGAACACCCCGTCGGAAGAACAACTCGGCAACTCTGTGAAAAAATCGGTACATGCCGACCTGTGATGTCGGGAGAACGACTTGTTAACTCTGGAAAATGGGACAGTCCGAGAAGAACTTGAATGCAGCATTAGGGTACCGTTGTGAATCGAAACGAACAGTGCGAAATTGGACGGACAGAATTTCACCGCTACTTTAACAATGAGTGATTGGAGATGGATAGTGGTGGAAAGAAGAGGAAGGGTGCGGCAGAGAGGGAGAGAGAAATGTGGCAGGATTGACCATTTGTTCAGCATGGGACCATCATGTAAGTCAGTGCTAACGTTACACCTTCACCCAGCAGCTGTCTATCCATCCTGACTCCAGCTAAGTTGTAATGTTCATTTGTTTTGTTTTATTGTTTTGATTTTTAACTCACACAAAACTGAAAAAATGTAAACCCTGTCAATGTAAATATAATATTTTGTGAAAGTCAAAAATACAGTTCATGGAGAATCAAATCGTTGTTCTGTATCCATCTCTCCCATTTTTCAGGGGTCCTACACTTGCACCCACCTCTGATGAACTGGCAACTCAATTTTTATTATGTAAAAACATTAGTTATTACTTAATAGATATTGGTTAAACAATAGTCCTTGTGTTGTCTCCATCCGTAGTGATATGTGCCTTTGGTTTCATTTGAGGTTTATAACAGTGCATTTTTCTAAGCACTTGTAGGTTCATTAGTTTGTGATTCACATACACTAAAAATCACCAGAATGCAGGAAATTAAGTGTTTGTAATTTAATTTTGTTTTGGTGGGGGCCCCCCCAGATCCGCGCTTAAAAAGTGGCCTAACACAACCTACATTTGGTGCTATATTTCCCGGCCTGAATGATTTTCCCAATCCGGCCCTGCATGTAACGCTGTATGAGTTCAAGTTATGTTGCCAGATGCGCAAGTAACAAAATGCTACTGGAATAATGGGGTCAATGGCGAGTACCCGAGTACTCAAGTATTCGTACCCATCCCTACTGGATACTTTGTTGAGGAGAGTTATGGCCACAGGCTCAAATGTTTTACAGAAGCAGGTCTTTTTGCTTAACATACTTGGGTGAACAAATATGTACGCAAATGAAACTATAAAGGTGTATTATTACTACAAAGTAATAAGCAGTAAAAAAAAAAACTTGCTTAGTTACTGTTAAAACTGTCTTTAATTTCTTTCTTTATAAAATGTATAAAGCCACAGATGGTCTCTGTAACGACACACTAACATTTAAAGAGTCTGTTAGCCTCAAGTCAAAGAGATAAAACTGTGAGCATTCACTAAGTACCTCATTTTTTATAGTTCAAATATACATTTGCTAACTGTGACTCTTTCTCTTACCACACTGATGAGCTGGATCAGCTGGAGTCCCACAGTGACCACGACAGCTTCACTGAAGTGGTTAACGGGCCGTACCACCTTGTTGTATCCGGTAAACAGCTCTTTCACCAGACGAGTCTCAACTTCTGAGCAGAGTCCTGGACCTAGAACACAAAGATTAAGTCAGGCTGTATTTTCTGAGTATTTCACATTTCTCATCCTCTGAGAATCATGTTGGATACATGTGTGCTTTATGCAACAACACACAAACTTTGGTTTCCAACGACCCGCATGACGTATTTTATTTTTATCTCTCTTTTGCACAGCCCTGTGGCGTAGTATGGCATGCTACCAGTAGTTTTTGAGGTACACCCCAAGTGCTACCACAGTTGATGCCCATGTTCTCACCAGTGTTTTCACACTGAAAGTAAAATCCCAGCTAAAGCAGCAGGGACGCAAGCAGATTGCACTTGACTGTGATTCACACACCAAACATTTCCCTGGCTTCCAACCAGCGACCTGAAACCTTTTTAATGTGACTCAGAGAGAGAGGGAGAGAAAGAGGGAGAGAGAGAATAAAAAAGGAGATCAGATAAAAGGAGCAGCAGATGCAGACAGATCAGCAGTACCAGCAGTCAAGTGACTTACATTCCATATTGGTGAAAAGCCTCCACACTGAATATCCCATGAGCTATGTAAGCACTGCGATCAACTCTGTTTCTGTTTAAGTCCTTGGAGCGAACCTAATCTCAGTGCTAAGAGGGTGTTTGGGAAAACCAGCCACTCCAAATGAAGTCTGGATCAGTCAGAGTTCAGGACAGTTAACCTGCATTTAACACCTCCTTATGTGAAAGGTGTTTCCAGCTAGCAGACTTACACTTTTTATTTTAGACCATGTCTTTATGAGCCCGTATATTACCGTAAGCCCGTGGGAAATGTCCCATAAAAGGCCCTGTAGTGCTCTGCAGCCTAGACCAGCTGTGTCGTTGGTGTTTTATGAGACTGATATTTAAAGACAGTGAGTGTATCATCAATTTCATCCTCTAATTAATGAATTATTTCGTCACTCTTAGTCAGTCTGTCTGTTAGGAAATATTGCATTGACAGCTTTGATTCTTGCAGTGTTAAAATGTTGTTTACATGACTTGAATTGGTATTTTATGTGGCTTGAATGGATACTGTAACATAATCAAAACACAATCAAGCCCTGTCTGTAGATTCAGGAGAGTCAATATAATTTGTAAATAAGTTTACTGTACAAATAGCTAAAAAAAGGTATTTAAAGAAGATGTGTTTCTGTTGTCTGGGTTACATTGTGGAATGATGCAAGTATATATTTAAAAACTTCATTTAAAAATTCACTTGGTTTTAAAAAAATGGTTCGCATAGCAGTTTTTGAAGGCTACAGGTGTTCATGATTTACCTGTTTTGTTTGTATGGTTTGATTTGGTTTGATTTCTTAACACTTTGGATTGTAGTAGCTTTATTTGAGAAAATGTAGGCTAGGCTTAAATAAGCATTACTGGTGTTTTATCGAAAGTGTCTGTACTGTAAAGATTATTGTGTTATGTATGGCGACTGAACAAAACACTACACTACACTACTAGATAAATAGCTCATGACTGACTTTGTTTTGAGTAAATGGGAACATTTGTCTCTCCTTAAATAGTTTTATTGCGTTCATTCGTGCAGGATTGAGGACCAATAACTTCTCATTAACATCTGTTAAAAAAACCCAATATATAGTGGGACTTAAAACAATATCATGATCATACACAAATGAGCAGACTAAGTGTTTGAAAGTCATAGAAACCGTATCAAGCTACCTGTTATACATTTTTGGATCCAGCTTTTAATTTCTCCTCAATGTTGTCATTTAACGCTTGTCGACATACAATACAGCCTGGCTTTTGCAGTATTTCTAATTTTGTTACATATGATATTTGTCTATAATGCCATATACAAATGCGTTGCATAAAAACCTTTTGGTATGTATCCCTCAAATATTGTAATTTTAGTGCAGTCATTGACAGTGGAGGCTGTGGTTAATCATGATGAATCCCTGTTTCAAATTCTCATGTTCTTTATTCCAACTGTTTCACATTGAAATGCAAAGAAAGCTACTTTCAGTCTGTTAGTGTAAATACAAATATTTGGTATTTTGGGAGGCCCCAGGGGTGGCCGGTCAACTTTTCAAGAGGGGCCAAGGCCACTCTCTGGATCAACAGGAATCTTTGAGCTTATAACCTGGATTTTTCGTCTGTTTTTCACTGTGAAAACAGACTCCAGTCTGCAGTGTACTTCTTATATTTCACAGATAATCCGCAAGTTGATCTAAGAAAGTATTATCACGTCATCACAGCAGTCCATAATGACCCGCTTGGTTTCTTCTGTCGCTTTGTAACATGAGCTCTCACTTTTTCTGTTCTGCGGTCATCATTACATGTTTTTGGTGACTAATTCGGATAAATTAGGCTCTCTGTAAGTTTTCATTTATATATATATATATAAAATATATATTTAATATGTGTTAAAGTCATGTTAAAGCTGGGGTTTGTAGTGAGATTTAGATACACTTTTTGTTATCCTGGTTAAAATCATCTTTATTTTCCGATGGCGATCAATACATAATGTGTTCTTAAAAAAAGAGTGAAAAAAAGCTACTATCTACAGCCGGAGTAAACCTGGAAAAACACCAACCAATCCCTGCCTTTAGGGTCCAATTTATGTAACCAATCAAATCCCATCCTGCTGTTCTTCCCGCCTCCTGCGCGTGCACTCCCCGTCCCCTGCCTCTGCTTCCCCTGACTCTATTTACTGCCCCTCTCGCTCGACCTCAGGCCTGTCCCCTCTGACCCAATAAGGGGCTGTGCTCAGGACTGTAGTCCGGACCAGAGTCTAAAAAGCTTAGGGGGTTAGACAGAGTCCTGAAGAAATGCTACATTCAAATTCATGCTAGTTTTCTGTGACTACCAACCCTAGCTTTAAGGTCTTGAGATTAATTGTAATATCTATTGAATATTCCCAGACCTGTTTGTATGCAGTAAGTTTAAACTTGTAATATTGAACATCAAGATACTGGTCTGGGTCTACCACAGAGAAGGACCACATCCTTTCTGAAATTTGCAAGTTACATTTTAGTGTCCAGTACGTTACTTACCCCTTCAAAAAAAACCCACTAACCTTACTTCCTTTATCCTCCCTCTTCTCGCTGTCCAAGTCTAAATACCCGTACTAGAAGTAGGCTGTAGCATCAGCTTTGTTCACATGATCACAGAAAGTAACCAGTGTTATTCTGTTACAATACCAGAGCCAGCAGATAAGCATAGTTCTCCCAGCCAGGTTGTGACCCGAGTTACATCCTTTGCATGTTATTTCTGGTATCTGCTGGCGATACACACACAGCCTGAAACGAGCAAGCGAGGGTCTTGTTTCATTTAGCCAGCAAGAGCAGATGACACACTGTAACACACGCACACACATCAGACAGACATAGACACTGGCAGTTTGTTTTTAGTTCCCTTTAGGGAGAGGGCTTCTTTCAAGATCTCAAAGATGGTGGATGGGGAGTGTGGGTTTTAGTGTTCAGTGCTGATGTCGGCTTCCCTGGCTGCCTGCTCCCTGTCCGTTGTCCTGCTAGCTCGCTTTGATCTGGCCACATACAAAAATAGATTAGATGCGGGACAGAGAAGCCACTTGGAGCTGTCAATCATTGCCCACTCTTAACTCCAGTTTCCGCATGAGACTGAACCAACCCTTGCAAAATGACAAAGCAAAGGCTCTGGACATTTTCTGCCACAGTGACGCTATTGTGGGCATGGTGCAAGCTTTAAAACACAATGTTGGTGGCTCTTGTCACATGATAACTTGAAAACAAATCAGTCGTAGTGTTGCAGTGAGTGGGTTTGAGCAGGCCTTGAAAACAGGCAGGACATTTTTTTAGAGTAGTGTGGGTGATTTTTTAGAATCCAACTGCTCAGTGTTTTAATCATAAACTTTGAAGTCTTAAACACTTTTCTTTTTCGTGTTGAGACTCTTGAGGCTTTTTTTTCTCACTGAACATAGGCTGACCTGACCCCATCAGTATCAATTGCGTGAAGAACTGAGGATGTTCAATCTAAAAATAGAGAGCACAAATTTACTAAAAATGGCACTCAAAAACAAAAGAGGTCACAGCGTGATGCAGTTTTACAGTTGTGTTGTCTGATCATCTTTATTTATCTCACCTGAGACTGTTTGTTTGATTTAGTGACAAACATGCTCCAGCTTGTTTTTCAAAGAGGATGTGTAGCAGCCAGGAGAAAAGAGCTTCAAATGATGTACTGAAGACTAGTTTAATGCACATCTGCAGCGATGCAGATAATGTCCAACTGGTGGCCTACAGGCTGCATCCATTCATCCTGACCCACCACCTTTATCTGGCTTTCACTGAGTGAGTTTGTCACCAGTGTGATTCATGAAATGTGCCAGTTCAGGACAATAAAAAGAATGAAATTAAATCAGAAAGGAAATGATGATAAAAGCAATTCCCTTTGGAAATGAATAATCTGATGGTCCGTGTGTTGCAGACTCTGGATGTTTAACATGAACCACTCATGCCGGCTGTGGTGTGTTGGGGTTTTTGGTAGTATCCCAAAGAGAAAATGTAAATATAGACTATCAATAAGAGTGGAATAAAAAGGGCACAATATTCAACTACCTCTGTGCTGATCAAATGGTCATAAATCAAGTGAAAGTTCAAATAAAACTGAAAGTTAATCAAACAATCTGTCCATGAGAACAGTGTCATTTTACCAATTTCTCATTGGTCAGTTAAATTATTTAAAACTCTCATTCTCTGTTGAGGTGTGTCATTTATGTCTCTGAGTGTTGTGACTTTAAGAACTAATATTTATCCCAGACAAAGAGGTCTTGGGAAATGTCAATGTATGCTGAGGTTCAATAAAGCACAGTCTGTGAAAGAGCTGTGTTTTTGGTTCACTGAATAAATATATTACCTGTTTTATGTAGGACTTTTCAGCATTTTAGCAGCTTCGAGAAATGCTACAGTTGGCAGAATTAAGCTTAAGAAGTCAACAGGGATGGTATTACTTTCAACAAATTCATTATCAGCCCTGGATCTCAAACCATTTCTAGTAGTTTTAATACAGTTCTGGGAAAGAATTTGACCTTTGCACTTCAGTTTTCATACTTAATAAACTAATTATGCTTTCACATTCAACACAACTGCTGATTTATTGAACCAAAAATGCTGAATGATATTCATGATTGTCTTACTGATATTTATATAAGCTGATGTTTGATAGAATGCTCAATCCCTTTAAATTATTTCTTTATTATTTGATATTAAGTAGATGTTTCCAATAATAAAGCAATGGTATTTGGTTGCTTTATGTTGCTTACTGTACAAACCAGTTACAATAAGTGTCCTTTATTGAAAGTAGGGGCTGTAACATTATGTACACATGGGTATGGCCATTTAAGGTGCAGAAGGGTCATTTGAAGAGGATTGACAGTTAGGGTTGCAAAATTCCAGGAATTTTCAAAGTTGGAAACTTTCCATGGGAATTAATGGGAATAAACCAGGAATTTACTAAAATGAAGGTTGGCTTTTAATAGGGAACTTAAATATAGTTGGGGAAAATATATTTTAGCATAACCCTGACTAAAAAAACCAGATTTCATGCAAGTACAGTTGAATATCTATGCTATTCCTCAATCACATGCACATAGCACACTGCTTACTGCAGGGCTATTGAGATCACGCCCCCTACATGCACTGTGCATTCCTCCATCACATGCAGAGATGATTTCTATTTTGGATGGATGTCTGCTTATAACAAAACAAATATTTATGCTTGGATATGATACCTTTCCATTAAATTACCCTCAATTACCACAAATTTCCATTCATTTCCATAAATTAACCTCAATTCCCATAATTCCCATTAATTCCCATAAATTCCCATAAATTACTATAATTCCCCAAATTCCAATTAATTCCCATAAATTCCCAGTTAATTCCCATGGGAAGTTTCCAATTTGGAATATTTCCGAAAATTCCCCAGCATAACTTCCCATGGAAATTTACAGGAAACCTTCCGGAAATGTTCCACCCCTTTTCAACCCTAATGACAGTCCATGCACACCATAAGAAAACATGGGTTTCAATTATATATATATATATATATATATATATATATATATATATATATAGAGAGAGAGATTATTAGGAATATGATCAGAATATTGAGGACTTACAAATCTGTGAAGTGCTTCAGGTTTTGAGAAGCAGGGGCTTGGCCGCTAAGACTGTCCACTGCTTGAAAGGTCACAAGTTTAACCCCCCCATGAGACAGCATGTGCATCAACAAGTATGTGTCCTGTTCAAGTGTCCTTGAACAAAGACAGCAAACTCATACCTGTTCACTGATGTATAAATCACACATGAAGAGGACCTCTGCTACAGCAAATGCCTTAAATATGAATGTAGCCAGGAATGCTAACAATGCTGAGCTGCCATTTTTAGGGGGGCTGAAGGACAAATGCTCACACTCTTACTTCTACAGGTGCTTGCAAAGAAAGAATGTCAAACATAGAGATTCAGTTATAAACTGGTAAGATGTTGCTTAGTTGGGTTGGGCAATATGAAGATGTACAATTCAGAGTTGTATGGATAATAATCATGTTATATTGTCAGACCAATGTGAGTCAAACCAGTTAGTTGGTGGCCTTCATTGCTTGATTAAATACTTGTAGAATGAACTTTGATTTATTAGTAGTTTCTATGAATTTCAACGGATTTGCCAAACATAGTTAATGCTATTTTAGAATGTAATTACAGCTTCAGTGATAAATCAGAGTGTATTGTAGCTATATTTTGGTTCTCTGGCCATGTGTCAGGGAGCCGTGTCCTGTTTCAACTCTCTGGAGGGATCATTATTGTCCATAGATAATATAAATTTAGAAACAGGCAAAGTATAATGCAATAGTGAGCTGACCAGATACCAGCTTTCATCAGTTGTTTTACTGAACAGCTTTAGTTGGTGAGTTTTAAAATGGTCCTGTGGAAACAGCAGGCTAACCCCTCCTTGACAGCTTGGAAGCATAATTGTCAGTCACAGCTTGCAGTATCATTCCAAAAACGTTATTCCCAGTTTATAAAACCAAATGTACTTCTCTTGACCTTTGCTGCAACAGTAAGCCACGAAAAAAGCACATAACATAAGCAGGAAAGTTCAAACACAAACACAAACACTGGAAGACTTACCAGCAAATGCACTGAGAATCCACGCCAGCAAGATCGGGACCTTTGGGAGGTTCATATCTCCAACGGATGCTTAAAGAAACAGCCCTGAGATCTACAGCATCAGTTTAATGTTGTGTTGTGTGAGGGTTAGCAGGTGGCAAGCTAACCTATTTACTGACTTAATGTTCAAATAGACATGCTATACAAGCTAAAGCTGTAAGAGTCCCACTGTATGTCCTAAAGCCTGAGCAGTGACTGTGGAGTTAAAGTGAGTGACTACTGGGAAGGTGGGTTGGCCAGTAAGTGAACTCTGAGCTCTGGTTTCCCCTTTCCACCCCCCCCCCCCACCCCACCCCACCACCACCACCACCACCACCACCACCCACCACCACCCACCACCAACCCCCACAACATCTCGACCTCTCAGCACACTTCAAGGCACAGGAGACAGCTGGGAGAATGTGTGTGTCAATGTGTGTGTGTGTGTGTTTGTGTGTTTTGAATATCCACTAATCAACACAGTCATGATTTCTAATACATGTAGTGCTTTTTCTCAAAGTCCCCAAGGTTAGCATCTTCTCTCTGTGGGATATAGCAGCATGGGGGAGTGAAAGGCATAACAGGTAGGGGAGAGGGGAGAAGACAAACAGATGGACAGTGTAGGGGACAGAGAAAGAGACAGGGATATGGAGGCAGACAGGAAGACAGCTGAGAGCTGTCACTGCCGGAATGAGAGGCATGTCCACACATGCTACTATCCCGTAACACACAAACACACACACTGTACCTAAAACCATGCCAGTATGCATGCCATGACGGGGAACTCACCAGTTTGTGTGTGTCAGAGAACAACTGGCCACAAAGACAACACAGGTTTAAGGTTTCACTGTGTCTTGATGTACCATTGATGTAGTTCTTGTTCTTTCTCAGTTACTTGAATTCAAAAAGAATATTTAGTATAAAGAACACCCTTCTGGCATTATCCAAAGCTTAAGTCAAGTTTTTGATTTGCTTTGGACTTGTAACAGTGCTGCTTATCTATCAGTCAATCAATCAAGCTTTATTTATTTCGCACCAATTCACAACAAATGTTGTCTCAAGAGCAGTGATGGACAAAGTACACAGCTTCATTACTGAAGTCAAAGTATAGATACTCCAGAACAAATATTACTTCAATACAAGTGAAAGTTGCTCTGTCAGATTATTACTTGAGTTAAAGGTACTCACTGAGGTACTTCCTTTTAAAAATACTCAAGTATTCAAAGTAGTTTTTAAAAAATCTCGAAATATTGTATTTTCACAAAGCACGAGTGCAGTCAGGAATACAGGAGTTCATTCTGTTACATTATGTTTATTTAGAAACCATTACTTGAAATCTCTAAAACTATACCATGGAATAAAAACAGCAACTAAGTTACTCCAAGAACAGACAACTTAGTTTGAAATGTTCATCTGGAATGAAACAAATGTTAAGTAGCTCAACACACTTCCTCAGGTTGGACAGTGAATGTTTGTATGTTTGGGCTGAGTGGGAAACAGGGAGAACATTTCAAACGATACGTATCATTCTTCATTTCAAAAGCCTATAACACGGGCTGAAGGTATGACCATGGGTGTTCAGGTGGAGAATTATAGCCATCATTACCACCTCTACATGAACTGCTCTGTGTTTACTCCACATTCAACCATGGAGATGCACAATATACAGGTATGACTAAACCAGTGACACAAACAGAACTACACAAACACATTTTACTGTCTTAAGGATCAGATTTCAGAAAAGAGAAGGAAATTCATGAGCTGACTTCAAAGCTAAAGTAGTGAGTAACTAGAGCACTGATAGAAATGTAGTGGAGTAGAAAGTACAATGATTGTCTTCTGAATGTAGTGGAGTAAAAGTATCCCCAAAAAATAATACTCAAATAAAGTACAGATACTCAAAAACTGTACTTAATCAATCAATCAATCAATCATTATTTGTATAGCGCCAGATCACAACAAACGTTATCTAAAGACGCTTTTACAAACATAGGAGGTCTAGACCACTCTATGTTAAATTATGAACAGAGACCCAACTTCAAGACAGGATAAGACTCAGTCTGACCCCACCTTAATCCATCATGAGCATTGCACATCGCAGTATTTAGCTAGTTACAGCGGTGAGGAAAAACTTCCTTTTAACAGGCAGAAACCTCAAGCAGAACCAGACTCATGTTAGACAGCCATCATGCCTCGACCGAGTTGGGTCTGGAAAGACAGATAGACGGGAGTAAGAGAGAGAAGTGATAGTGATGAGACGAGTCGTAGAAGCTGTTGCCGCTGGAGTCCAGCACGTCCGTATCAGCTGGAGTCCAGATCGTCCGCAGCAGGAGGATGCCTACGGCAGCTCAGAGGAATCTACGAGACAATGAAGCTCAGGGACGCCAGAAAGGTCTATGGTTAGTAACTTTAATGGGACAGGCAGAGTTAAAGTAAGTGATGAGGGGGTTGGGGGGAAGGGAGTGAGCTAGGATCCCAGTGTGTCAGTGTGCCAGTTCCCCCGGCAGTCTAGGCCTATAGCAGCATGACAAAAGCTGGTCCAAGCCTGATCCAGCTCTAACTATAAGCTTTGTCAAAAAGGAAAGTTTTAAGCCTACTCTTAAAAGTGGAGAGGGTGTCTGCCTCCTGGACCCTGACTGGTAGATGATTCCAAAGGAGAGGGGCCTGATAACTGAAGGTTCTACCTCCCATACTACTTTTAGAGATTTTAGGTTCAACTAGCAAGCCTGCATGTTGGGAGCGTAGAGTTCTAGAGGGGTAATAGGGCACTATGAGCTCTTAAAGATAAGAGGGTGCCTGATTTTTAAGGGCTTTGTAGGTTAAAAGAAGGATTTTAAATTCTATTCTACATTTTATTGGGAGCCAGTGTAGAGAAGCTAGCACTGGAGAAATGTGCTCCCTCTTCCTAGTTTTAGTCAATACTCAAGCTGCGGCGTTTTGAACTAGCTGAAGAATACTTAAGTACAGTACTCAAGTGAATTTACCCTGTTAATGTCCACCACATGCTCAAGAGCATGACTAGGCCAAACAATGACATACTGGGGCTTAGCATAGAGGGTGGATTCTAAACCCTGACTGAAAACACTCAAATACACTGTTGCTCTGAAGAAAGCCAGCTCGCTTACTACTTTCTCCAGGGGTTTTTGAAATATAGGGAGGATTAGATATAGGCCTAGAGTTGGCTTCGGTCCCTGAATCAAAAGTAGGTTTTTGAAGGAGAGGTTCAGTACAGGTCTGTGGTCCATAGCGTGTCAATAATGTTGATCATATGATTAAAGAGGTGCAAATTAAGGGAATGACCTTCTTCAGCGGTATTCAGGAAGGTCAGTGGGTGAAAAACAGTCTAGGTATAGGATTTAAAGCCTTCTCCATGTTATCAGTATGTGCAAAGATCATTTTCTGTTTAGGGCAAAGCGATACTAATTTTCTCACTAATATTTAACATTTTATCATTAAAGAAGTTTATTAACTGGAAAAGAATACATGCTCAGTGCTGAAAAGGCACCTAGAATTGTTTTTATTCTCTTCTATCAGAGGGTAGTAGCAGGCAGCTCAAGCATGCCACAGGGCCTACCTATATTCATTAAGACTATAGGCTGATTTATACTTCTGCGTCGAATCGACGGCGTAGCCTACGCCGTAGGTCCGCGTAGCTCCCGTACCCACGCAGAGGCCTACGCACGTAGCTGACGTGCACCTCCTCCAAAATGTAACTACGCGTAGAGCCGACGCGGACCGCAAGCTCTGTGATTGGTCCGCTCGACGGCTTTGTCTTTCCCGCATTCACAGCACTTCCGGGATCCCGGACATCGGCCACACATCGGCCGTGTATTTCATCTCCTCCTCTCTATTCTTCATGTAATCATGTCTGTATGATAAACAGCAACATGTATCAGCTGTAGATTAACATAACACGCTCTGAATCTCTGTGGAAAAGTAAACAGAGATCGTAGAAGGACCGGAAGCAGGCGACCGGCTATCAGAGAGACCACACTGCCCTCAAGCGTTTCGGAGGAGAATTGCTGCGCGACACGGACACATTGACGCAGAAGTATGTGGGGCTCATGTCCGCGTCAGCCCCTGCTGCGTAGGGGCGATGCAGAAGTATAAATCAGTCTTATCTTGCCCAAGTTAAAAAGTTTTGGTTGTTTTGGTGGAGCACCACATTTATTTCAGCTCACTGGTTTGAGCATTACACCACAGAGATTGCCTTGGGTTGTCTTATTGTATTCTGTTTAAGAGGAGCAATTGAATCAAGACAAGCTTGCAGCAAACCTGTGGTACCATCAACAAACTGATTCATGGGAGAGGGACTGATGGTGGTACACAAGATTCCAATTAGGTTAGGACTACGGATGTCAATTTTAAGTATTTTCCGTGATTGATCTTTGGAAATTAAACGATCAATTGCGCAAAACCTTTAGTCAGCTGATTCACAATGAAACATGCTTTGAACGTAGAACACCTCCTTGATAGCTGATCGAAATATGAGACCACATGATGTTTGTTCCACATGATAGAAAATTGAAAACCAAAAAACGTAGTCAAGGAAGTTCTTAAGTTCAGACAAACTGCTTGTAATCACATTTTTGTTAAGTGGAGTAGTAAAAAGTGATCTGACAAGAGGATTCAGGGTAAGACTGGTAAGTTCTCAGTTTCAAGGCAATATGCCAGATTAAGATCAAGGGTGTGATCATAACGGTGAGTAGGCTTGTTTGCACTGTAAAGCCAGTTGAGTCGTATGTCGACATGAACGTGATGCTAACTCTACATGAATATTAAAAGTCACCTACATTAATGATGTTATCTGTAATGAGGACTAAATTGGATAAAATCTCTGAATTCAGATCTGATTCAGAGTTTGTGCCAAGAGGGCGGTAAACTAAAACAAACGAAACTGGTCATCCAGTTTTTGAAGCTGGATGAGAAAAACGTAGTGTGAGGGTTTAAGAAGAGCTTTAATTCAGTGTGGGTTTAGGGTTGATTAGAAGACTGGATTTAAAAATAGCTGCCCCTCCACTACCTCTGACAGTGCCTCGGGGGATCTGAGTATAAGGGGACTGGGAGGAGTGGATTCATTTAAACTGACGTACCATATTCATCCTGACACCGCCAGGCTTCAGTTTAAGAAAGCATCAGTACGATGGTCTGATATCAGCTCATTTACTAAAGGAGAAACTTGAGTTCTGCTCACAGAGATGTGTCATAACTATGTCTGACAGTGATAGACCATGATTGCTGATGGGCTCTGATTGCTGTTACTATAAATAAATTGTTAAGGAGGAGTTATAGAGACTGTTTAACAGAGGAAACACATCATGAATGTAATAGATGAATAAAAAGAGAGAAAAACACTAAAAAGTATTTTCACTGTGACTATTATTGTGACATTTAAGACCCTTTTGAGGGGGACCTGCCTGAGGCTAAGACTACATGAGGGTCCCTGGCATGGCAAAGTTTTGGTACTCTGGTCTCAGGAGACTTTTGCACCTGTGACCCATGTGTCAGTTGTTCCCTATGAGATTTTGTCTTGTGCTTGCATTGGTCAGAAGTTACAGGTTGCTTTTGATGCAGTAAGAAGAACACTTTTTGTAAAGGTGAACAGTGAGCTGAATGAACCAACTTCTGTCTCCACTAGATGGCAGTACAACACTGAGGAAATACAGCACATGGCACGGGACTTGATGACATTATGTCCTACAGCAGGGCGGTTGGTCTGTTTGCCTGTTTCCCTGTCTGTCTGGCACTCAGAGGTATGCTTCTGGCTGCCGGTCAGTACACACGCCACCAACTGTTTTTCTCTCTCTCTCTGCCCGTCTACACTGTTTTCCGTCTCACCATTTACTTCCGTCGTCCTTCGTGCCTCTTTACCTTTTTTCTGTTCATGAAACACACATGCAGACCTCGATTTTCACCTTATCCTCACTTGAACATTGAGGGAAAACTGAGGCTGAGTTTTGAAGGGAACATGAAAGAGCACTTTGAGATGAAGACTTTGAACTACCCATCAATGTTTTAGATAGAACTTAATATCTCAAAAGGTAATGGCGTTCAGAAAAATCATCATTTTTAATTTCAGCACTCACCTCAAATCTCTATCAAAAGTTCATCTCTCTATCTTGAATTTAATTTGAAGAAAATCCAGTGCATAGAGGTGCTGCCAATCAAAATCCTGAAAGACCAAACTCCCTGTTAAAAGTCTCCATTACTTCGTTTAGTCAATTTCTTCACAGTAAGTGCCTCCTCCTTGAAATGACAGATACCTTATTTTAGAGTGATGCTTCATTTACTTGTCAATGAAAAGGTTATTGAGTCTGAGAGGGAAGCTTTCCGCAGGGAACCATCAACACACCACATCAACAACTTCTGCATTAAGAAATTGTGTTTTTTCTTTCCCCGGGGGACGTTCAGAAGTTATTTCTACTTTGTGGTGAGTGTGGACCCTAAATTCAATATTCTACTTGCAAATTAATGCTCTGAATTTGATGTGTCACTGGAGGCTTATTGAACAGTACCAAACAAGACAATGAGATGTTGTCAGTGCTGATCTGAATGCATGAAATAAAAGTTGGTGGAGAGAAGATGCAAAATAAGTCGTTGTTTTTCACATGGGATTAATTTACTGTTGCTTTAAGAGGAAGCTGACATGTGGTGAATACGTGTTTTGTCAGGGTCAGAGCAAGCTGTTCCTTGAGGAAAACATGTACTTTTAAAAGCAGGTTCAAGGAAAACTTAATTAAACATACATTGTCTGGAGTCAATGAAAACCGTGTTTGTGTGCTTGAGATGAGCTGATGAAACCACATGAAGTAAAGACATTTTACTCTGTAGAAGTCAACTTTGTATTTGCTTTGTTTCCCAGTAACATCTTTGACTACATAAACATTGTAGCTGAATTTAAAACGTACAAATGACGTCCACACAGGTACAAATCTGACATTGTTTCTTGTTTAACTTGTTGTTTTGGACGCAGCCACAGTGAGGATGAAGGCAGGTCTTCACAGAGACGAATGTGTGAAAATAAGCCTCCTCTCGTCTGAACTGACGTTTATCCTTTTTAATTACAGCTAACTGTCAGGGAGAAAAACAGTCACAGAAAATGAAGGATTTTATTGAGGCTGAACACAATTCTTTTTTTGTTTGTTATACACAAGACACAGAAGACACACAACACAATGTGTCCCATCTGGTTACAGCCATAGAGTGGTCTCCATACTAGAGTTTTGAACTTCGATGGGCTACTCGTTAAAATCGAACAGTATCAACATCATGCTTTGATACCGTGGTAGTGGTTAACTTTCTTACTTTTGATTTTCAACCTGCATGCTGGGACTTTAAAAGTAAACTTAAGACTTACATTTTCAATCTATCTTTTTAATTTGGAGTAAATTATTTTTAGTCCTGCATTATTATTAGAATCATCACTTTAACATTTGATCATCTTATTTATCTATTTATTTATTTATTGTATTTTTCTGATCTTTTTTAACTTTCTCTTATTTTTACTTTTCTTTCTACCCTTACCTATTTGATTAATTTCACTGGATTGATTTCATTTTGTTTTTAAGTATTTTATTTATGATCATGCCTCTTATGATTTTATCATTGCTGTTGTTCTGTCTCTATGTTCTTTTGTGAAGCACTTTGGGCTGCATGCTTGTATGTATGAAAGATGCTGTATGAATAAAGTTGAGTTGAGTTGGGACAGAACTGGTCACTGAAGACTGACCAAAATTTTACTTACTGTTAATAGTAAGAAATGTATACTCTCTCTCTCTCTCTCTCTCCTCTCTCTCTCTCTCTCTCTCTCTCTCTCTCTCTCTCTCTCTCTCTCTCTCTCTCTCTCTCTCTCTCTCTCTGCTTCTGACAGCTTTGTGTTGAAACCATAACTGTATGTATTCTCATAAGTTTTGGAGCTTTTCTGCATTGTCAAACAGAATATAACATACCGAATATAATAAGCTGGTAAAGAAGTCTGTCGCTCTGTGGTTGGCCTAGAACTGGACAGTCTGGAGTCAGTGGCTGAGAGGAGGTTGATGGACAAACTGCGAGCCATCCTGGACAACCCCTCTCACCCTCTCCACGATGAGCTTTGGCTGATGGGGAGCTCGTTCAGTCAGCGCATCATTCCACCACGGTGCAAGACTGAACGCTTCAGGCGCTCCTTTGTGCCCACCATCATCAGACCTCAGAAATGGAGGCCACAGACTGCACCACGTTGACCACTGACACCCCCCTCCATTTTTAACATTTGTATTCATCTAAATTCTGTTTGTAACATTTTGTATATCTAAATTGTATTCTTTATTTCTCTATCTTTATTTATCTATTTTTTATTTTTACTAATTGCATTTTACTAATTGGAACTTTTTCTTGATTGTACTTATGTCTGGGTTGCTGCACAACTCAACAACTGAATCCCTCCCCCCTCCCTTGGATCAATAAAGTAATATCTTATCTTATCTTATAATGGGGAGGTAATAAACATTGTGTTATAAATTTTGACAGCCTTATCAGTCTGTTTTTTTAATTTTACCAAAACTGACGAAATCTGAACAGACCGTTTTTATCTTTCTTGTGTTTTTCTCAACGATTCATTCAGCCTTTTATTTTGTTACATTTTCTTATTATTTGTTTGACTCTGCTCTGTTTTTTGAACAGTGTAACAAGCATTGCTCATGGACTCTGATCATATGTTCTCTTGGACTCTAATTGTAATCCTTGGCCTCTGTTTTTAGTATCTGAATGTTTATCTACATTGTTGCAGCTTCTGTGCTGCTCCAGGTCCTCAGTCTCAACAGTTTTGTGTTAGTGTGAACAGATGTTGATTAAAGAAGTCCTTATACATTCTGAAATGTTGAATGAAACCTGCCTATGTGAAGCTACTCATGCAAGGAGCCCATTCATACTCCTGTCCCTGACTCTGCAAACACAGACACACACATACACACCCACCCACACACACACACACACACACACACACACACACACACACACACACACACACACACACACACACTCACACTCACACTCACACTCACACTCACTCATAGCAACTATTGCTTAAAAAATGCAATGACTTTAATTGCAACAGTAATTGTAATCATCTGCTCATCAATCTGCTGGCTTCTGCTTTACATAAACATATGATTAAACCATAAACACTGTGGGTCAGCTCAGGTGACCAGTTTATGCTGGAATCTGATATATTGTTCATCTTTAACAGCCACATAAAATAAGTGATCAGAGTTGTATATCTGGGCCTTTGTTAGGTTGTGCATTGGTTCTGTCTTTAACTGTTGTTAGGGACTGTATTTACTCTTGAAGCTAAATTTCACAGTCTGTCTCCAGGGAGCTATATTTGTTAAAAGTATAATTTTCTCAAGCAGAGGCGTTGATGTTCTTGCAGTAGTAGGATGAACCGCGTCCGGATCTCTGTAGGGGAGGTTGGAGTGATATTTTACTGGTCCAGGATGCTTTGAGAGATAAACTCTGAATGCTTGCAGATGAAACAGAGCAGAATTCTCCAGCTGGCTGAAAGATGTCTGGGGAAGAGCTGGAATTCCAGTGGTTGGAAAAAGACCAGACAAAAATATGTTGAACATATGTCCTATGAAAAAGCTCACAGTTTGAGACGCCTCAGGATAATTCAAAGTGAAGCATAACAGCCTCATTGCTCCATGTGAAGCAACTTATTATCACATGAATATTAATAACAGACTGAATAAAGAGAGAGAGAGAGAAAAGCACAGACAGATTGTGGATTCTAAACCAGGACAGGCCTTCAGAGTGAGCAGAGCCAGAGATTTTCTGAATGAAAAGGCCTTTGTGTGAAGACTCTATCAGGGGAGTTTAAAAGTGTCCCTGGTGGGCACAACAAAAAATCAATTTTCTTCTATTAGGATCTTTATGGAACAAATTATTTTTGTAATGCAGCCGTTGCCCTGAAAAGATGGAGAAATATGTGAAGGGTTTCATGAGTTTCCAAACATTAAAGTGAAATAGGGAGTACAATAGATGGAAGTTCTGTCACTCTCTCCGTCACTGAAGATGACCTGTGTTTGGTCCCATGGTTCCAACTTGTATGAAGGTTTTTCGAAAATCACAGTCTGGCCTCAGAGGTGTGTCTGTAAAGGCAAACAACGTCCAGCTGAAACCGTGTCCTACCTGGATCATTCGGTCCTTACATGTTGTACATATTTATTACGTAGTGTAAAGTTTGATTGGTACAGCTTTGAACATCTGGCCCTCTTGACTGATGGCTGGCTTATACTTCTGAGTCGCCCCTACGCAGCAGGGTTCTGACGTGGACATGAGCTCTACATGTGATGTGTCTGTGACGCGCAGCAATTCTCCGCCAAAACGCTTGAGGGCAGTGTGGTCTCTCTGATAGTCGGGTCGCCTGTTTCCTGCCCCGCTACATTCTCCGTTTACTTTTTCACAGCGATTCAACAGGGAAGAACAGAGAGGAGACGTCGGAGGTGGTGAAATACACGGCCGATGTTCAGCTGATGTGCGGGATCCCAGGAGTGCTGTAAATGCAGGAAATACAAATGCAGCCGAAGTGTTAAAAACTGCAGTTCATAGAGGATCCGCTTGAGGCTGGCTCCGGAAGTACCGGAAACCACACACACACCAATTCAAAAAAGACGATCTTTACAGCAGAAATAAACATGTTTACAGCCTGGTACAAAAAACGAGTGTAGTCTGGAAGGCTCATTTCTCGATCGGCACACACTGTAGGGGGGTGAATTTTTTTCTAACGCGGCAATTTTGAAGATATTGAGAGTATGAGTCTTCCAATGAGAGGCACAGCTGACTTGATTGACAGGCAGGGACACTGTATCAGTTGGCTAGGAGGTTCTAAGACCACCTCTTTACATCACAATCACTCGTCAGCAGCAATATGGCTGCCACCGTCGACTGGCCTCAAAACAGCTCCTCAGAAACAGATGGGTGACATCACGGATCCTACATCCATATTTTATACAGTCTATGGTGTCGATTCGACACGTAGTTACATGTACATTGAAGTAATTTTTTGGGGGGGCTTTTGTGCCTTCATAATAGGACCGCTGAATAATAATAGTAATAATAATAATAATAATAATAATAATAATAATAATGCATTTTATTTATAAAGGTCCCTTTCTTAGCACTCAAGGTCACTGTACAGGGCAGAGTTTAAAAAACAATATCAAAATTAAGCTGATAAAATTAACAGGGCAAGGTACAGTTCAGTGAAGAGGTGTAATCAGAGTGAATATGACGGTTTAAAAAGATGTGTCTTGAGATGTGATTTGAAAATGGAAAAAGAGTCGATGTTACGAATGTCTGGTGGGAGGGAGTTCCAGAGGCGGGGGGCAGACCGGCTGAAGGCTCTGGACCCCATGGTGGTTAAACGGGCGGGTGGTGTAGTGAGGTGAATGGAAGAAGACCTGAGAGTGCGGCTGGGTGTGTTGATGTGCAGAAGTTCAGAAAGGTATGGAGGAGCGAGGTTATGGAGGGCCTTAAAGGTGAGGAGCAGAGTCTTGTAAGCGATGCGGGTCTTGACCTGTAACCAGTGAAGCTGCTGAAGGACGGGCTGAAGAGAGACAGGACATGTGGGGAGTAGAGAGTGGGGCATGGTAGCGGCCGGGAGTTGAACCAGCGACCTCTGCGGCGAGGACTATAGCCTCTGTATGTGGGGTGCTTGGACTGCTAGGCCACCAGTGCCCCAGTAGTTACATTTAGGAGGAGGTGCCCCTCAGCTATGTGCATAGTCCTCTGGGTAGGTACGGGAGTTATGCAGACCTAGGGCGTAGGCTATGCTGTCGATTCGACGCAGAAATATAAATCAGGCTTGAGTCTCCACAGATCCACTATTCTACGATCATTGTTTCACCCCTAAGGGTGAGGGTCTTTAGATTCATCATCACCTGTTTTGATTATTTATCCACTTACTAGAATACGGTTTTACTATCATAATCATTGTAATGTAGAGGACAGGATTATAAGGTAAAGAGAGAGGGACACGACAGGTTTACAGTTGACGCCACAGATATCTGTATTGATATCTTGTTGCTTTCGTCTACCATGGGTGTCAGAGTATTTTTAGGTGTGGAAATATAAATATTGTGGAACAGCCACTAAGCAGACTGAGATATCACGCTGACCAATAAACTGTATTGTTATAGCAGCATTAATACACACAATAAGACTGAAAAGTAACAAGTGAGGGGAATCATTTAGTTTTGTGTGCCCTGCATTCACACTCAGCATGAACATTTGACCAATCAGATGGAGCCCCAAGCATGCACGGCCCATGCATTCATATTACCTAGCCCCAGCCAGGCCTCAACCACCCTGTTTAATTGGTGCCAACTTAGTGACATCTGCAATGTCTTGGGGACAAATTATAGAACTTAGTTTGTGTTTAGGAGAGTAACATGTTACAAACAGGTACTGTGTGAAATGTGCTAATCATCAGACACACTGTAGGCTATAGCTAAAGTACACACCTCAGTTGTTCAACAAGGCAATACACACATGTGCTCATTTCATGTTGCTCGAATGAGTTTGTTGGTATTCCAGGTGATACAGTGTGAAAATGGTCTTTGTTGAAAACAGTGGTTCATTGTTTCACTCTCTGACTCCACAGCATGACGTATTGAGTGTGGCACAGTTTGAGAGTAAAAGGAGACAGAAGGACAGACAGGACTAGAAATTTAATTTGTTGCTGTTTCAGGGCATCCCCCCGTCCTTCTTCTCTTCCCCTTTGTGAGTTCTGTGTTGAAAGTCGAACCAGCCCTTCTGTTTAAAGGAAAGTGTTGGAGGGAAGGGAATTAAAAAGGCAAATGTCGCCTTCAACAGGCCCCAGGTGAGAGACAGTTACTAAGAACAAGTCCCCAAATGATCAGAGCCCTAATATATTTTAATTAGCCTGGTTTCTTGGTTGAGATACTATATTTACTCGCTTTAAGTCCTTGTAAGTGAGAGCTCTGATGTGTTTTTAATTTACCTACATTTACTTAGTTTGGTCCCTGATGAATTAAAGGTAATAGGCAGTGACGTAGCTAGGTGCATGTCTGATACTTTAAAATCTAGAAGGACACTGTAAACTCAAGATTCATGTGTCCCAGGGACTCATTACAGGGGTAGGTAGGTTTAAATGTGTTTAATATCAATTTATGTGTTATACTTTGTTGTGCTGTTACCTTCTGACAATGTTATCAGCTAAAAGTCCCATTGTGGTTGACATGGATCACCGATGTGTGGCTGTTTCGTAGCTGTTAACAATTAAATCTATAATCAGTGTACAGCGTACTGGGTGTGGACTCCATCGAAAATTGACTTGCCACATACCTATTGGCAGATTTAAAAGCTACTTTGTAGGGCATCACTTGGTTGGTAAGCTAGCAGTGTGTCTACAGGTTTGTGGTTGTTGTAGAGTGAGCAGCTGATTTGTACAAGCTTGTCAAAAAGCTTTGTATTTATTCGTTTCTAAGTCACCCGTGTTGTAGAACCTGAAAGAACCCTCCCACATGGCTTCAGAAGCTTCAGTGACATAATTGTCCACCCAGGACAGATTTCCATCCAATGTTTTCATGGCACACAACATAACATTCCTATCCAAGTGCAATTCAGATGGCTATCCTTTAGGTCAAGCTGATTGGGAAAATTTGAAGTGCCATCTGCTTGATCACAAAGCAAACTACTTTAAACAGTTTCCTGTTGGAACAGGTCATTAAAGTTCAAATGTTAACCTCTTTGATCGGGGTATAGGGCCATTTTTTTTTTTTTTTTTCCAAATTCTGTTTTAACTTTTTAGAATTCTGTTTTTTACCCTTTACACTTATTTTACCAACATATAGTGTGTGCTTTTTGTGTCGCTGAATAAAATGCCCATTAATGAAATGCAAAAATCCTTACATTTATTGATGCAACACATCATTGCACAATTTTGCCCAGTATTTCCAGTCAAAAAATAATGTTGTGACATAACAATGTACCAATAAGTGTTAGAAGTACAAAGTGCTTAAAAATTGACATGGTTTCAAGTAAAAGACATAACTGAATGTAAACACATGTCCATTTCAGTTGTTTTGTTTGAAAACACACAAAGTGCTCAATAAGCATTTTGTTTCTGTAAACACAGACCCAGAAAACAACGCTTCATTTCAGTCTGTTAGTTGTAACAAATGTGCTTCTTAAATCAACCTGTAATTGAAGAAAATGCTTAAAAAAACAAGGCAATGATGCAGCAAGGAATAAAACCCTAATGGAATTGAACTTTACTTTGTAAACAAACATTGTAACATTGTAAACATCAGCTCATCATAAGTGATTGCCTTAGGACCATAGACTGTAAAAAATATGGACGTAGTATCCGTGACGTCACCCATCTGTTCCTGAGAGCTGTTTTGAAGCAAATCGACGGCAGCAGCCATATTGGTAATGCGGAACTCAACTAGGCAGAGTGTGACGTAGTGTGAGTCTCTTAGCCAATGGCTGTGTGTTCCCGACCGGGATTCACGTCAGTCATGTCCTTATTTGGGCAAAACTCATAATATTAATATCTTCTTAACCGTCACGTTAGAAAAAAATTCACCCCCCGTACAGTGTGTGCCATTAGAGAGATTAGCGTTGTAGGGCCAAGCCGTTTTTTGAACCAGGCTGTAAACATGTTTATTAATGCTGCAAAGATCGTCTTTTTCCCATTCATGTCTATGTGGTTTCCGGTGTTTCTGCAGCCAGCCTCAAGCGGATTTTCGATGTATTGCAGTTTATATCACTTCCGCATTGGCTTCATCGTTTGAGACCGGAGTTTGCCGCTTGCTTAGGACAAGTACAGTGTTACAATGTTACAATGTCATTTAGCAGACGCTTTTATCCAAAGCGACGTACATATGAGAACAACAACAACACAAGCAAAGATCTAGACAAGAGGAAACAAGATCAGTACGAGTAACAAAGTGCTTCAAGTCCATTTGGGTGGTGGTACTGCCAAGCAGTGTAAAGGCGATGCACAAAAGTAAGTAAGAATTTTTTTTATTTTTTTTTGTAAAATAAGGAACATCTACAATGAAGCAACCAAACAATTTAAGACCTTCAATTATCATCATCAACAATTCGCATCACCACAATAATGACCAAAGTACCAAGTGCTGGGTCACTCAAGAGCTGAACACAGATTCCCAGAGTAGAGCAGGACAGTGCGAGTCAACTGTAGATGGAAGACATGATCTGCCACTGGGGACAACAGTGGAGAACAGTCTAGCTAAGTGCATAGTGCTTCTTAAAGAGCTGGGTCTTTAGCTGTCTTTTGAAAGTAGAGAGGGACTCTGCAGATCGAATGGAGTTGGCCAATTCAGTCCACCATTTAGGGGCAACAGAAGAGAAGAGTCAAGCGAGTGATTTTGATTTTGAGGCCTTGTGTGCTGGAAGCACTAGGCGCTTTTCAGAGGCTGAGCGTAGCGGGCAAGAAGGGGTGTAGACCTGGATGAAGGGTTCCAGGTAAACTGGAGCAGTTTTGGTGACTGCTTTGTAAGTCATGATTAGAGTTTTGTATCTGATGCGAGCTGCAACTGGAAGCCAGTGTAGCGAAATGAGCAGGGGAGTGACATGAGCTGTATTCTAATAGTAGGACTAGCTAGTCCTTGTGAGATACCGTCTCTCTCCATTTAGGTTTCCAACCGCCCAGTGACATCACGAGGAGAAGGAACGTTTGTCTGGGAAAATGTTTCCGGGGACCGCTTATTCGTGGCACCAGCCGTGCATCTCCTCACAAACACTCACCCGCCCCCTCCTGAAATAAACAACATGTGGAAGCGGCCACCAGAAACACCGGCTAAGTTTGCAAAAAGACTACAAAACTCACGATGACAGCATTTGAGTCATATTATGCCAATTTCTGCGATATTCCGTAACAATAGATTCCATTTGAATTGGTCAATTCCGCGATTCCCTCCACGATTCCGTGAACGCGGAAATCATAGGGCCCGAGGGATGTTAGTAAAATTGACATGTTACTGAGTCTTTATGTGGTTATGGTTGGCAAAGGCTTCTCAGGGAAGTTGAAATAAGTGTGTGTGTTACTTTCAAATTGGATCAGATAGCTTAGAGTAATACCAAAACATAATAATCCCCTTACTTTTTTGAAATAGGATCAGTGTAAGCGCTGTCATGAAACCTACTCCAAACAGAAGTCTGACGCTCTCAGCAAACCGGCTCTGATACCACTGATTACACTGACCACTTTTTCAGAGCGGCATTGCAAGGTAAGCAAGATTAGACAATAGTTTGTGAAGAAAGTCAAACATTTAGCTTCTATACAGGATGGATAATATTCTCGGGAGTATATTGAGACGCAACACTTAAGTCGGAGATTTTCCTGACGGTGTCAGCACACTGTTTGATTCCTCATGCGGCATGTGCATTCTGAGTTTCAATGTGTCTGAAAACAAACAGAAAATCCTTTTAGTTCAGAAACATTCTGGCATGAAAGATCATGAGTAACAAAGCTGTTCATGGTGTTTAACTTGTTGGTTCAGTTACAGAACAAACTGAACTTTATCTCATCTCTCTTTTCTTGTTTGTCTCATTTTATCACATTTACTCTAACATACACATACAGACATCAACACATATAACATTTAACATGTAGTACACTAGCAGACCACCCCAGGACTCTCACTCCCAGCCACTCTCACACTGGGGGTCAGTGTGTGTGACCTGTGTATAATGGGGCCATGATCCCTCCAGCCTCTGTGGAGAACTCATCACAGGGCTCTTAGCTAAATACACCTGACAGCACTGGTATTCTCTCACACTCACTCCCTCTCACACACACATGCACCGGACATGGTCCATGAACTAGCAGTGCTCCATTGACAAGGTGTGCAGTGTTTGTGTGATTGAGGTTATCAGAGCTGCTGCATGTGATCTGAGGGTAAATCAATTTCCCACCTTATATAAGAGAAGATAAAACAGCTGATGAACGCCAAAGCTTTACAGCTGATGTCTTTCTTTAGGAGACCTAGCTGTAGTCCTTGTAGTGAAAGTAGAGTTATTATGAAAAGACCATAAAGATGACACTTATCTTTTCATCTATTATATTTATATCCACCTTTTTCCTTAAACCATTATTTTTCAGCTTATATGAAATGAATAGCTTTTGCTTTTTTTTAGAAGCACTGCCTGGAAAAGTTGGCAGATTATCGTCTTAAAAACATTTTAACATCTTCCTAGATGAGATCTATAATGGTCCAAAAGGGTTCATTTGGTCTGACACTATATTCTAATTAAATAGATCCTGTAACTTGATCAGTGTCTTCTTTTGTACCCTGATATGTTCTGACAAAGAAACTTCCTGCTCCCGTCCTCAGAAGAGTGCCATGATGTTGGTTTGACATCGTCTGTCAGCTGATTTATAAAGAATCTTATATGAAGATTTAATCGTGGCAATGAGATGATCGGGGACAGAAGCAGAACTTTGAAACAAAGCAGCTGGCATTCTAAGAAAATCCAGTTTGCTCATGAATATCACAACAAAAGATTGGGAGGCCAAACAGTCAATGAGAAAAGACAAACCCATCACAATGCTGCAGGGTGACAAAGGGACAACCACTGTCGGTAAGGACACTGAACAGTGTGAGAAACGGATGGAAATAATACATGATGGAATCAAAACATGAATTTCTGAAAAAGGACCCTCCAGAGGGGAAGAAAAGGACTCTTAAGACCCTTCTCAAACCCTTACTAAAAAGCCAAAAACAGACAGACAGTAACAATCACTTTATACCAAGCGGCAACCTCCGGACTCAAACTATGAAGCCCATGCGGATGTGTTATAAACTAATTACAACGAGAATCTGCTTGAGGCTGGCTGCAGAAACACCTGAAACCACATGGACCCCAATTAAAAAAAGACGATCGTTGCAGCATTAATAAACATGTTTACAGCCTGGTTCAAAAAGCGGCTTGGCTCTACGAAGCTAATTTCTCTATCGGCACACACTGTACAGGGGGTGAATTTTTTTCTAACACAACGGTTCAGAAGATATTAAGATTACGAGTTTTTGCCCAAATAAGGACATGACTGACTTAACTCCCGGACGGGAACACATAGCTGTTGGCTAGGAGGCTTAAACTCCGCCTCTTTACATCACACTATTCCTGGTTAAGTTCTGCATTTCCAATATGGCTGCCGCCGTCGATTGGCTTCAAAACAGCGTTCAGGAACAGATGGACGACGTCACAGATACTACGTCAATTATTTATACAGTCTATGCTTTATACCCAAAGCCCTCATCACACCCACGATACACGGCTCACCAAAATTCCACAAAGCTGGAACTCCATTGCGCCCCTTAGTAGACAGCATTGAGTCTGGAACATACAATCTGTCAAAGGCCTTAGTCCAGCTTATTAGAGCCCTCCTAGACCTGACAGAACAGCTCTGCATAAACTCAAAACAATTGGAACAGGAATTAATGGCAAAGTAGAAACAGATTAAATCTTCATATCTCATGATGTGATGTCATTGTTCACCAAGACACTTATTTATGGCATACTAAACATCGTACATTGCACAATGACCTCATGGCAGACAGGACATTACACAAACCAACAAAACTAAGAGTTGAAAATATCCAGCTACTAAATATAGTTGCCGAATCATCATACTTCCAGTTTTTAGGGAAGATATACAGACAGAAAGAGGGTTTTACTATGGTTGACCCACTGTCAGTGGCTTCTTCATGAAAGACCTGGAAGCCAAGGCCATAGTCATAGCCGCTTCACATGTAGATGAAAGAAGCCAAGGTAGGACATACAGAAGAACTTACGGCTCACCTGCAATAGATGATAATGGAAACATCAAATTCACGCATGAGGTGAAAGACAAAAGCATAAAAGTAAAGATGTTCAGAAAACCCACAGACACAGATCAATACCTGCTATAGACATCAGAGCACCCCACAGCCCCTTCTGTAGTAAGGACATTAAACGGCAGTGCTAGGATAATAACAAACGAGAAGGACAGACAGGAGAGGCATGCACACTTCCAAAATGCACTCATTCATTGCTGGTATACAAAATGGGGCGATACACAGGAAAGAAAGAAGTACAGAGCGATGACAGGTCATGACATAGGAATGGTCACTCGTCCATACACCAGAGGGGTAGAAGATGCATCCAAAACGCAATAAAAAAGCACAGCATAAGCACCTCTTTAAAGACACATCAAGCTGAGACAGTTACTGGATCATTCCAATTGACCAAATTGACCCTGAAAGGAAGAGCAACGTCATTTAAGAAAGTCCTGCAACTTCCCTGCAACAACAAAACATACATCAGTGAAACAGGCAGAATGTTTGGCACATGAAAAAGTGAACACGGAAAAGAATGTGAGAAAGACATCTGGAGCATGCACATGTCCAATAAAGCAAAAAGCAGACCATGAAAACTTCAAATCAGCCATCTCTGATCACTGCAAGAGAGGAATCTGCATTATGGAGTGGGAAAAGGCCATGGTCATCCACTCTGAGAGCAACAGATACCAGCGTTGGATAAGGGGGGGCAGTAAAGATCAGTAAGCAGGCCCAGAGGACACTAAAGCAGGATGAGGGGGCCTGCATGCTGTCACATATTTGGGATGCTGTCCTAAGACTGTTGGACAACAGGGGGCATGCCAAACCTCTATAAATCCGCTGACAGACAATGTCACAACAACATCACGTGAGGAAGACTCATTCTTTTCACTCTAATATTTCCACATTCTGTTGACTCATTCTCCATACTGTACCTGTTTGTGCACTTCACTCTCTTCTTTTCTTCCCCTAGCCATGGTGTGACCTGGTGTCTGCTCTGGCACAGTCATTATCAAACTTTCAAAGGGAAAGGTGGGAGAGGAGAGACATTTAGCACTCGTGCCACAAATGAGTCATTGTTTTCTGCAATTACTGTAACAGCAGCATCAGGCATGCTTCACATTGTGAAAAGCACTTCAGTGCCGGGAGCTGAGCAATGACTAAGGTCCCCTCTGCCATCTGGTCTCAAGGCCCAGCTCGGTAAAGCTCAACCACACATAGACAAATTCATGGAGACAAATTTTTAATTCTGGATAAAAGGTATCTTTTTCAGGGCACATGCAGTACAGTACGAAGACTTGAGTGAGTCCAAAAATGGGTGGATCATCTCTTGTTTGCTTTTTAGCTGACCAACTGGCTAAGTTCAGCTGAATCTGTCAGACCCCCGAGGTCATTGCTTTTATAAAAGTTTTGACTCCTCTCTGCTTTACATTAGAAATTGAGGTCAGACTTCTAAAGATTCCCATCAGTGACAACACTCGAGAATATGTAGAAAAGCACTTATCTGTCTCCTTCCACCTCAGACAGAAGGAGACATATGTGACAAGAAAGACAAGAGGTGGCAGACAAGGAGCAGCTGCAGACATATTTGCAAAAGAATGTAAGAGAAGGAGAGAGAGAGAGAGAGAGAGAGAGAGAGAGAGAGAGAGAGAGAGAGAGAGAGAGAGAGAGAGAGAGAGAGAGAGAGAGAGAGAGAGAGAGAGAGAGAGAGAGAGAGAGAGAGAGAGAGAGAGAGAGAGAGAGAGAGAGAGAGAGAGAGAGAGAGAGAGGTTGGAGAAATCCTCTTGATGTTTGATATGGATGGTTTGTGATGCTCCACATTGTAAAACCTCACCTAGACACAACATCTCTGGAGGGCTTCAAATCTCTGCTCTCCTGTGTCAGTCTGTTGATCTATTTCTGTTCATCTGTCTGTCTTCTTTTCTGTTTGTTTACCTGTATGTCTATTTCTCTGTCCACCATCTGTCTAGAGCTTACAAAGTAGGAAATCTTAGCTTGTGACCAAAATGTTATCTGATTTCTAGCCGTTGATGAATAACCTCAATTGACAAGTAAAAGACGTACAAGTTATTTATCAAGGGAGGGCAGCTCGTAGTCTTTCTTCAGATACAATTGATACACCAAGACAAAGATTTAGTTTAAGGTTGTTTTCACACCTATGGCTCCTTTTTGTTGTTCTGATACAGATAAAAAAGAAACCAATTGCTGCATTTTTCCTTAAGTTGTTTTGTGTTCACACTGCAGTATTGCAAAGAGGGCCAAAGCGCATACCATCAGAGAGCTGTCCTTATGTCATTACGTCACGGTCTCATTTTCCCACAGTAACAAATGCCATGCATATTGGCAGCATTGGACTCTAAAATGAGTTGTGGGTTGACTTGGGGAGTCAATTTCTCATCAGCATTTGGGTAGGAGATCATATTTGTCAAGTGTTGGACACCACTCAGAAAAATACAGAAGCCTCGTCCTGTGATGCTGCTACATGTGGCTCTTCTGCCGATGTTTGGTTGGATGGAGATGGAAAGTAACGTTATAATTTTTTAATTCTTGTGCTAACTATCAGTTGTAATTGGAATTGCCCAGTAGCTGTATTACTTAAACTACTATAACTAGTCTACAAGCAGCTATTTGATCTGGATCTGGATCTTGGATTGATTACGTTCTCTCGGCCAGATTCCACCGGATCTGCATCTGGTCCATCTCCGATCTGTCACGGCATCGGAGTTGATAGGTTTCTATTCTAGTCATTGTGTTAACTTCCACTGGATCCACTCCATTGCGTTCTGTGGAGCCCTCCGAATCAGATACGCACAACTTCCAATTTTGATGGATGCCCAAGCACGACGAATCAATCTCAACAGAGAAGTTTGAGCGGGACAGGAAGTCAGGCAGCAAAACAAAATTAAAACATCTGTTTATTTTCAAAATATAACACTGTTATCGCTAGATTGGTTTTCACTTAACTACAACGACAAACCGTCATCATGAGAGGAGCCAGGCCTGGACTCAACAGGTCAGAGGTTTTTCAGAGTACCACGAAGACAACATGGATGAGGTGAGGAGTCGGATAATTGTTGATTCAATAATAACAGCGGGGAAACAAGGCGATCCTGCATCGTGCTGTGTTCTGAAAACGCAGCTGGTGGGTGTTGACGGCGGCGAGAGCGTGGAGCCGGATCGCAGTTGATCGGAGATGGAGTGGACGCAGATCTAGTTGAAGTCCGATGTCATTGCAATCGATCAGCTCCAGGGTTCAGTTGGAACTGAGTAAGACCACCTCTTCTAGGGGATCTGGGCTTGCTTGTTTTGCTCAACATAGAGTCACAATTGCTATGTTTACATATATCCAAAGGATCTGAGCAAAGGAGGGAAAGCACTGAAGAAGGGCTATGAGCTGCACTTACATCATATTCAGTGTGTGCATAGGCATGAGTGGGCCTCCCTTTAGGTCACAGTGAATAGAATAACACCCTTTAGATGTCTATGGAAGTGTAGTTTGTCAAACTGGTTGCCTGCCAACAAACCATGGTCTTGTTTCTTTCCTGAGACCTCTGTAGGCCAAGACTGTAATGATTGCCCGCAGTCAGTCTTCTGGCTAACACAGGCGTCCGACATGTACATGGAAGTCGGACGAAACACGCTTCATCTTCTGTAAACAGCTGGAAACTGTTGGGCTAAATACTGTGTAACCTTGAGGAGTTTGATGCCAGTGTTATGTATGTCTTCACCCCTGCTGTGAGCATAATTTAACCGATCCCCCCAGAGCACATTAGCAATGCGAGGCGGGTCAGTTCGTTTGACCCGAGCCGTCAGACGAACAGCATGTGGCAAAGAACCAGAGGAAAAACTTCCAGAGCGAAGACAACACACGGTCGACGAGAGTGATCTTTTCATCTGAGTACATATAAACTGAACGAGCGAGGGAGAGAACAGAAGCAACAGAAACCGACATTACAGAACGGGGAGGAGAAAGACAGCAAAGAGACAACTCTATGATGAGCAAGCAAACAAACAGCAAATCCTCTCATCTCTGCAGAAAAGGGAAAATGAAGAGAGTGACAGATGAGTACCGACAGAACCCACTGAGAAAGAGGAAAGAAACTACAATCGGACAGCCACAGAAACCAAGGCAGAGAAGACAGCAAACAGGCAAATTTCATCTGAGCATCAAAAAAGAGAAAAAGAAAGGACAGAAAATCCAAAGCTGCACTAAACAACGTATACTGTGATTCACTCCTCTGTATTCTACAAAGGAGGTTCAAGAGGAAAGACTGCAGATGAAGCAGGAAGAAAGGAGGAGACATGAAGATGAATAAAAGAGGGAATATTACAAGCATTAAAGGGAGAATTCAGATAGATGTTCACAATACAGGATTATTTTCTGTCTTTGTTACACCGGCTTTATAACAGCTGTTAAATCGTCAAAACATATCCAGCTTACCCAGAAGATGACGGTCAATCTAAGCGTTATTATGTTCATTTCTAAATTTGTCAAAAAAAAATGTTTAGTGTGAAGAGGATTTTATCCAAAAAGCAACCGTTTTTGATTTCCACGTAAGATGTCTTACTCCTTCTAGTCGTCATTTTATTTTTCCAAGGAGAAGAAAGCAATCAAGCCCCAATCACGGTTACAACAGACTTACCCCAGTCAACCCTTGTAGTGTGACTTACTGTAATGCTTGTTCCATCTGTTGCTGTAAAATGATGTCCCAGCAGTAATAGTGTTCAACCCTCTGAAGCTCACTGAAGCAATACCCAGAAAATCCCCATTTTTGTCATGGGCTGTTTGGAGAAAAGCTGCCAGTAGCTATGATATCATGAGAACAAGAATCAATCAAAGCGAAAAGCCAGTGGATACCAATGAAACATGATCATACTTACTGTAAAATGCTGTGATGATTAGAAAAGGAGGACAAGGAAATGTGTTTGTGTTCGATAAACCAGGGATGTTCTGAGGAGATTAACCTCCTTAGTTGTTCAAATGTAAATTTAAATTCTGACTAACCCACTTGTCAGAAAGCACGTAGAAAACTGTCAGTTGAGCACAATATATTAAACACTGCGAAACAGAATCACAGAATGTGCGTAAACAATGTCAAATAGGTTCTCCGAATGTATCTACTGTTAGAGCTAGAACCAACAGCTTTGGGTCCTCCAGTTCGACACAATCTACATACAACTTTATCTCCATTTTCACGCCACATTACAAGTCGTCTGAGCTTGTTGATATCCATTAAGGTAGTAGTCACTGGAGTTACAGCCCTGGCTAGTGGTGGGTGGCTGTGCTGCAGTTTAGACATGACATATGATCAGTATTTTGGGCCCACAAAGGGGCTTGGCGATAATTCGATAACGATAATTATCGCAATATAATTTTTCTCGATATAAATATAAAACATTTTAGATAAAAATTCTATATAAATAAACATGTAATTACAGCCCCCGGCCACTCAAAATGGAGGGGGTGCTAATGAGCCTTAAACGCTAGTTGCCGCCCAACATTTGACAGAAGAAGAAGAGGCATTGAACAGCCAATCATGTCGCAGGGTGACAGGTAGGCGGGGCTTAAAGTCGTTCGGAGCTGACTGTAAACACAGCTGAGACGAGGGACAGCGAGTGGTTAGTCTGACACTGTGCTGACTCTGCTTTAACTTAATTAATAACTTAATTCACTTCATTAAATTTACTTACTGGATGTGGGTAAAGGAAGCGAACAGAGACAACTTCTGCTGTGCATTTCTAACACGTTTAGTGTCCACCGTAACACAATGGAGCACCAAACTAGCGTGATGCATTCACTGTACTGTGGGAAACGGTATTACTCTGCCTGTAACCCTTAATAATCTGAAAGGGGAGAGCACAACTCAAAACAATGCTCTACTAAACTGATACACAGAATACAATTTGATTGTTGTAAATGTAAATCAAATTATGGAAATAACCTCAATCTGAGAAAAATAAGAATCTACAAACTAAAACTTCACAAAAATATTATTTTACACAAAAGACTGGCTTCCTGTTAGCACCACCAGAAATAATGGATTCAAGAAGTTCATTAGAAAACTAAATCCAGATACAAACTAACAAACTGTCTGGTTTCTTCAACTTTCACTCAGGACCAAAAATCTGACTTTAAATTTAAATGAAATAATGATGATATTTATCGTGATAATTATCAATATCGACTGATATGAAATATTGTATCGTGATAGCATAATTTTCCATATCGCCCAGCCCTAGCCCACAATGATAAGAATATCAATAAGGTAACTAACTACTAATTCCGGTGAAGACTGATGTGGATGAAGATGTTTAATCAATAGGTGGACTTAACGCATGCTAAACCTTTAATCTTTATGACCTTTCCAAGCACATCACAGGATAAAAATTAAAAAATATATTGATTTCAAATTATATACAAATTAAGGGAAAATATGTTGCTTTTTAATGGTAAATTTTACCTATGAGAAAATGATGTACAGTACTGGGATACATTTGACCATTCCCACAGGACTGCCTTGAATCCACATTTCTAGCCTGTAGTCTTCTGTGTGATACATTCCTTGTCTCAAACAGCTCTTTTATCTAAGCAGCTCATATCTTAACTTCTGATTTATGATTTACATTGATTTACATTTTCTGCAAAAACATTTGTTGAGAAGAGGCAATGAAGAATATAACAAGTAAGTGCCATTTTGAAAAATATTTGGATGCCTATCTGTATAATCCTTACATTGAATATGCATATCATCCTGTTGCCTACTTGTATAACTATTCTATGACAGGGAAAGAAAAAGTAAACAGGGAAATGTAACTGCTCTGGTTGTAGAAACACTGTGTATTGACACAACCTAACATTAATCAAATTTTATGGATATGATCCTTATTCTGCTGGACACTGAAGCTGCTCTCTGGTTTCTGGACCATACTGTGCTATTATCTGTCACTTAATCTGACAGTAAGATCAACTGATTGTAAACATGCCCTGCTCTAACATAGATTCTGTTAGTGCAGCACTAATCTGTTTTCCAAATTGTGAAGATTAGATCAGATATTCTGCAAAACACCCCTTTGTTGCTCTTCCGTCATGCTAATGCTTTAAACTCCCCCCTGCATTTTTCTTGCCTTTGTACACCCTGCTGTAGTATGAACTTTCTTCACCAAGAGGAACAATGTGTTGATCTTTAAAGTCAGGGATGCTCCTCTTGTATGATCTTTTCATGAAAAGAATTGGATGCTGTCAAATAATGTCAGAGAGTTAATAGCTGCCAGCCTCCAAGTCTGAATAAAAGCATCATGATTGGCATTTAGCCTCTCACAGACTGTCAGCAGGGAGATTAGGAAGGAATAAACATGTTTGCTTAAAGCCGCTTATAAAGGTGGAACGACTACATGTTCTAAACAAGTGTCTCATTAGGGTGGAGTCGATATGAGCCACAGTGAAACTTCTGTTTGAGGTTTAGAGCATCCAGGATTAAGCCTGTTTGATAGAGGGGGTATCTCTGACTAGTACCTTCAATCAATGCAAAACAGGCATTTACATTGTATACACAGCTTCAAGGGAAAAAAAACAACCTTTGATTATGGTAAAAAAGGAATGAAATACAAAACATTAACAGAAAAAAATGACATAAAAGAGCAAAAAGTGTCAGATAACAGTGAACATTTGTTATTTGTCGATGCGAATGTGTGTGTAAGTGTGTATCAAAGGTCAAGTGGTCCCGTCCTCCTCTCTCTGTGCTCTAATGTAGCTGTCAGTCATCTTGTCATGGTGGCACCAAAGTCTCATTTCCTGGGCTGGAATACATTAGCAGAGGGACGCTCTGCTATCACCTGTCGAATTACCAGGCTGTCCCTGACAATTAGTCTGGAGACGGGGGACGGGGGACAGCGGTTTGTGATGGAATGCCAGAAACACACACGTGCACACACACGTGCACACGCACACGCACACGCTCACACACACACACACACACACACACACACACACACACACACACACACACACACACAAATACAGGGATTTTCCCTTAGCGTGCATGTCTCCATTTCGCAGAGATGATTCAGGGTCTGACATCTTGAAAGTGAAATACGACATGCGATTACTGTATGATTGATACAAAGCATACCAGTTTATTCAAATATTTACATCAGAAAAATATATTTAATGTACCCTCTGACTGTAAGGTCCCCTTTCAGCTTTGAGCTATGTCTGCTTTTCAGTTTTTAAATTAATCTATTTGACATTTTGGTTCACGAGGACTTTAACTTGTTGAACATGTTTTGGGCATTGCGTATCGTATTGTTTCATTTTGTGTCGTATCTATCGTTTCGTATCACATCGTATCGAAGGGTATTGAATTATATCGTAGGGTATGTAATTGTACTGTTTTGTTTCGTATCGTATTGTATCGTAGGGTATGGTATTATAATGTTTAGTTTCGTACCGTATTGTATTGCAGGGTATGGCATTGTAATGTTTTGTTTCGTATTGTATTATATTGTAGGGTATAGTATCAAAATGTTTCTTATCAACTCGTATTGTATTGTATCGTAGGATATAGTATTATAATGTTTAGTTTCGTATTGTATTGTATCGTAGGATATAGTATTATAATGTTTAGTTTCATATTGTATCGTATCATAGGATATAGTATTAAAATGTTTAGTTTAGTTTCGTATTGTATTATATTGTAGGGTATAGTATTAAAATGTTTCTTATCAACTCGTATTGTATTGTATCGTAGGATATAGTATTAAAATGTTTAGTTTCGTATTGTATCATATCGTAGGGTATGGTATTATAATATTTCGTATCGTATAGTAGGCTATGTTATTATAATGTTTAGTTTTGTATTGTATCATATTGTATCGTAGGGTAAGGTATTATAATGTTTTGTATGGTATGGTGTGGTATGGTATTGTGGGTCCCCTATAACATTCCACAATCAATATTTTTGAGTCAACTCCAGAGCGCTGCGTTTGTTTACTTACCTTTACGGCAGCACAAATCAGCAAATCCATCTTCTTAGAACCAGGTTGACATTGTATTCAAAATTAGATTTTTTTGTAATCCTATTAGATCAGTTGCTCTTCAACTTTTGGATTTTATCCCAGTCTTATTCTTCAAAAATTGCCAATAACATTTGATGTCAGTTCTCTCAGAGTGCTGTGTTGATTGCTTTTTTTTCCTCTTGGGGGACTTCAGATGTTTTTATAAGCACTAGAGGTTTTCATTTGCCACCTGCCCAAATTGGATTCTCATTTTTTACCTTCTTGTGTATTACTATAGACTGTTTTTTCTTTTTTCAGAGTTTTTAGCATGTTGACTCCATGAAAATGTACTTGTGCAAATTAACCAATGAACTATCTTGATTTATTAGCTTAAATTCTGCCTCAGAGTTCTGTAAAATGTGGACCTCATAGTTACCCTTATAAAGTCCAGACTGTCCTAAAAAGAACTGTCTTTAATGGATGTATAAATCCCAGCATGTCTGTTTGTCAAGCTGGGGACACAGCATTCAGACTGATGCTGAGTTTCATCAAAAGCAGCTTAGGCTAAGTCTTAAAGAGGGAGTCCCATTTTACACCTGTGGATCAGTTGAGTCATCATGAGAAGTGATGTACAGGCTGTGAAAATAATTCCATAATGTTGTCTGCGGCTCTGTTATTGGCTGTCTTCAGTCTGAAAATAACAAGGATCTGCTCATTATCGAGGAATCTACCAAAAGCCACTTCCAGTATCTTCTTGTATCCTTTCTTGTGGTGCTAGCAGCAGCAGTAGCTTCCTCTGAACCCCCTCCCATCCAAATGAGTGAAAGATATGTGACTGAAAATGTGTATGCAAATTTCTAGTGATTCACATTAGCATCCATTTGTGCAGATCTCCGCACCACAGATTACTAGAAAAACACACAAACACAATCTGTCTGATGTGCTGCAGTACTTGTTAGCATTGCACAGTTCTTAACCTGAACAAAAACTCTCCTCTGTACTTCAAAGAAAGTGGAGGGATGGAAATGAAAGCTCTCCATATTCAGTCATCCTCATGGAAATGAGATCCACAGATTGAGCGTCTTTAGCCCGAAGAAGTGCGTGTTTGCATTGACTTATCGAAGAAGATGCTTTGGAGTGTTGCCGTCCTTTAATATCTGATTAACATTCTCACCCAGCCTTATTCTGTCAACATGCGACTGTTTGAAGCTGGATCAGACAAAGAGAGCAGCCTGGACATCAGACCTTTGATCTGTGTGTGCACGAGTATGTGTGTGTAAAAGTGAGAGTATACGCCTATGTGTGTGTGTTTTCCACTCGAGCTATTCGACATTAAAGAGACACACTTGAGAGGGAAAAAGGACAGGTAGAAACCAGCCTTTTGATCCTAACCTTGGATGAAGAGAGTATGTCTGTGGGTGTGCGCGTGTGTGTGTGTGTGTAGGCAGGCTAGTGTGTGAAGAGATCATTGAAACTGGAGCCTCAAGATTTTTTAAGTGGCAGGAGTGCAAATGAGGGAAAAAATATATAGATCTTATAGAGAGAGAACAGATAGCTTTTATGTAATCGAATCCAGTGGAGGTGAATTTGAGGAACCAGGCAAAGGAAGGGTAATGTGGGGTAATCTGGAAGGATGAACAGAAAGAGGATGTTTTGATTGATAAGAGAAAATCGATGAATCTTTCAGATAATGAGAACATTTCGTTTTTATTCATGTCACTTCTGACCAAGTGGCAACCTCCGGTCTAAAAATAATAGTCCAATGCTGAAGTGCTAAAAACTGCATTTCCAGAAACCACATAAACACCAATTCAAAAAAGCCGATCTTTACAGCAGAAATAAACATGTTTATAGCCTTGTTCAAAAGACGAGGGTAGTCTAGATGACTCATTTCTCAATTGGCACAGGGGGGATGAATTTTTTTCTAACGCTGCAAATTTGAAAATATTGAGATTACGAGTTTTCCAATGAGAGGCACAGCTGACTTGATTGACAAGCAAGAACACTGTAGCTGTTGGCTAGGAGGCTCAAAGCCCGCCTCTGTAGGTCAGAATTGCTCGACAGCAGCAGTATGGCTGCCACCGCTGATTGGCGTAAAATAGCGCTTCAGAAACAGATGGGCGACGTCACTGATCCTACGTCCATATTTTATACAGTCTATGGTTCTGACAGCAGGGCTGGGTGATAATTCGATAAAGATAATTATCGTGATATAATTCTTCTGAATGTAAATATAACAAATGTTGGATTAAGATTTGATACTAATAAACATGTAATTACACCCCCAACCACTGGAAAGGGAGGGGGCGCTAATGAGCCTTAAGCGCTAGTTGTCCAACATTAGACAGAAGAAGAAGAAGGCGACGGCATTGAACAGCAAATCATGTCGCAGGGTAAGAGGTAGGCGTGGCTTAAAGACTTTCGGAGTGGAATGTAAACACAGCTGAAACGAGCGACAGCGACACTGAAGAAAACCTTAAACCTACCAGCTCAAAGCAGAGTCATTAGTCTAGCACTGTGTCAACTCGGCGTTAACTGTTAACTTAATACAACTTAACTGATTAAATATACTTTCAGGATGTGGGTAAAGAAAGAGCACGGAGACAACTTCTGCTGTGCATTTCTAACGTGTTAAATATCCACCGTGACCGTAGGACAACTGAACACTGAATAACCGTGGTGCATTCACTGCACTGTGGGAAACAACATCACTCTGCCTGTAACCAATAGTAATCTTAAAGGGGAGTGTACAACTCAAAACAATACTCTACTAAACTGATACTGCGCATACAATTTGACATATCATTATTGTACATTTAAATCAAATTATGCAAATTATCTCAACCTGAGAGAAAAAAAAATCCACAAAAAAAATCATTTTATTATTGTTATTGATATCGACTGATATCATTTTCAGTATCGCCCAGCTCTAATAACAATATTGAATGCTGATTGCAGCTGTATCTCATATTGTGCAAGCCTACTAGCATACATTCCATGTAAATATATGATAAATCAGTGAAGGTGATAAATTTAAAGTTGTGATAAAATAAATGATATTCAAACAGCTCATTGGAGTGGTCGAGTACCTTGCATAGTGGCACTTAAGAAAAAATGAATTTTGCAATGAAATTTTTGACTGCACAACTAGAGATTCAAAACCAACAACCTTGTATCAAAGCTTCCTTTGTTGAAACTTTCAAACCAGAAAGAGAAAGGGAGGTCTATTTTGACGGCACTGAATAGAGACAACCAAGGGCCAAAAATATAAGACTGCTCAGAGAGAGCTGGAGCGGAGGTCATTTTCAGCCAGCCTTATCCAATTGGCACTCTCAGTCAGTCGGAATCCATTCCCTTAACATCGGCTTTGAAATACATCATACTGCAGCGTCTGCACACATACTGACTTCATTTCCACTGGAAACATTTTCTGGGTGTGTGTTTGTTTGTGTGTGTGTGTGTGTGTGTGTGTGTGTGTGTGTGTGTGTGTGTGTGTGTGTGTGTGTGTGTGTGTGTGTGTGGGACACCATTTGTACTGGTTTTGTTGTCAGCGAGGGAAATAAGCATTTTCATCATGTTGTTGTCCCATTCCGTTTTTAAAATGATATCAGGTCGTCATTAAGAGCCTACCCATTCTATTCTGTTCTATTGCATTCAATCCCCAGACATCAGCGAGATTGATGTTATAAACATTCCCACCCGTCTCTCCCGAATCCAAATTACACTTCAGGTAAAGCAAAGGCAATGGGGTCAGCTTGTAATCTGCTAAAGCATAATCACTCTCATGCATAATAGAATGCTCCCGGGGTGTAATAATAACGCAGACATGGAGATAGCTAGTTGCTTGAGCAATCACTTATTTGCTGCAGACATTTCCATTTGACATTTCAGGCATTTAACTGATGCTTTTATCTGAAGGTACTTACAGTAAGGACAAAGAGCAAAGACAAATTGAAAGAACAGCCTCTTCAAGGCCAGTTATAAACCTCAACACCTGATCAGTGAATTCTTTATTTGTTATGTTCTTCTTTCTGTATTTCCAGCTCCTGATGCTGTAGTCCTGAGGAACAGAAGTGGAAATGAACCTGTAAATCAGCTGGTAAATCAGCTGTTAATGTTTACCCTTCAGGAGGGTGATAGGTGGCTCCGAAGGGATTTGACTAGTCCTTGGCAACAAGAATGCTTCTGTAAGGAGTCACAGTCTTAAAAAAAGAGAAACCATACAGATGATATTGTAAATTTTTGAAGAGAACACCATCACATGTATCATCATACAGGCTTTTTGTTTCTATGGTAAAACAACTTAAGCTCATAGGTAGGGTTGCAAAGGGGTGGAACATTTCTGGTAAAATTCCATGGGAAGTTAAGCTGGGGAATTTTGGAAATATTCCAAATTGGAAACTTTCCATGGTACCTATGGGAATTTTATGGAAAGGTATCATGTCCAAGCATCAATATTTATTTTGTTATAAGCAGACATCCATCCAAAATAATACAATTAAAACAGATTTATTTGTAAGTAGGACTTTATCAAGTGTTAAATATTTTATTGAACAATCAATCATTTCATTGAAGAACAAAAACATGAATGTTGAGTTAAATATTACTCACCCCCCCCGACCAGAACCCATTCAAAAATTAACAAAAATGCAATCCAAACAAAGTCCCATTTAAAATGTTTAATGAAAAGAGCCCCTCTCCCTCCAGTAAAGTCAGATTCAACATGCAAATAAAGAAACATCTTCCCTCAAGCTTCTCAAGCTTCTCAAGCCTGGCCTCTGCAGGATTCTAGAAATCACATGTGCATGTGATGGAGGAATGCACAGTGCATGCAGGGGGCGTGGTCTCAATAGCCCTGCAGTAAGCAGTGTGCTATGTGCATGTGATTGAGGAATAGCACAAATATTCAACTGTACTTGCATGAAATCTGGTTGTTTTAGTCAGGATTATGCTAAAATATATTTTCCCCAACTATATTTAAGTTCCCTATTAAGAGCCAACCTTCAATTTAGTAAATTCCTGGTTTATTCCCGTTTATTCCCATACATTCCAGTTAATTCCCATGGAAAGTTTCCAACTTTGAAAATTCCCAGAAATAGCCTTTCAAGCTATTTCTGATGATCTGGAAGAAGGTCATAATCAGCAGTAAGTCCCTTCACTTTCACACATGCAGAGGATGAGTTCCATTCTGCTTATCTCTCTGCATCATCATCACACTATATCTCTATACTAGGCTCGGCAACAAAAGTTTTGGGTTGATAAGTATCCCATTTGTGGGTGATGAAACTGGTTTTGGACCATGGTCTGTACCAAAATTTGTCCCAGATTATGCGGTCTTGTAAAATGTACTGATCCATAGCCCTAGAAAGTTAGAAGTCTACAAGGAGGAAGAGCTGCTGACTGTGCTGCTGACATTTAAGTCTCTGAGGCCAGTGTTTGCCAGCTACTGCGTTCAGAAACTCAACAGTCTCACCCCCAGTTATTGCAAAAGAAAGGACAAATAGCGTTGAGCAGTTCTTTCACCCGGGCATGTTCGGCCGTCTGATTTGGCTTTCTCCATCCGAAGCAAACCACTGATAACTAACTCCCAGTTAGATCATATGAGATCACACAAGATGAGGGGACACATGCTTACTCTGACACACATGATGATCTTAAATATTTTAAATGTTGTAGTGTCCATGTTTGACAATAGAGAGAAGTTGAGTCAGGATTTTAAAACACATGATTTAATATTGTGTTAGTTGTTATAGTTTATTGTGTTTACATGAAAATGTGCATGTATCCTACAATAGTGTTGGTCAGCTAAGTGTGTGTTTCTTTTCCTCTGTGTGTGCGTGTTTGAGTGAGCATATGTTTGTAAATGTTAGAAAATATGTGTTGTTCAGAAGCCAACAAGCTCTGTTTGTCTGTTTGTGTATGAGAGGATCTGTGTGTGTGTGTGTGTGTGTATGTGTGTGTGTGTGTGTGTGTGTGTGTGTGTGTGTGTGTGTGTGTGCGCGCACGTGTGCGTGTGCATGCGCGTGTGTGTGAGAGAGTGTGTGCAGCCTCTCCCTCAGAGCCATCATCTCAGTGTGATAATTGCAGCCCTCAGACTCAGACTGATTTCCACTTGTCTGCCCTGAATTTCAATATAGCTGCTCTTTAATGTCAAGGTTCTCCATATGGCTAAGTGAAAGAGAGGGAGAGAAGGGCAAGAAGAAAGGTGATCTAAAACTTAAGAGACTTTCGTCTTGATTGTGAGTTCATCCTCTCTCAATCTCAGTCTGTCTCGGTAAGAGTAAACAGTTTGCTGGAGTTAGTTGTTGACACTGTCTGGACTTTTTGAGTTTAGGGAACAACTTACATCAACCACACTTAAAGCAAGTTTTAGCTAATGGAAGCTGTAGTTTCATTTGTAGTTCCACAGAGGAGTTAAATACCAGTTTAACCAGACAGATCAAAGTACATGGGGTGTTAAGTATGTGCAGTCATGGGGCTATGCTCAGTACCTTTTTTTGTATTCTTGTACTTTTTTGAGTAGGTTTTAAATTCAGTATTTTTCCTTTGACATATTTATTTTTTGTGGGAAGTGTTGTTCTTCTCTCCACTTATTACATTCATTACTGAGTGAAAAAAAACAGCTAAAGCAAGAAGGATACAAGCTCACCATCAACAGTGTGACTAGCAGCTGATTGACTGATGTTTACCACATTACTGTCATGTGAACTAACCTATAGCGGAGGGAAATAACACACGTATGCTCATACTAAAATCACAAAAAGAAAGACTTTGGTAAAGTTTCTTTCACAGGTTTGTCCTCCTCGGGTCAATAACTCATCTGAGAAACATTGCTTTCACGAATCCGACACCTCTCTCCAGCCAGAGTAAGATAGTGAGCCTCAAACTGATTTTCATCGGCATGAGCCATCCTGTAAGCTCCACAATTTATAGTGTGCTCTTTGCACAGCAGGACGTGACTCGATGAAGGGAGACCTTTTGCAAAGTTCTGTACTTAATAAAAGATGCAACAACAGTCTCATGTTGGATTTACTTCAGCAATTATCTGAGGGAAAAATATTTTATTTCTATCTTTTCAACCCCCTCACTCTCCATTTTTGGGGGTTAAAGCGAATGCTCATTTAAAAATGTAATTGAAAAATAAAAAAGTATTTTTCACTTTTACATTAGTAGATTCATAGACTGGCAGCTTTAAATTCTACTTAAGTAACATTTCATGAAAAAAATGAAAATAATTGTACCGCTATTTGAGTTGAATATCTTAGCACTCTTTCCACCCCTGCAAGATAAACTGCCCTGCACAGCAGCGTGCCGCGAGAATTGAAGCCAATGCAGAAGCAGAAACTGCAGTTTCTCGGGTGTCCACTTGAGGCTGGTTACGGAAGTACTGGAAACCACATACACACAAATTTAAAAAAGTTGATCTTTGCAGCTGAAATAAACATGTTTACAGCCTGGTACAAAAAATTAGTGTAGTCTGGATAGCTCATTTCTCGAACTGGCACACACTGTATGGGGGTTGAATTTTTTCATAACGCGGCAGTTTTGAAGATATTAAGATTAAGTGTTTTCCAATGAGAGGCACAGCTGACTTGATTGACAGGCGGGAACACTAGCTGTTGGCTAGGAGCAGAGCATAAAATTAACTTTTTACCTCATCTGCCATTGGCTAGTGACCTCCAAAAATTTACCGTCCAAAAATATTTTTCACCGGCCAAATAAAAAAGCTGTCTTGATCGTCTCCTGCCACTTTGTTTATCCTTTTTTTTTGTGGTGGCTTCACGCTCTTCCTGCCGTGCTTCTTTAAGCAAAGGGAATGAATAGAATTCTGTAGCTGACGTCACGTTGTCCCGACGTACCAAATCACAACACAAGTACAGCGCGCAGCGAGGGTCAAAATAGCCTGACAGTCAGCAGAAATGGCCGAAAATATGAAAACAAAACCTCACATGCGATACAAAATTCCATCGGCCACTGGCGGGTGTGTGTCTTTGTTGTAAATGCCAAACAAATTTTTTAGCCGCCATTGGCGCTTGGCAGGTATTCATTTTATGCCCTGGCTAGGAGACTCAAAGCCCGCCTCTTTACCTCACACTAGCTCGACAAAAGTTAGGTTGAGTTCAGCATTTCCAATATGGCTCCCACTGATGATCGGCTTCAAAACAGCGCTTCAGAAACAGATGGGTGACATCACAGATACTACGTCCATATAGTCTGTGGCTTACACCATGGAAGTAGAACATTATGACTTTATGGCTGTTACCGTTGACTAGAGCCACAGCTTCAGCTAGTGTCGGGTGTCTACATTACAGCTTGGACACAACATATGACCAGCATTGTGGGCCTTCATTAATAAAATGATTAATAATTAGATTAACCAATCATCCATTATGGTGCTGATTAATAAGAATGATGACGCTTGATTGTTTGGTCGACTTAATGAACACATACTGTATTGCACGCCCTCGTCTTTTCTGTTTCAAACAACCATAACAATGATGAAGACTTCAGTCACTTTGAGTGGAGAGTGTTTCCTCTTTTGGTGAGGGGTAATCAAGTGAAGAAGATTTTAATGCTATGGTTAGTTTCAATGTATTTGCAGCACTCTGGGCACATTAATTAACTTCATAGTCACAATAGTTCTCATTGGTTCCATATTTTCCAGACCTTTAGTTTCCAGGCAACCAATGGACTTCTGCAGTAAACTACCTTCAAGTTCAGTGTCTCTGTTCAGTCACTTTCTCAGCCAGACTCTTTTCTTTTGTCTGGAAGATGCACAAATAAAGAAATAAATACAATGTGATGAAGTTTTCCTCTGCTTTAAAAGAAAACATTCAGTCTGCACTCCATCTGTAAGTAAGCCTCCAGCATGTATCCTTGTGAGGAAACTAAAGTATTTGAAATTAACAGCAATCAGACACTTAAAAAATATCCTTTCCAAGAATAAAATCGACCTCTTGGAATAGCAAAACAGTTATAAGAGCAAAGATAAAAATTTACACGCTCTGTTTCTTAAGTAAAAGATCAGAAACAGCCGTCAAAAATAGCTGCTTATTCAAATTGGCCAAACTTCTGTTGCTGGTGTTTGTTGAATGTTTATCGGGATCAAAGGAAGCACACATTTCCTGTTAAAGAGCTGGTTCTCTCTCTTGTTTTCAGCTCTTTCTTCTCACGCGGGTGTGAGGGGGAATCAAAGCTTGAGTGCTCCGCTCCCAACGCAGTGATCAGTGTTTTCATGGAGACCCTCTTTGATGCCGTAATGAGCCCAGTGTGCTGGGTTATTATTATCCAGAGAGACAGCGGATGGAGGGAAGATAGATGGAGGGACAGAGAGGGGGAGGAAGTGAAAGCAAGTCAGTGGGTGGCATGTTTGGAACCATTTATCTGAACTCTGGAGCAGATACTTTGACTCGTCTGAGAAGATGAGCAAAATGCAACTTTTACTTGCAATGGTTGCGCAGGGACTGAATCAAAGTCTTTTGCATTTTAGCCAAGATGCATAAAGTATATAATAATAATAATAGTAATAAACGTTATTTATATAGCACTTTTCTGAACAGAGTTACAAAGTGCTTCATAGAAAGTAAACAATAATAAATAAATATAATCCCAACCCATTTTTAATACACATATACATATACATATGTACACACATACATATACATGTATGCACATGTACATGCATACACACATATACACATGTTCATGCATACACACAAACATATATACATACAAACATACATACATACATACATACATACATACATACATAAATACATACATACATACATACATACATACATACATCCAGTACATCCAGTACATACGTATAAATAAAGGAACTCCAATGTATGAGAACACATAACAAGATGTCCAGGGCATAATAACATGTTACAACGTTATGAAGGCCTTTTTGAAGAAGAAAGTTTTAAGAAGTGATTTAAAATTAAGAACAGAAGTAGCACGCCTTATTTCAGCTGGTAGGTCGTTCCATAATTTGGGAGCCTGGACTGAAAAAGCCCAAAAGCCCTAGGACTTTAAACGGGCACTAGGAACAACCAATAAGCCCATGTCGGCTGATCTGAGAGGGCGGGGAGGCTTATACCGAGTGAGAAGGTCTGTGATGTACTGGGGAGCCTGATTGTGTAGAGCTTTGTAAGTGAGTAGTAGTATTTTGAAATAAATTCAGAATTTAATAGGAAGCCAGTGTAAGGAAGCCAGAATTGGAGTAATGTGATCGGGTTTTCGTGAACCAGTGATTAATCGGGCAGCTGCATTTTGAGTTAATTGAAGGCGATGAACAAAAGTATGAGATAAACCGGAATATATAGCACTTTTCAATACAGGTGAAAAAGTGCTTCATAGTGGGCAATAAAAACAAGAAGAAGTGCAAAGCAAAATGGAGCGATAAAAAAAAAAAGGAAATCAAAACTAAAAAGCATGCAAGCTTATAAAACAGACCCTTAAAAACAGAGTTGAAATAGATAAACTCACACAATAAAAGATTTTCTGTGTAAATGTGTCTTGAGTAATGACATAAAACACAGGACTGTCTCTGCAAGTCTGACCTCCTCTGGCAGGCTGTTCCAGAGTGTTCTAGAGTGTAGGAGCCCTGACTGAAAAGGCCCTGTCCCCTTTGGTTTTCAGTTGGGTCCTTGGTAAAGCTAACAGAACACTGCCAGAGAATCTTAGACTGCGTCCAGGTTTGTAGGGGGATAAAAGCTCAGAGATGTATAGAGGGGCAAGTCCATGTTGCGCTTTAAAAGTCAGTAAAATAATCTTAAAATCAACCCTAAAGTCAACAAGC